>NC_092711.1:170562024-170903959 GCF_047496885.1 Scyliorhinus torazame
GTCACTCGTGAAGTCTCTGGTGTCTCAGCATGTGGGATGACCAAGTGAATCTCTTCCACACACACAGAGCAGATAAACGGCCTCTCCCCAGTGTGAGTGCGTTGGTGTTTCAGCAGATCAGATGTAGTTTTATAGCTCTTCTCACAGTCAGAACATTTAAAAGGTTTCTGATAGATAGTTTTTTGAAGAATAAAGGGATTAAGGGTTATGGTGTTCGGGCCGGAAAGTGGAGCTGAGTCCACAAAAGATCAGCCATGATCTCATTGAATGGCGGAGCAGGCTCGAGGGGCCAGATGGCCGACTACTGCTCCTAGTTCTTATGATCACTGAACAAGTTGATGTGTAGCAAGGTTCCATAAGTGAAGGAATCTCTTCCCACACTTGGAGCAGGTGAACGACCTCTCTCCAGTGTGAACTGTCTGGTGTCTCTGCAGGTTAGATCAATGATTAAATCTTTCCCCACACACAGAGCAAGGGAACAGCCTCTCCCCAGTGTGAACCTGCTGGTGTGTGAGCAGGTTGGCTGACTGAGTGAATCGCTTCCCACACTCGGAGCAGGTGAATGGCCTCTTTCCGGTGTGAACTCGCTGGTGTCTCAGCAGATCCATTTCACTTTTGAAGCTCTTCTCACAGTCAGAACATTTAAAAGATCTCTTATTACTGTGCACAAGTTGATGTTTCATAAGGTGTGCTGACTGAGTAAATCCATTTCCACACAGGCAGCAGGTGAATGGTCTCTCCCCAGTGTGACTGCGTTGATGAGCTTCCGGCAGGGATGGAGATTTGAACCCCTTCCCACAGTCTCCACATTTCCACAGTTTCTCCATGGTGCCGATGACCTTGTGTCTCTCCAGATTGGAGCCTCATTCACACACAGAACATCGTGTACAGTTTCTCTCTGCTGTGAATGATGTGATGTTTTTTCAGGCTGTGTAACTGGTTAAGGCTCTTTTCACAGTCAGCTCACTGGAACACATTCACTTGCGTATTTATGTGTCTCGGTGCTTTTTCCAGTCACACTGACCTTCCCACAGATAGAAGACAAACATTTCTCCTTCCACATTCAGGGGCCGATGATATTCATATCCTGACAAATCAAAAGGCTCTCAAACCTTGAGTTTGCTGCCTGTAAGTTTTTCCATTCCATACCCTGTAAAAAGAATCAAAGTAGAATGAAACTCAATGGACAGCACAAAAACAGGTCACTGTACCCAGTGTCAGTGTATATATTCCCCATGAGCCTATCACTTCTCTCTGTCTGGAGGTCTTTCTATTCCTTTCTCTCTTGTGTCTGCAACTTGCTAAGTGCATTCATGCTGTTTTCCTCAACCAGTCCCTGTGGCAGCAAGTTCCACACCCTCTGGATAAAGACATTGAATCTAACCAGTACTATCCTGTGTGGCCGCAGAGCAATGCTGCCTCTTTTCTCAATTTCCTGCAGAGGCTGAATCATTGTTGATGAAAAAGCGTTGAGCCCAGCAGCATTACTCTTGTCTGATCATCTCTGGAAAGCAGGCGAACCAGCAAAGGCAGCTCAGCCTTCACAACACTCAGAATACAGCCGATAACTTGTCAAGGAACTGCAATGAACCACAAACAACTATTTGTAGGAACCACTGTCTGCCTATCTTCCGGTAAAACATCTTGAGATGTTAATAGCGATATGTGAATAAGATGAGGTGTTTCTTCATTCAAGTTTGTCAATTGGAATTCGACACCCTTGAAGGCTGTGGATGCTCAGTCGCTGAGTATATTCAAGACTGAATTCAAGAGATTATTGGATACAGAGGGAAAGAAGGAAAATGGCGACAAGGAGAAAAAGTGGAGCAGGCTCTATGTCCTCCAACTGCTCCTGTTTATTCTGCTCTTAAGTGGCTCTTGATGGACAGTGTCCTCTTTACATTTAGTAAAATGACCAATAACGATTTCGGATGTTATTTTGGTTCCATTCAGGTTCAGAGAATTGTAGAAGTGCATTGCACAAGAGGGGGCGATGGGGGTTGTTCAGCCCATCTTTCCTGTGCTGCCTTTTAGAAAGAACGGACTTGTTCAGTCCCTCATTCCCGTTTCATGTCCCTCACCATGCACCTTCTCATCCTCACCTCTCTTTTAAAATTAATTAGTATGTCATATCGCACTGCCTTTTCAGGCAGAACCTGGAACTCACTGAGTTTTGATCAATTGCCATTGTGATACAGGTAGTTCAATGAAGGTTTTGCAGTGGGCAGTACGAGGGTATTTCAAAAATATCAACAGAAAAATATGTTTGAATATTAAAATTATTGGATGGGAGGGTAGAGCTGGTCCAGGGTTCAGAATGATTTTTCTCCTGGTCACTGGGACCCTGAAGCCTCCACTTCCTGTTCCCTCACCAAAATGGCCGCACATGCGCCGCTTCTACCAAGTTTCTACTTTGTTTCTACCAAGATGGCGGCCGGTCACCCTGGGTCAGTGGGCCAACACTAGACTCTGGACACTTTGGGAGCAGAAGGGGACAAATAGAAGTGGAGAGACAGGAGGTGAAGGAGACAGAGTTTATACAACTACAACTTGAACAATAACTTTGACAGAATCTCAAACCCCCAACTTCCCCAAAGTAAGAGGTGTATATGAAAACCACCACCTCCAATTCACACATCGTCCTGACTTGTCTGACATCCAGAATTGGGTGAACAGACATTTCCTCCAATTAAACATTGGAAATAGTGAAGTCATTGAGTTTGCACATTCTCCCAGTGTCTGCGTGGGTTTCATCCCCACAACCCAAAGATGTGCAGCATCGGTGGATTGGCCACACGAAATTGGAAAATAATAATTGGGTACTCTAAATTTATTTTAACAAAGAAATAGTGAAGCCATTGTCTTACGGCCCTGCTACAAACTCTATTCTCTAGTCACCATCTACATCCCTGGCAACTGTGTTCATTTTATCCTTTCACAGGGAGTGGATATTGCTGGGAGAAATCATTGCCCACTCCTAATTGCCCTCGAGAAGATGGTGGTGAGTTGTCTTCTCAAACCGATGTAATACATGATGTGTAGGTTGAGCCACAGCGTAGCCAGGGTGGGAGTTCCAGGATTTTCCCCCAACAACAGTGAAGGAACAGTGGCATAGTTCCAAGTCAGGATGTTGTGTGGCTTGGAGGGGAACCTGCAGGTGATGGTGTTCTCATGTGTCTGCTGTGCTTGTCGTATGAGGTGGTCACGGGTTGAAAAGTACTGTCTAATGAGCCTTGATGAGTTGCTGCAGTGCATCTTGTAGGTGGTACGTGCACTGTGTGTGACTAATGCAGATTTCAATGTCATATTTGACCAGATGAGCTTTTGACTACATATTTGCACCATCACTAAGACTGTTTATATCCAGCTCAATAATATTGCCCGCCCTAGCCCTCACCTCAGTGTGTCTGCTCTGAAACCAACATCTATGCAACTGTTATCTTTAAACTTGATGATTGCAACACACTCCTGAACAGCATCCCAACTTTTATCATCTGTAAACTTGAAGATAATTTGCTGCCCATTTTCTCACTCTTACCAATTCCCTTTTCACTTGGCGCAGTCTTATCAACTGGTTGAACTGTTGATTACCAGAGGCAGCAGCAACACATCCAGCTCTACCTGGCCCTGCTCACCTCTGCCTAAACTGATCACTATTTCTGGATTGTTCCTGGCAGCAAGGACAACCCAGATTCTGTTCTTCATGATCATCTTCTTAAATCTCTCTCCTGACTTCAAACAAGTGCAAGGAGCTCATTGATTTCTTTGTCACTGACACTGAGATCATCCGTTCAGTTGAATATACTTCCAAAAGTTATTTGTGAACTCGCCTGTGTCTCATTAGGTTTTGTGACTGCGTGAATCTCTTCCCACACATGGAGCAGTTGAAAGGCCTCTCCCCGGTGTGAACTCGCTGGTGAGTTAGAAGGTCAGGTGAATTAGTAAATCTCTTCCCACACTTGAAGCAGATGAACGGTCTTTCCCCAGTGTGGCCACGTTTGTGATGAACTGCTGAATCCCTTCATACACACAGAGCAAATGAATGGCCGCTCTCCAGTGTGAATTCGCTGGTGTGTGCGAAGGTTGAACAATCGATTAAATTGTTTCCCACACATGGAGCAGGTGAAAGGTCTCTCCCCTGAGTGACTACGCAGATGTGTTTCCAGTTGGGATGGAGATATGAATGCCTTCCCACAGGCCCCGCATTTCCATGGTTTGTCTGTGGTGTGGATGTCCTTGTGTCTCTCCAGGTTGGACGATTTCACACCTGTAAATTTCAAGTTTCCCATAAAAAGAGTTTATAAACATCATCATTGTCAATACCGCATAAAAATGAAGGACAGACAATTCTCGTTTGTATGGAACAGGTTTTCTGCACTTCTTTCTGCGAAACAGTAAATCCTCATCACATCCATTCTCCCTCCTCCCTATGCTGGAATCCAAACCCCAGGGTGACAAACCAGCCCACATTTTATGGGCCATATTTGAATCCACTGAGATTTGCTGCTTGGGTGTCTGACTCGTCAACTGGACCTATGTAGAACTCTGTTCCAACCGTTCTGGCAGCCAACCACCCCCTCCCTGGCCTCACATTTCTGTCAGCAGCCCACCCAACACCGCCCACCTCTTCACACAGACCCGTGCAAGCTTACCTTTAATTTTCACCATGAGAGTTTGTCAGTCTGCCAAACCTTTCAAACCACCTTCAAAATTCCTTTCCTTCCAGTTTACCCGCTCCCTCCACTCTGGCCGGGTTCAGTTCTCAAGTCCCTCTGTGTAAAGTGAGAATAAATCGGTAATTTTCTCTCCTGGTCACTGGAATCCTGATGCTCCGCCCACTCTGTTGTTTCACCAAGATGGCCACAGCTGAAGCAAACAAGCCCCGGGAGCTGCAAAATCAGGATCTGTGGGTTCTTCTTGGCGGTTTGGGGCCTGCAGCGGGTGTTTGTGAATCCTCCCCGCCCACCTCCCAGGGCTCCCTTCCTTTCCAGAGATCAGAGTCCTCATTGATTTGAGTGCAAAGTGTCAGCTCTTATTTATTGTCCCCCTCCCCCATCCTCTGATGTGAACCATCCTCCAGTCGCTGAAGCAGGATGGTGACCTTTAACCTGGGCCTGTTCCTAGGAGGGAGAAGCCCGCAGCTGCAAATCAGGGAGCTGACAATGATTGTGAAGGGTTTGCGGATCCTCCCTCCCACCGCCTGACGCTAACTTTGCTTCCCCGGGACAAAGGACTCTCCTCCAGACGAACAATAGCATTGCGCCTGCGCGCTACTGTCTCACCTCATCAAACGCACCGCGCAATCTCCAGATCACAATGCCCAGGGGAATGATTGATGGCGGCTCCGGACCACTAGTAATAGGGGGCGGGATGGAGGACCGAATGGGAACAGCTGGTCCTCCAACCAATTGGAGCGAATGAGGGGCAGTGAATGAAGCATGCGCAATGCGGGAAATGGCGAGGGGTGGGTGCTTTTTGTCTCAGATCTGTAATTTGTAAGCGGAAAATCGCAGATCGGAGCGTATGATGGAACCGGCGTGTGGACGGGAAGATTTCTATACAGGTTCTGTCATCTACAAACTCCCTCAAAAACCCATCAATCCCATTTATACTGAGCGGGTCCAAAGATCCCTTAAGTCATCCCGGTTAATGATCACCATCTTTATTGTGGGCAATGTGCAGCACTGAGCATGTGCGGCCGCCATCACGTTGGGGGCAATATTTTCATAGCTGGGTGGAGCTTGTCCCCCATTGTTTCGAATAGAGACAACCTGTCCATCAAACTGGGTCACCCTTTGAGTCCCAATGTCTTAATGAGGAGGCAGGGTGGAAGCAGGGAAGGAAAGAAAAGGATGTAACTCCTGCTCTCTGGATCCTACTACCTCAAGGGACGTCCTGCCTTATGTGCCCAAAGATCTGTGGCAAACATACCCTAAAACATATGGAATTATGCTCACTACTCCCAAAATGTTCCCCGACTTAAACCTCAACCACCTGTCCAGGCTCATTCCCCAATACCAGATCCAGTACTGCCCCTGCCCTCGTTGGACTATCTACATATTGCACCAAGAAGGAACTGCTGACAATGTCAAGGGGTAAAGTTAAGTTCAGTAGGGCACACGAGTGGTCATCCTAAGTTAGAATTATATTCACACCCAAAGATGTGCTGGTTGGGTGGGTTGGCCACGCTAAATTGCCCCTTAATTGGAAAAGAAATATAATTGGCTACTCTAAAATATTCTTTAAAAGTTCGAATTACAGAATCCTTGCTTCTGGGAGGGCAGTTTACGAGCTTTGAGGGGCTGACTGAGATGTTTGGGTTGGCGTGGGGAGAATGTTTCAGGTATATGCAGGTGCTTGACTGCAAGGAAGGTCTTCCCGACCTTCCCAGTAATGCCTGTCTCCTCGCTGTTGGAGGCTGTGCTGTCAGCGGACGGGGGTGTGGGGGGGGGTGGGGGGGTGGGGGTGTTGGAGAGGGGTTCGTCTCGGTGATTTACAGGGGGTTTTGGAGGAGGATGGGGTGTCCATGGAGAAGTTAAGGCAAAGTGGGAGGAAAAGCGCTGGAGGAGGGAGTGTGCTTTGAGGTGCTGCGGAGGGTAAACGCCTCGACTTTGTGTGCGAGGCTGGGACTGATACCGCTGCAGGTGGTGTACAGGGTGCAAAGTCTTGTGGTCTTGGCTCCTTCAGGTGATGCCACCTAAGACAGAGTAAATAAAATCAGGAATACTCAGGAAGTATCAATTCGAGGAGCATAGATCTCTCAGAGGTAACAAAGGAATAGATCAGAGTTTTAGCAACAGATGCTCTGAGCCTTTGCTGGAGTCAGGCAATGTTACTGAGGTGGAATCCAGTCTTCAAGATGATGTAAATATGTGGTTGGGAGCAATTCACGGGGTCAAATATCACACCAACCATTTGGACAATGTCTTTCAACCTCAATCTCAAAACAATGACCAGGGTGAGGGATGGAGTCAGTGGCTAATAAATTGAGTTTGTTACAGGGGCTGAACGCAATGTCTTCCCAATACTGAAGTGGAGAAAGTTTCTGCTCACCCATTACTTACTGTCAGAACTGTGTGTGCCTTGGAGGGGAACCTGGATGTGATGGTGTTCACAGACCCGATATCTTGGTCCTTCAAGGAGGTGGAGGTTGAGGGTTTGGGAGATTCTGTCAATGTTCTGGTTAGATTTTGGAAAGAGAAATTCCCTCTCCTTCTCCGCCTCTGCTCTCAATCTTTTCTCACTCTCCTCCCCCCACAGAAGCCTGAAACTTTTCTGGCCCAGAGCTGTGGAAGGTTCCCTTCCCTGAACGACATCAGTGAATCAGTTGTTCTTTTGTGAAAATCTGGCAGTTTTCAAGGTCACCTTTTCCTAGTGCCGGCCTCACAAATGACCAGATTTCAGCTCAATTTCACAACCCACCTTTATGTTTTTCTGGATTTTCTCTCACTCCTTTTTTTCTGTCTAAACTGATTTCACAGGATATTGGAAGGGGAAGGTTTGCATTTGGGAAACATCACATCAGGATCTGACGGAGTCGCTTCAGTTATCGTTACTGAATATCAGCAGGTTTTGAACATAATATAAGAATATAAGAACTGGGAGCAGGAGTCGGCCATCTGGACCTTCGAGCCTGCTCCGCCATTCAATGAGATCATGGCTGATGTATTGTCGACTTAGCTCCACTTTCCCGCCAGAACACCATAACCCTTTATTCCTTTATTCTTCAAAAAACTATCTATCTTTATCTTGAAAACATTTAATGAAGGAGCTTCAACTGCTTCACTGGGCAGGGAATTCCATCGATTCACATGGAAGGAAAAAACACCGTTCACAGTGGAGAGAAACCATACATGTGTTTGTGTGGACAAGGTTTCAGCCAATCTTCTGGCCTGTCAAGACACAAGCGCATTCACACTGGCGCGAAACCGTGGAAATGTGGGGATTTGGTTTCCCGTCTGAGCTGGAAACTCATCGAAGGACTCACACTGGGGAGAGACCATTCATCTGCTCCATGTGTGGGAAGGGATCTACTTGGTCATCAAACTTGCTGACACAACAGCAGGTTCACACTGGAGAGAAGCTGTTCACCTGCTGTGTGTGTGGAAAAGGATTCATGATCCATCCAAACGACTGAAACAGCAGCGAGTTCACACCGGGGAGAGACCATCTGCCTGCACTGAGTGTGGGAAGGGATTCACTCATATATCCACCCTGCTGAGACACCAGCGAGTTCACACTGACAAAATACCTTTTAAATGTCTGCACTGTGGGAAGTGCTTTAAAAGCTCTGGAAAACGGATGTACCATCAACATGTTTACACTGATGGGAGACATTTTAAATGCCCAGACTATGTGAAATGTTATGAAGGCTCCTGGGAGCTGATGTCCCATCAACATATTCACACTGATGAGAGACCGTTCAGGTGCTCTCGCTGTGGGACTGGGTTCAGGCGATCATCTCAACTCACTGTCCACCAGCAAATTCACACTGGGGAGAGGCCATTCATCTGATTGTGGGAAGGGATTCATGCAGTCATCCACCTTGCTGAAATACTAGTGGGATCATATTGGGGTGGCACAGTAGCACAGTGGTTAGCACTGTTGCTTCATAGCACCAGGGTCCCAGGTTCGATTCCCGGCTTGGGTCACTGTCTGTGCGGAGTCTGCACGTTCTCCCCGTGTCTGCGTGGGTTTCCTATGGGTGCTCCGGTTTCCTCCGAGTCCCGAAAGAGGTGAACATAGAACAATACAAGAGCAGCATGATGGCGCAGTGGTAGCACTGCAGACTCACGGCACCGAGGTCCCAGGTTCAATATCAGCTCTGGGTCACTGTCCGTGTGGAGTTTGCACATTCTCCCCGTGTTTGCGTGGGTGTCACCCCCACAACCCAAATATGTGCAGGGTAGGTGGATTGAACATGCTAAATTGCCCCTTAATTGGAAAAGATGAATTGGAAACATAGAACAATACAGCACAGGAACAGGCCCTTCGGCCCTCCAAGCCTGCGCCGACCCTGGTACCTGCCTAAACTAAACCGTCTGCACTTATGGAGTCCATATCCTTCCATTTCCACCCTATTCATATATTTATCTAATTGTCCCTTAAATGCCGCTACCGTACCTGCTCCCACCACCTCCCCAGGCAGCACGTTCCATATATTTCCCACCCTGTGTAAAAAACCTGCTTCGCACATCTGTTCTGAACTTTTCCCCGCGCACTTTAAACCGATGTCCCCGAGTACTTGACTCTCCTACCCCAGGAAAGAGCATCTGACTATCCACTCTGTCCATACCACTCATAATCTTGTAGACCTCTATCAGCTCGCCTCTCAACCTCCGTTGTTCCAGTGAGAACTGACCAAGTTTATCTAACGTGCTGTTGGGTAATTTGGACATTCTGAATTCTCCCTCTGTGTACCCGAACAGACGGCAGAATGTGGCGACTCGGGGCTTTTCACTTCATTGCAATGTTAATGTGAGCTTACTTGTGACAATAGAGATTATTATTATTATTATTTTTGAAATATATTTTATTAAAGATTTTCGATCAAAAAGAATTTTCCATTTTTACAACTTTGTAACATAATGTACATTGACCGTTATTTAAACAATATATTAAACTAACAAGAAGTGCAGAAAAAGAACAAGAAAAGAGAAATAATAATACTGAAACAATAAATATAAACAACTAGCATGGAAAGAAAGAAAAGAACAACAAAAAAAACCAAACACCGAATACACCCCCCCCCCCCCCCCCCCTCCTCCCCCCTGGGTTGCTGCTGCTGTCTTTCCTGTTTTCCCTTATCGCTCTGCGAGATAGTCAAGGAACGGTTGCCACCGCCTGGTGAACCCTTGAGCCGAACCTCTTAGTGCGTATTTTGTCCGCTCCAATTTTATAAACCCTGCCATGTTGTTTATCCAGGCCTCCACGCCCGGGGGGTTTGACTTCTTTCCACATAAGTAGAATCCTTCGCCGGGCTACTAGGGACGCAAAGGCCAAAACATCGGCCTCTCTCGCCTCCTGCACTCCCGGCTCTTCTGCAACCCCAAATATCGCTAACCCCCAGCTCGGTTCGACCCGGACCCCCACCACCTTTGAGATCACTCTTGCCACACCCACCCAGAACCCATGCAATACCGGACATGACCAAAACATGTGGGTGTGGTTCGCCGGGCTTCCCGCGCACCTCCCGCACCTATCCTCCACTCCAAAAAATTTACTCAGCCTTGCTCCCGTCATATGCGCCCTGTGTAGAACCTTGAATTGGATCAGGCTAAGCCTGGCACACGAGGACGAGGAATTTACCCTACTTAGGGCATCTGCCCACAGCCCCTCCTCAATCTCTTCCCCCAGCTCCTCCTCCCATTTACCCTTCAGCTCCTCTACCATCGTCTCCCCCTCGTCTCTCATTTCCCTGTATATATCGGACACTTTACCTTCACCGACCCATGCCCCCAAAATCACTCTGTCCTGGATCCCTTGCGCCGGGAGCTGCAGAAATTCCCTCACCTGTTGCCTCGCAAATGCCCTCACTTGCATATATCGGAAGGCATTCCCAGGTGGCAACCTGTATTTTTCTACCAATGCTCCCAAACCGCAAACGTCCCGTCCAAGAACAAGTCCTTCAACTTCCCAATTGCTGCTCACTGCCAAGATTGGAATCCCCCATCTATCGTCCCCGGGACGAACCTGTGATTGTTCCTTATCGGGGACCACACCGAGGCACCCGTCACTCCCCTATGTCGTCTCCACTGCCCCCAAATCTTTAAAGTCGCCACCACTACTGGGTTTGTGGTGTATTTTTTCGGGGGGAATGGGAACAGTGCCGTCGCCAGTGCTTTTAAACTTGTTCCCTTACAGGACGCCATCTCCAGCCTTTTCCACGCCGCCCCTTCTTCCCTCATCCACTTACATATCATAGACACATTAGCGGCCCAATAATAGTCACTCAGACTCGGCAGTGCCAGTCCCCCTCTGTCCCTACTGCGCTGCAGGGACCCCCTCTTTACCCTCGGGGTCTTTCCAGCCCACACAAAGCTCATGATACTCCTGTCCACTTTCTTGAAAAAGGCCTTTGTAATCAGTATGGGGAGGCACTGAAACACGAAAAGAAACCTCAGGAGGACCACCATTTTAACCGCTTGTACTCTACCCGCCAATGACAGGGGCACCATATCCCACCTCTTAAAGTCCTCCTCCATCTGCTCTACCAGTCGCGTCAAGTTAAGTTTATGCAAGGTTCCCCAGTTCCTGGCCACCTGGATCCCTAGATATCGAAAATCCCTTGCTGCTCTCCTCAGCGGCAGATCGTCTATCCCCCTGCCCTGTTTCCCGGGGTGCATCCACAAAAGGTTCACTCTTTCCCATATTCAATTTAAATCCCGAGAACTCTCCAAACTCTCTGAGTGTCTGCATTATCTCTGGCATCCCCTCCACTGGGTCCGCTACATATAGCAGCAAATCATCCGCATATAATGACACCCGATGTTCCTCTCCTCCTCTGAGCACCCCCCTCACTTCTTAGAGCCCCTCAGCGCTATGGCCAATGGCTCGATTGCCAACGCGAACAGTAACGGGGACAGGGGGCACCCCAGTCTTGTGCCCCTATGTAATCGGAAATAGTCGGATCGTTGCCTGTTTGTAACCACGCTTGCCACCGGGGCCCCGTACAGGAGCTGAACCCATCTGATGTACCCCTCTCCAAATCCAAATCTCTTCAGTACCTCCCACAGGTAGTCCCACTCCACTCTATCAAATGCCTTCTCTGCATCCATCACCACCACTATCTCCGCCTCCCCCTCTGGTGGGGGCATTATCATCACCCCCAGCAACCTTCGTACATTGGCATTCAATTGCCTCCCTTTAACAAACCCTGTCTGGTCGTCATGTACTACCCCTGGGACACTGTCCTCTATCCTTGTCGCCATCACTTTGGCCAGTAACTTGGCACCTACATTTAGGAGGGAGATGGGCCTGTATGACCCGCACTGCAGCGGGTCTTTGTCTCGTTTCAGGATCAACGATATCGTCGCCTCCGACATTGTCGGGGGTAGTGTCCCCCTTTCCTTAGCCTCATTGAAGGTTCTGGTCAGGAGTGGGGCCAGTAGGTCCACATATTTCCTGTAAAATTCCACCGGGAACCCATCTGGTCCCAGGGCCTTTCCTGCCTGCATGTTCCCAATTCCTTTAATCACCTCCTCCACCTCGATCTGCGCTCCCAAACCTGCCACCTCCTGCTCCTCAACCCTCGAGAACTCCAGCTGATCCAGGAAGTGTATCATTCCCTCTTTCCCCTCCGGGGGTTGGGACTTATACAGCCTCTCATAAAATGACTTAAACACCCCGTTCACCCTCCCCGCTCTCTGCTCCATCCTTCCCTCCCCGTCCCTAACTCCTCCGATCTCTCTCGCCGCCCCCCTCTTCCTAAGTTGTTGGGCCAGCAATCGGCTCGCCTTTTCCCCATATTCGTATTGTATTCCCTGTGCCTTCCTCCACTGCTTCTCCGCCTTACCCGTGGTCAGCAGGTCAAACTCCGTCTGTAGTCTCCGTCTTTCCCTGTATAGCCCTTCATCCGGGGCCTCCGCATATTGCCTATCCACCCTCAGATTCTCCCCGATCAGTCTCTCCCTTTCTTTACCCTCTTGTTTCCCGCTGTGGGCTCTTATGGAAATCAGCTCCCCCCTAACCACCGCCTTCAGCGCCTCCCATACTACTCCCACCTGGACCGCTCCATCATCATTGACCTCTAGGTATCTTTCAATACATCCCCTCACCCTTCCACATACCCCCTCGTCCGCCAACAGTCCCCTGTCTAATCTCCAAAGTGGGCGCTGCTCCTTCTCCTCTCCTAGATCCAGAACCACCCAATGTGGGGCGTGATCTGAAATGGCTATAGCCAAATATTCCGTTCCTACCACTTTCGGGATCAGCGCCCTTCCTAGGACAAAAAAGTCTATCCGGGAGTATACTTTATGGACGTGGGAGAAGAAGGAAAACTCTTTACTCCTCGGTCTAGCAAATCTCCAGGGATCTACTCCTAGATTATTATTATTAAAGACAGAACTTTCAAATGTCTAAATTGTGGGAAATTCTATAAAACGTCCGGGGAACTGATGTCCCATCAGCTTGTTCACATTGATAAGAGACCGTTCAGGTGCTCTCACTGTGGGACTAGATTAATGCGATCGAAGCAACTCACTGTACACCGGCGAATTCACACTGGGGAGATCCAATATTTCCTCATAGTTAAAATTCTCCATCCCATAAATCATCATAAATCTCCTCTGCAACGGGCAGCATGAGGTCCCAGGTTCGATCCCGACTCTGGGTCACTGTCCGCGTGGAGTTTGCACATTCTCCCTGTGCTTGCGTGGGTTTCTCCCCCACAACACAAAGTTGTGCAGGGTAGGTCGATTGGCCACAATAAATTGCCCCTTAATTGGAAAAAATTAATTGGGCACTCTAAATTTAAATAAATAAATCTCCTCTGCAGTCTCTCTCGTGTGATCACATCCTTCCTGTAATATGGCTGTGGTCTAACTGGTGGTTGATGCAGTTCCAGCACAATCTCCCTGTTCTCATAATCTCAGCCCTTGGCTACCAAAGGAAACTATCCCACCTGCCTTCCTAAGCACTGAAGAGAGTGAGAGGCAGCTGAGAGAGACAGAGGGAGAGCGAGGAAGCAGAGGGAGTGAGAGGCACCAGAGAGAGAGAGAGGAGCAGCAGAGACTGAGAGAGGCAGGAGGGAGAGAGGAGAGACTAGAGAGACAGTCTAGTCAGTAACAAAAATAAGTAATGGAATTGAGTTCAGACATGGATCTGCATGAACTGACACCACTTTATTGACAGATTGACAAGATGGTCACTGTACTTGAATCAATGTTATTCACTTTTGGAATTGAATGAATAAAGGGTAGATTAACTATATCACAATCACCCAGTATAAAATATGTCTGTTTAATACAGAACAGGATTAAACCCAGTGTCCAATATTAGAGGTCTCTGTGGCTGTTGGATGCCTGGTTTCACTGTCCAGCTGACAAGCCCACAGCTTCAGTGAACTCGTCTACCCAGGGTCTGTTTCTAAACCCTCATCACAACATATTACCTGGTTAGCTATTGTATATATCATCATGGTCAGACAGCTCACACAAAGCTCAACCAGAAATTATGGTTCTTCTTTCTACTGATCCCAGCTACTACAAGGGGTCACAGCATCTCCTGCCCTCAGCTCTGTTACTGGGCTGTCATTGACATGAGCAACAGAGAGACAGCAAGTTGCCTGAGGCTGAATGGGAAGTTGAAACTTGTGACTCAAAACCAACTGTGTAAGATCTCTGAAAAGATCAGGAATTTTAAAAGATAAATTCTAAACCCAGTGAACAAATTAATGAGTCATAAGACAAAAACTTCAGGTTTTATTACTTTTACTGCAACAAACTAGAAGCAACAATGCCTTAACACTATTTTAATAGGGAACGTATCCCTTAAACTATAAAAAGAATGTAGCCCTTTTACTTTTAAGACAATCAAAAATCACACTCCATGGTTACGTCGCTGAAGTTGTCACTCAATTCTCCTGGAACCAGCCCAATGTGATTCTTCGTTCCTGTGTTTACTTCCATTCTGTTCCTTCGCCTGACTGGCAACCCTTAACCCCAGAAGTGTCTTTTGCAGTGATGGTTTTCCTGATGATATTCAGGTCCTGATAAACCAAGTGACTCTTCCAAACCCCGAAGTGGCATTCGTTTTTTTTCTGCAAATCTTCATCTAATATCCTGAAAAAGGAATTTATAAAAGGAAATTGAGAACAGGCAATTCTAGTTTCCATCCAACAGACTCTCCCTCCATTCTCACTCTGTAATATCCATCCTCCTAATTCTCTAAAGGTGCTGATTCAGGCTGACTGACAGAACCCTGCTCACTGCTTCCCGTCTTGGAGAGGCCTGAAAATCTCCATGCAGACTGAACTCAAAATGTGTGGAACATACAGACTAGATTCACTTCCTTTCTCTTCAATTGCTGCAAGTTACCAATGACCCCTCAGGATGAGAAAATAAATGAAAAGATAAAGCAGACTTGGAGCGGCTGCTGCCTCTTCGGCATTCCAGAACGATAAGCGGTAGCAAATTCAAAACAGTTTTAATTTTTTAAAAAAATTTAGAGTACCCAATTATTTTTTTGTCCAGTTAAGGGCCAATTTAGTGTGACCAATCCACCTTCTCTGCACATCTTGGGGTTGTGGAGGTGAAACCTACTGAGACACAGGGAGAAAGTGCAAACTCCACACAGTGACCCAGGGCCGGGCTCGAACCCAGGTCCTCAGCGCCGTAGACAGCAGTGCTAACCACTGGGCCACAGTGCTGCCCTATTCAAAACAGAGTTGAGAAACTGCTTCTCCCAAGGGCTGTGAATCTGTGGAATTCACTACCCCAGAGTGCGGTGGAGCTGGGACACTGAGTAAATTTAGGGAGGAGTTGGATAGATTTTTAATTGGGTTGAAGGGTTCTGAAGAACTCTCAGGACGGTGGAGATAAGGCCAGGATGAGATCAGCCAGGACCGAGCAGACTCGATGGGCCAAATGGCCTAATCCTGCTCCTATATCTAATGAACTTCTGAAAGGGGAGACATTGATTTGATTCCCAGATGTTGCCCAGAGGAGGAAGTTTTCGTCTGAAACTCATTGTCCAACCTCCACATTGTGACATCACAAATGTGCTCATCCTCTAAATCAGCCAATAGGAATCGATCCGTTCCGCGGTGACGTCACTGTATTAGTGCGCACACGCCGGCGCGCGGACACGCGAGCCCCGCCCCCACCCTTTGTTCCCTCTCCCCCAACACATTCTCGAGACGGTTTCCAGGCAACCGGCTGAGAGTTCCGGCCGTCGGTGATCTCCTCCTCCCCTGACCCGGGACTGCGCATGTCTCAGGGAGAGGGGAAAATGTGCATGCGCCGCGGAGCTAACTTCCGCTGACCTTTCCGCTCAGGTGTTGACCAATGGAAAGATTTGGAGGACCGGAAAGACTCTGCCCCTCCGCCAATCAGAGCTCCCCCATTGTCTCAATGCGGAAATTGGACATGGAGGTTTCTGCCGAGCAAAGCTGTTGTTCCTCCAACCCTGAATGAGCTTGAGCTTCACACAGACTCCAGTCTCCAATATCTGTGAGTAAAACTATTTATTTTCTCCCCCTTTCCATTTCTTTTCTCATTCTGACCTTCAATTGGTAACTTGCAGCAACTGAAGGGAAAGGAAGTGAATCCAGGAAGGGTGCAGACTCTGCAAAGCTTGGCCCAGGTCTCTCTCTCTTAAAGACATTGACATCCTTTGCTCCCTCAGCTTGACACATTTATTTGTCTGGCTAAAAGGATGTTCACAATTAAAGGGCTGGTTTCTCCAGGAGATGGTTGGCATTTAAGGGGTCAGTAAACAGGCTAAATCCAACCCAGCCAATTACTTCCCTGTCAGAACATTCTCCATCATCAGCAAAGTGTTGGAAGGAGTCATCAAAGGTCTGATTAAGTGGCACTTATTCTGCAATAACCTGCTCCTGGACGCTCAGTTTGGGTTCCGCAGGGTCTCTCAGCTCCTGACCTCATTACATCCTTGGTTCAAACTTGGACGAAAGAGCTGAATGCCAAAAGTGAGGTGAGAGTGACTCCCCTTGACATCAAGGCAGCATTTGACCGAGTATGGCATCAGGAGCCCCAGCTAAACTGGAGTCAATGGGAATCAGGGGATAACTCTCCACTGGTTGGAGTCATACCTGGCACAAAGGAAGATGGTTGTGGTGATTGGAGGTCAATCATCTCAGGTCCATGACATCACTGCAGGGGTTCTTCAGGGCAGTATCCCAGGCCCAACCATCTTCAGCTGCTTTATCAATGATCTCCCTTCCATCATAAGGTGAGAAGTGGTGATGTTTGTCGATGACTGCACAATGTTCAGCACCATTCTCAACTCCTCAGATAATGACGCAGTCCATGCCCAAATTCAGTAAGACCTGGACAATATCCAGACTTGGGCTGATAAGTGGCAAGTTACATTCGCACTACACAAGTGCCAGGCAATGACCATCTCCAAAAAGAGAGGATCTAACCACCACCCCTTGACATTCAGTGGCATTCCCATCGCTGAAACCCGCACAACCAACATCCTGGGGGTTACCATTGATCAGAAACTGAACTGGTCTAGCCATATTAATACTGTAGCTACCAGGGCAGATCAAGGGCTGGGAATCCTACGACGAGTAACACGCTTCCTGATACCCCAAAGCCTGTCCACCAGACATCTACAAGCACAAGTCAGGAGTGTAATGGAATGCGCTCCACTTTGCTGGATGAGTGCAGCTCCAACAACAAAGAAGCTTGACTCTATCCAGACAAAGCAGCCTGATTGATTGCACCCCCTTCCACAAACATTCAAACCTTCCACCACCGACAAACAGTAGCAGCTGTGTATACCATCTACAAGATACACCAGTAACTCATAAAGGTTCCTCAGACAGCACCTTCCAAACCCACAACCACTACCATCTAGAAGGACAAGAGCAGCAGATATCTGGGACCACACCACCTGGAGGTTCCCCTCCAAGTTACACACCACCTTGACTTGGAAATATATTGCCGTTCCTTCACTGTCCCTGGGGCAACATCCTGGAAATCCCTCCCTAACAGCACGGGGGATGTGGAGCAGTGGTTAGTACTGCCTCACGGCGCCGAGGTCCCAGGCTCAATCCTGGCTCTGGGTCACTGTCTGCGTGGAGTTTGCACATTCTCCCCGTGTTTGTGTGCGTTTCGCCCCCACAACCCAAAGATGTGCAGGGTAGGTGGATTCGCCACGCTAAATTGCCCCTTAATTGTAAAAAATGAATTGGGTATTCTAAATTTATAAAAAGCAAATGAAAAAAAACAGCACAGGGGATGTACCTACACCTCCAGGACTGCAGCAGTTCAAAAAGGCAACGCACCACTACTTCGGAAGGGCAACTGGGGAAGGGCAATAAATGCTGGCCTAACCAGCATTGTCCACATCCCGTAAATTAATTTTTAAAAATTTAATATCGGCAGAGATTTGTCTAGTGTTGTTATATAGTATGTATTATATATATTATTGATGGTTCTGTAATAACATCCATGCATTATTATTTCTAGTTTTGTAAATAGTACTGTACCTACATTATATATTTCCAGTCATACAGTCATTGCAGCACTGACAGAATCCATTTGGTAACTCAAGTCAATGCTGACTCTCTGTACAGCAATCCAGTCAGTCCCATTCCCCCTCGATATCCCTGTTCCCCTGCAAATTTATTTTCTTCAAGTGACCATCCTATTTTATTTTAAATTATTGATCATCTCGACTTCCACAAACCTTGTGGGCAGTGAGTTCCCTGTCATGACTACTCCATGGCTAAATAAAATTCTTCCTCCGATTTCCCTATCTCTAATCAGTAAGTGTACTTGTCTGGAGATTCTCTAGTCTTGTACAGGTTTTAGTGAGTTTAGATTTGTTGATCAGCACCTTCAGGAAAATTAGGAGGGAAAGTAAGTGAATACAGTCTGTATATTACACACATTTTTCATCCAGTAATCTAGACATATATCTGTCTGGCAGCCTGCATGAAGATTTTCAGGTCTCTGTGTCCAGGACAGGAAGCAGTGAGCTTGGATCTGTCAATCAGCCTGAATCAGCACCTTCAGGAGAATTGGGAAGGTGAATATTAGATACAGCAGAGTGAGAATGGAGGGAGAGTGTGTGGGATAGAGATTTAGAGCATTTCAGGGAAAGACAGAGGAAAGAATGTTCGATAGAAACTAGAATTGTCTGTTCTGAATTTCTATCCTGTACTAACAATGATTACTATTGTAAAATCTGTTTGCAGGAAGTTCGAACGAGAGGAGTTTGAGGCCGATATCTCAAACTAAATATCACGTCAAGAACTGACTGAGTCACTCAATTCTTGGGATCATCGGCCTTAGAATCTAGAAGGAGAAATGTTTGTCTATTCTGTCTGCTTCAAGAGATTTTAAACAACAGTGTGTCTGGAAAAGCACTGAGACACACACACACACACACCCGTGTGAGACTGTTACAGAGCACTGACTGTGGAAAGAGCTTTAACCAGTGACACAGCCTGAAAACATACTACACCATTCACATCAGGGAGAGACTGTACAGGTGTTCAGTGTGTGGACGACGATTGAACTGATCGTCCAACGCGGTGAGACGCAAGATCACCCGGACCATGGAGAAACCATGGAAATGTGAGGATTGTGGGAAGGGGTTCAAAGCCCTACACGAGCTGGCAAGGCATCAACGCAGTCACACTGGAGAGAGGCCGTTCACCTGCTCTCAGTGTTTAAAGGGATTCACTACCTTTGGCACCCTGCAGAGACACAAACTAGTTCACACTGGGGAGAGACCGTTCACCTGCTCTGACTGTGGGAAGGGATTCACTCGGGTATCCCACCTGCAGACACACCAGCGAGTTCACACTGGAGAGAGGCCTTTCACCTGCTCTCAGTGTGGGAAGGGATTCATTGACATTGGCAATCTGCGGAAACACAAACGAGTTCACACTGGAGAGAGGCCTTTTACCTGCTCTCAGTGTGAAAAGGGATTCACTGACATTGGCAGCCTGCGGAGACACGAACGAATTCACACTGGAGAGAGGCCTTTCACCTGCTCTCAGTGTGAAAAGGGATTCACTGACATTGGCAGCCTGCGGAAACACGAACGAGTTCACACTGGGGAGAGGCCATTTATCTGCAATGTGTGTGATAAGGGATTCACTCAGTCACACCACCTGCAGAACCACCAGCGAGTTCACACCGGGGAGAAGCCGTTCATCTGCACTGTGTGTGATAAGGGATTCACTCGGTTATCCCACCTGCAGACACACCAGCGAGTTCACACTGGAGAGAGGCCTTTCACCTGCTCTCACTGTGAAAAGGGATTCACTGACATTGGTAACCTGCGGAAACACGAACGAGTTCACACTGGGGAGAGGCCTTTCACCTGCTCTCAGTGTGAAAAGGGATTCACTAACATTGGCAGCCTGCAGAGACACGAACGAGTTCACACCGGGGAGAGGCCATTCATCTGCACTGTGTGATAAGGGATTCACTCGGTTACCCCACCTGCAGACACACCAGCGAGTTCACACCGGGGAGTAGCCGTTCATCTGCTCTGTGTGTGCTAAGGGATTTGCTCAATCATCCAGCCTGCTGAAACACAATGTCACTCACACCAAGAGCAGGCCCTTTAAATGCTCTGACTGCAGGAGGGGTTTCAAAAGCTCACAGCTACTGATGTCCCACCAGCGTGTTCACTCTAAGGAGAGACCGTTCAGCTGCTCTCATTGCACAAAGAGCTTTAGAACCTCATCCAACCTGATGAAACACGAGCGAGGTCACACTGGGGAGAGCCCGTTCACCTCTCCGACTGGGAAAAGATTCACTCAGTCGTCACTTGCTGAGCCACAATGTCACTCACAGCAAAAAGAGACCTTTAAATGCTCCGACTGTGGGAGTGGGTTTAAAAGCTCTCAGGTACTGCTGTCCCAACAGCGCATTCACACTGAGGAGAGACCGTTTAGCTGCTCTCACTGCACAAAGAGATTTCAAACATCATCCACATTGCGGAGACACCAGCGAGTTCACATTGGAAAGAAGGCAACAGAAGAGCTCCCACGTGACTGCTTGGAGTCAGTGGACTGGTCCATATTCAAGAACTCAGCAGGCAACCTAAACAAGTATGCCAGCACCATCACAGACTTCATCAGCAAGTGTGTAGAAGATTGTGTGTTAAAGAAGGTAGTACGTACGTTACCCAACCAGAAACCGTGGTTTAATCGGGAGATTCACTCCCAACAGAATGCCACGTCTGAGGAGATCAAGACGGGCGACCCTGACCTAATCAAGAGATCTAGGTATGACTCCGCAAAGCCATCACAGACTCCAAGAGACAATACCAGACTAAGCTCGAATCACAGATTCACGACATGGAGTCTCGTTGGTTGTGGCAAGGCTTAAATAACATAATGGGTACAAAGTAAAGCCGAGTAGAGTCTCCAGCAGCAGTGCAGCCCTCCCAACAAACTCAATGCATTCTATGCTTATTTCGAGCAGGAAACCAACAAACTGCCCCAGGAGCCTTGGACATACCCATACCCACCGTCACAGCCTTCAAAGTCAGATTGGCCGCCTTGAAAGTGAACCCTCGGAAAGCGACAGGTCCTGATGGAGTCCCTGCCATGCACTCAGATCCTGCGCGGACCAACTGACAGGTGTGTTTGCGGACATCCTCAACCTCTCCCTACTCCGTTCTGAGTTTCCCACTTGCTTCAAGAAGATCACCATCATACCGGGGCCAAAGAAGAATCAGGCAAATCTCCTATGAAAGGAGATTGGGGAAACTAGGCCTCTTTTCTCTGGAGTTTCAATGAATGAGAGGGGAATTCATTGAAACTTACAAAATCCAGAAAGGAATAGACAGGGTGGGTGCAGGTGAGAGGTTTCCCCTGGTTGGAGAATCTGGAACCAGGGGACACAATTTCAAAATAAGGGGGAAGCCACGTAGGACCGGTCTCGGAGGAGACATTTCTTTACTCAGAGGGTTGTGAATCTTTGGAATTCTCGACCCCAGAGGGCTGTGGGAGCTCAGTCACTGAGTGTGTTTAAAGCAGAGACTGACAAATTTGTTTTTTTTGTTTAAAAAATTTAATAGTACCCAATTATTTCTTTCCAATTAAGGGGCAGTGTAGCGAGGCCAATTCACCTCCGCTGCACATCTAATTCGGCTGTGGGGCTGAGACCCACAAGACACGAGGAGAATGTGCAAACTCCACATGGACAGTGACCTGGGGCCAGAATCGAACCCAGGTTCTTCGTGCCGTGAGACAGCAGTGCTAGCCACTGAGCCACCGTGCTCCCCAACTGACAGATTTCTAAATATCAATAACACAGGGATATGGGGATAGCGTGGGGGAAAAGACATTGAAGTGGATGATCAGCCATGATCGTATTGAATGGTGGAGCAGGCTCGATGGGCTGAATGACTAACTCTGGTTCCGATGATATAAAGATAGGTAGGAAAGTAAATTGTGAAGAGGACATAAGGAGGGTACATAGAACATAGAACAATACAGCGCAGTACAGGCCCTTCAGCCCACAATGTTGCCCCGAAACAAAAGCCATCTAACCTACACTATGCCATTATCATCCATATGTTTATCCAATAAACTTTTAAATGCCCTCAATGTTGGCGAGTTCACTACTGTAGCAGGTAGGGCATTCCACGGCCTCACTACTCTTTGCGTAAAGAACCTACCTCTGACCTCTGTCCTATATCTATTACCCCTCAGTTTAAAGCTATGTCCCCTCGTGCCAGCCATTTCCATCCGCGGGAGAAGGCTCTCACTGTCCACCCTATCCAACCCCCTGATCAAAGTGGTACAAAGGGTACAAAGTGATATAGATAGGTTACATGAGTGGGAAAATATCTGCCAAAAGGAGAATAATGTGGGGAAAATGTGAAATTATCCATGTTGGCCAGAAGAATAAAAAAGCTTCTTTTCAAAATGGTGAGAGATTGCAGAGCTCTGAGGTTCAGAGGGATCTGGGTGTCCAAGAGCATGAATCACAAAAGGTGAGTATACAGGTACAGCAAGTAATTAGGAAAGCTAATAGAATGTTATTGTTTATTGTGAGGGAAACTGAATACAAAAGTAGATTATGCTTCAGTTATACAGGACATTGGTGAGACCACATCTGGAGCACTGTGTACAGTATAGCTCTCATTTAAGGAATGATGTAAATGTGTTGGAAGCAGTTCAGAGAAGGTTGTGAATCTATGGAATTCCTTGCCCAGTGAAGCAGTAGAGGCTCCTTCGTTAAATGTTTTTAAGATAAAGATAGATAGTTTTTTGAAGAATAAAGGGATTAAGGGTTATGGTGTTCGGGCTGGAAAGTGGAGCTGAGTCCACAAAAGATCAGCCATGATCTCATTGAATGGTGGAGCAGGCTTGAGGGGCCAGATGGCCTACTCCTGCTCCTAGTTCTTATGTTCTTATGTTTACTGGACTCATACCTGGAATTGGAGGCTGGTCTTATGAGGAATGATTGGACAGGCTGGGCTTGTGTTCGATGGAGTTTAGGTGACTTGATTGAACCGCATAAGATCCTGAGGGACTTGATAGAGTGGATGTGGAAAGGATGTTTCCTCTTGTGGGAGAATCTAGAAATTGGAGTCACTTTAAAAGTAACAACTTGCCCATTTAAGGCGGAGGAGAACTCTTTTCTCTTCAGAGGGTCGCGAGTCTTTGGAACTCTCTTCCTCAAAGGGCAGTGGAAGCAGAGTCTGTGAATATTTTGAAGGCAGAGCTGGATAGAATCTTGATAGGCAAGGGGGTGAAAGGTTATCGGGGGGTTAGCAGGAATGTGGAGTTGAGGTTACAATCAGATCAGCCGTGAATGTATTGAAAGGTGGAGCAGGCTCGAGGGGCCGAGTGGCCTACTCCAGCTCCTAATTCGTATGTTATGACATCCTTTATAATAGATTGTAGCATTTTCCCTCCTACTGATGTCAGGCTAATGGGTCTGTGGTTCCCCGTTTACTCTCTCCCTCCTTAAATAGTGGAATTACATTTACCACTTTCCAATCTGCAGGAACCATTCCAGAATCTATAGAATTTTGAAAGATGATCACCAGTGTATCCACTATCTCTACAGCCGTCTCTTTCAACACTCTGGGATGTAGAGCAGCAGCTTTTGGGGATTTATTAACTTTGAACCACATTAATTTCTCCAGTACTACTTTTTCACTAATACAAATCTCCTTCAGTTCCTCGTGCTCACTAGTCCGTTGGTTCTCTCGTGCCTTTGGGCCGATTTCATGTCCTCCATGAAGACAGACACACATTGTTTAGATTCTCTGCCATTTCATTGTTCCCCATTATAAACTCTCCTGTCACTGCCTGGAATGGACCCACATTGGCCTTTGCTAATCTTTTCCTTTTCACATTTTAAAGGAGCTATTCCAATCGTTTTTTAATGTTTCTCGCCAGTTTGCTCTCATATTCAGTTTTCTCTTTTTGAGTTTCTTGATCCTCCTTTGCTGAATTCGAAGAGAAGTTTCCAATCCTCAGGGTTACACTTATTTTGGCAACTATATGAGTGATAAGATCTCTTATTTTATCTTCAATAAGAGCCCAAGATCTGGTTGATTGGAGGTGTCCAGAAATACAACTTTATTGCTAATTATCCACCCTTGATTCTCTTACATAAAAATAAATCAAAACTTAGATTCAATAAAACATCAAATCATAAAGGGAGATAAACGAAAACCGAAGAAAATATTAGGAAATGAATAGATGGTTCAGAATTTCTTAAAGCATGAATACAGAACAAACTTTAGTCATGAAACTTTATTCTTAAATAAATTCTTATCAATGGTCTAACCCCCTTATTGGTTTCAAATTCTCAGCTGAGGCTTCCTGATTTATTCAAATAACTCTCTGTCACATTGGTCATTACTTAAGGTTCATTAATGTCTATCAAATTAATTAAATGTCTACATGCTCCCGCCACGTGTACCAATCCTCTGAAGATAAGGTGTTCTGCATTAACCTTGCTTGTTGCTAAGGTTTTGCTACATATTGTAAATGTTTGTGTTACTAAAGCTGCAATACTTTTTCATTACTAGATGTATTTGTAGAACAATGGTTTATTCACTACGAGAACTTTTATGCAACTTTTCTTGAAACAGTGTTAGATTCTGATACATAATTAAGTTCCTGTGCAGCAATTCTCATGTTTTTATCTGAAACAATGACTTTGCCTTGTGTATATTCCATTTTCTGTCTGTATGTATACTGAATTTAAAAATTATACTGCATTGATTCTTCAAGGTACCAATAAATCAGTGAAGCAATAAATCTTTAATCGATTAATGAGCCTCTTCCTTTGACCCAATGGAATCTTTAATTTTTCTTATTAGCCACGGTTGCGTCACATTTCCTGTTGGAATTTTGTTTCTTAAGTGAATCTATAGTTTATGTAAATATGAAATAATTCCTTAAATGCTCGCGATTACCTATGTATCATTATACATTTTATTGTAAGTTCCCAATCAACTTGCCCCTCATAGCTTGACAGTTTCCTTCTGAGACAGAACCATGTAACCACCAAAGCCTATCTTCATCTAAACCTGCATTCTTTCAGGGTTTCAAACAGAAACAGGAACTATCTGTCATCTACCTTCCAAACACCCTTTCACTCTGTGATCCTTTATGAAATTTGTCACAAGGCCAGTCCAGCAGAAAGAAACCCTCCGACCCTCCCCATTGACCAACTGTCAGAATGAACAAAATGCAGTCCTGGGTGTAATTGAGAGCAGAAACAATAACAGCAGAATCCAAACCCTGTAATCAATTGTGAACTTGTTGGTGTCTCAGCAGGTACAAGGAAACACAGAATCCCTTCCCACACTAAGAGCAGATGAATGGCCTCTCCCCAGTGTGAACCCACTGGTGCCTCTGCAGGTTGGATAATTGAGTGAATCCATTCCCACACTGGGAGCAGGTGAACGGTTTCTCCCCAGTGTGAACTCGCTGATGTCTCTGCAGGGTGAATGACTGACTGAATCCTTTCCCACACTGAGAGCAGCTGAATGGCCTCTCCCAGTGTGAATGCGCCGATGAGCTTCCCGTGCAGATGGGGCTTTGAATTCATTCCCACAGTCCCGGCATTTCCATTATTTCTCCATGTTCTGAGTCTCCTTGTGTCTCTCCAGGTTAGACAATTGAAGCCTTACCCATACAGAGAGCACATGAACAGTCTCTCCCCGCTGTGAATGGGCGATGTTTTGTCAGGCTGTGTGTCTGGTTAAAGCTCTTTCCACAGTCAGTGCTCTGGAACACTCTCACTCGGGTGTGTGTTCCCCAAGGAATCAAGTGACTGTCATAACAAGAAAATGAAATGAAATGAAAATCGCTTATTGTCACAAGTAGGCTTCAAATGAAGTTCCTGTGAAAAGCCCCTAGTCGACACATTCCGGCGCCTGATACGGGAATTGAACCCGCATTACTGGCCTGCCTGGGTCTGCTATAAAAGCCAGCTATTTAGCCCACTGTGCTAAGATGTGATGTTTGTGATTTCTGTCTGTAAATCCTCTTATAATATCCTGGAAGAACAATTTACAAAAGTCATCTCTGTCAGCATAGGATAGAAATTCAGAACAGACAATTCTAGTTCCTATGGAACATTCTTTTCACTCATTCCCCAAAAGCTGTACATCTCCATCCCACACACTCTCCCTCCATTCTCTCTCTGCTGTATCAAATATTCACCCTCCCGATTCTCCTGAAAGTGCTGATTCAGGCTGACTGACAGATTCATGCTCACTGCTTCCTGTCCTGGACACAGAGATCATAAAAAATAGGAGCTGAAGTCGGCTATTTAGCCCATTGAATTTGTTCAACCCTGTAATGAGCTCAATGGCCGATCTAGCTCAGCACCATTTCCCCACACTCTTCCCCCATATCTCTTGGTGACTTCAACATCTCAAAACCTATGAATCTCGATCTGGAAAATACTTGATGACTGAGGCTCCACAGTCCTCTGGGGGAGAGGATTCTAAAGCTTCACCACATCCTCGAGTGAAGAATTCACTCCTCATCTTAACTTTCAGTCCATTTTCCTACCTGTTCCCCATGACCCTCAACTCCCTCGTCAATCAGAATTCTGTCTAACTTCACGGCACCAAGGACCCAGGTTCGATCCCGGCCCCGGCCCCGGCCATGGGGAGTTTGCACTTTCTCCCCGTGTCTGTGTGGGTCTCATCCCCACAACCCAAAGATGTGCAGGGTAGGTGGATTGGCCATACTAAATTGGCCCTTAATTGGAAAAAACATGAATTGGGTACCTTAAATGAAAAAAATATGTTTTGGTCAGGTGGGGGAGGGGGAGGGGGGGCGTTACAATCAAATCCAGTGACTACCCGCATGTACTTTGTGTCAGGTTGGGGTCAATGTCCACCCCCTCCCTTTTCATCCGAGTTTCAGGAGGTTGGAGATGGCTCCAGACGAATAATGGCGAGCGCAGCTCCCACAATCTCCCCATGCTGGAGAAACCACTTGATCCCAGGTAGGTGGGTAGTCTGGAACTGCACATGTCCAAAGGAGAGGGGCCCTTAATTGAAACAAAAGACTGGGCACTTATAATAAAACAAATAATTATGTCTAGCTCATCGTTGAATATATTCAATTACTCCCCCAGACTCCACTGGTCCCTTTAGGAAACGAATTCCAGAGATAAACAACCCTCTGAGGTAAGAGAGTACTGAAAATGTATAACATGGTTACATTACTATATTACAAGACTAGAAATAATAAATGTACTTTATAGAACCAATAATAATATATCAAATCTGTCCCTTATAACAACACTGGACATTTCTCTGGCCGATGTTAATTTACTGTACCGAACAAAGAAATGTACAGCACAGGAACAGGCCCTCCGGCCCTCCAAGCCCCTGCCGACCATGCTGCCCGACTAAACTACAATCTTCTACACTTCCTGGGTCCATATCCCTCTATTCCCATCCTATTCATGTATTTGTCAAGATGCCCCTTAAATGTCACTATCGTCCCTGCTTCCACCACCTCCTCCGGTAACGAGTTCCAGGCACCCACTATCCTCTGCGTAAAAAACTTGCCTCGTACATCTACTCTAAACCTTGCCCCACTCACCTTAAACCTATGACCCCTAGCAATTGACCCCTCGACCCTGGGGGAAAGCCTCTGACTATCCACTCTGTCTATGCCCCTCATAATTTTGTAGACCTCTATCAGGTCGCCCCTCAACCTCCGTCGTTCCAGTGAGAACAAACCAAGTTTATTCAACCGCTCCTCATAGCTAATGCCCTCCATACCAGGCAACATTCTGGTAAATCTCTTCTGCACCCTCTCTAAAGCCTCCACATCCTTCTGGTAGTGTGGCGACCAGAATTGAACACTATACTCCAAGTGTGGCCTAACTAAGGTTCTATACAGCTGCAACATGACTTGCCAATTCTTATACTCAATGCCCCGGCCAATGAAGGCAAGCATGCCGTATGCCTTCTTGACTGCCTTCTCCACCTGTGTTGCCCCTTTCAGTGACCTGTGGACCTGTACTCCTAGATATCTCTGACTTTCAATACTCTTGAGGGCTCTACCATTCACTGTATATTCCCTACCTGCATTAGACCTTCCAAAATGCATTACCTCACATTTGTCCGGATTAAACTCCATCTGCCATCTCTCCGCCCAAGTCTCCAAACAATCTAAATCCTGCTGTATCCTCTGACAGTCCTCATCGCTATCCGCAATTCCACCAATCTTTGTGTCGTCTGCAAACTTACTAATCAGACCAGTTACATTTTCCTCCAAATCATTTTATATACTACAAACAGCAAAGGTCCCAGCACTGATCCCTGCGGAACACCACTAGTCACTTCTCACTAATACTTCCATTTGCTTCCAAATGGGAATAGATCCTGTCTCGAAGAATTCTCTCCAGTAATTTCCCTACCACTGAAGTAAGGCTCACCGGCCTGTAGTTCCCTGGATTATCCTTGCTACCCTTCTTAAACAGAGGAACAACATTGGCTATTCTCCAGTCCTCCGGGACATCACCTGAAGACAGTGAGGATCCAAAGATTTCTGTCAAGGCCTCAGCAATTTCCTCTCCAGCCTCCTTCAGCATTCTGGGGTAGATCCCATCAGGCCCTGGGGACTTATCTATCTTAATATTTTTTAAGACACCCAACACCTCGTCTTTTTAGATCACAATGTGACCCAGGCAATCTACACCCCCTTCTCCAGAGTCAACATCTACCAATTCCTTCTCTTTGGTGAATACTGATGCAAAGTATTCATTTAGTACCTTGCCCATTTCCTCTGGCTCCACACATAGATTCCCTTGCCTATCCTCAGTGGGCCAACCCTTTCTCTGGCTACCTTCTTGCTTTTTATGTACGTGTAAAAAGCCTTGGGATTTTCCTTAACCTTATTTGCCAATGACTTTTCGTGACCCCTTCTAGCCCTCCTGACTCCTTGCTTAAGTTCCTTCCTACTTCCCTTATATTCCACACAGGCTTCGTCCGTTCCCAGCCTTTTAGCCCTGACAAATGCCTCCTTTTTCTTTTTGACGAGGCCTCCAATATCTCTCGTTATCCAATGTACCTTAAATGTTCAACCATCTCCTGGGGAAACCAGCCTTTAGTTGTGAACATTAGGAAAGAGACCATCCTTTTAGCCAGACAAATAAATGTGTCAAGCTGAGGGAGCAAAGGATGACAATGTCAGAGAGAGAGAGACCTGGGCCAAGCTTTCCAGGGTCTGCACCCTCCCTGGATTCACTTTTTTCCCTTCAGTTGCTGCTAGTGACCAATTGAAGGTCAGAATGAGAAAAGAAATGGAAATGGGGAGAAAAGAAAGTGTTTTACTCACAGATGTTGGAGACAGGAGTCTGTGTGAAGCTCAATCTCATTCAGGGTTGGGGGAACAACAGCTTTGCTCGGCAGAAACCTCCAAGTCCAGCTTCCGCATTGAGACAATCGGGGAGCTCTGATTGGCGGAGGAGCAGTATCCTTCCGGTCGTTCAACTCTTCCCATTGGTTGCCAGCCGCTTGAAGACAAAGGGAAATGGATGATGGCCACGGATGCAGTCTTGACCTCAAGAAGAGCGGACCACGTGCCCAATGGAATAGCCTTTTTCCGCATGCGCAGCTGACTTCTCCCTTGGACATGTGCAGTCCCGTGCTCCCTGCCAGCACTGCGGATAAAGCGGTTTCTCGAGGGCGCGGGACTGTGGGAGGCCAACCCGCCATTACCCATACTGAGCCCAGTCTCCAAATTTCAGAGACTGGGATGAAAAGTGAGGAGGAGGGATGAAAAGTGAGGAGGAGGGATAGCAGTAACCCCGCGCTAACGCAAAGTAATTGTGGACAGTCATTGGTTGTGATGCCCTCCTTAGGAAAAGTTTGTGATGCCCTCCTTAGGAAAAGTTATTTAAAAAAATTAAAATAGCCAATTAATTTATTTTCCAATTAAAAAAATAAATTTAGAGTACCCAATTCTTTTCTTTCCAACGCTGGGACAATTTAGCATGGTCAATTCACCAACCCTGCACATCCTTTTGGGTAGTGGGATGAGACCCACACAGATACAGGGAAAATAGCAGAGGGCAGTAGAGCAGAGCTGCTGATTGGCTGTTGCGGAGAAATTTGCATACGTGCATTGTGGTCACCTTAACTTAAAGGTGTACCTGAGTAAGAGACCCTAGGTGTTCAAGTGAAGGCAAGCATCCTGCAGAGGGCAGTAGAGCGGAGCTGCTGATTGGCTGTTGCGGGGAAATTTGCATACGTGCATTGTGGTCACCCTAACTTGAAGATGGTTTGTGGAGGACCTGTTGTCAAGTGTCACTCAAGTGACTGCTGGGTAAGTAGTAAAGATTTAAATTGTTTGCGCAGGCCAATAACAGCTGAAAAAAAATAAATAAATAAATAACAGCTGATTGCTGGTGGTGAGAAGGGCCCTCCCTGTCAGATTCTTCATGCACACCCGAAGGCTCTGCGTCAATGCACGCTGCCCTCGGAGTGGCTGTGGGGGAAATGAGACGGTCACACATCTCCTTGTGGAATGTGCCTTTGCAAAGATGGTCTGGAGAGAGATGCAGTGGTATTTGTCAAGGTTTATCCCGAACAGATCTATGACACAGGACTCTGTGCTCTACGGACTGTTTCCAGGGACACACACTGAGACAAATATCAACTGCTGCTGGAAGGTCATCAACTCGGTGAAAGACGCGCTTTGGTCTGCCCGAAACTTGCTGATCTTCCAGTGCAAAGAATTGTCCTTGACCGAGTGTTGCAGACTGGCACATTCCAAGGTCCAGGACTACGTGCTGAGGGACGCACTCAAGCTTGGGGCAGATGCCGCCAAGGCGCAATGGGGAAAGACCACTGTGTAAGGTCTTTCCAGCAAATGTACACCGAGGGGCGGGTAACAGTGTAAACCCCCCTCGGTCTGGGCCACCAACACTCCAATGTATAAAACAAACATGACAATGTAAATATTTAAGAAGGAATTGTAATGTAAACAGTGATATGTGTATAATATTATCAAAATTGAATCGAATGGAAGAAAGTCAAGGCAATGTGTAACTCTGATGGAAATGTACAGTCAAGACAATTCGAAATGCTCTGTAATGCTTATGATAAATTTTATGAATAAAGTATATTTTTTGAATTAAAAAAAAATAAAATAAATTAACAGCTGATTGCTGTTTTCCTCTGGAGAAAAGTGGTTGCTGGTTAAGTGTTTTATTTTTGCCTGTATTTAAGTTGGGCAGTTTCTAAACCCGAGACACTACACTTGTAGTGTCCCCCACCCTTCCACCTCCTTTAACCTAAGGGGTAGAGTGAATAACAGGTAAGCTCTTTCTTTTTTTTAATCTAGAGGGGATGGCAGGGAAGGCAGTGCAATGTTCCTCCTGCAGAATGTTTGAGGTGAGGGACGCCGTCAGTGTCCCCACTGATTTAATCTGTGGGAAGTGCACCCAGCTACTCAGAAACCGTGTTAGGGAGCTGGAGCTGGATGAACTTCGGATCATTCGGGAGGCAGAGGGTGGTCATAGGTAGAAGTTTCAGGGATGTAGTTACTCCGAAGAATAAAGATAGATGGGTGACGGTGAGAGGGGCTGGGAGGAAGCAGTCAGTACAGGGATCCCCTGTGGTCGTTCCCCTTAGTAACAAGTATACCGCTTTGGATACTGTTTGAGGGGGGGGGGGGACTTACCAGGGGTACGCCATGGGGTACAGGTCTCTGGCACAGAGTCTGTCCCTGTTGCTCAGAAGGGAAAGGGGAGAGGAGTAGAGCATTAGTCATTGGTGACTCCATAGTTAGGGGGATATATAGGAGATTCTGTGGGAACGAGAGAGATCCAAATGCCAAGGTCCGTGATGTCTCTGATCACGTTTTCAGGATCCTTAAGGGGGAGCCGCCCCAAGTTGTGGTCCACATAGGTACCAACGACATAGGTAGGGATAGGGATGTAAGGCAGGAATTCAGGGAGCTAGGGTGGAAACTTAGATCTAGGACAAACAGAGTTATTATCTCTGGGTTGTTACCCATGGCACGTGCTAGCGAGATGAGGAATAGGGAGAGAGAGGAGTTGAACATGTGGCTACAAGGATGGCACAGGAGGGAGGGTTTCAGATTCCTGGATAATTGGGGCTCATTCTGGGGTAGGTGGGACCTCTACAAATGGGATGATCTACACCTGGACCAGAGGGGTACCAATATCCTGGGGGGGGGGAAATTTGGTAATGCTCTTCGGGAGGGTTTAAACTAGTTCAGCAGGGGATTGGGAACCTGAATTGTAGCTCCAGTATACAGGAGGTTGAGAGTAGTGAGGTCATGGGACTGCGATGTTGTGGCCATTTCGGAGACATGGATAGAGCAGGGACAGGAATGATTGTTGCAGGTGCCGGGGTTTAGATATTTCAGTAAGCTCAGGGAAGGTGGTAAAAGAGGGGGAGGGGTGGCATTGTTCGTCAAGGACAGTATTACGGTGGCAGAAAGGACGTTTGATGAGGACTCGTCTACTGAGGTAGTATGGGCTGAGGTTAGAAACAGGAAAGGAGAGGTCACCTTGTTAAGGATGTTCTATAGGCCTCTGAAAAGTTCCAGAGATGTAGAGGAAAGGATTGCAAAGATGATTCTAGATAGGAGCGAAAGCAACAGGGTAGTTGTTATGGGGGACTTTAACTTTCCAAATATTGACTGGAAACACTATAGTTTGAATACTTTAGATGGGTCTGTTTTTGTCCAATGTATGCAGGAGGGTTTCCTGGCACAGTATGTAGATAGGCCAGCGAGAGGAGAGGCCATATTGGATTTGGAACTGGGTAATGAACCAGGACAGGTGTTAGATTTGGAGGTAGGTGAGCACTTTGGTGATAGTGACCACAATTCGATTACGTTTACTTTAGTGATGGAAAGGGATAAGTATATACCGCAGGGCAAGAGTTGTATCTGGAGGAAAGGCAATTATGATGCGATGAGGCAAGACATAGGATTCATCGGATGGAGAGGAAAACTGCAGGGGATGGGCACAATGGAAATGTGGAGCTTGTTCAAGGAACAGCGACTGCATGTCCTTGATAAGTATGTACCTGTCAGGCAGGGAGGAAGTGGTCGAGCGAGGGAACCGTGGTTTACTAAAGCAGTCGAAACACTTGTCAAGAGGAAGAAGAGGCTTATGAAAAGATGAGACGTGAAGGTTCAGTTAGGGTGCTCGAGAGTTACAAATTAGCTAGGAAGGACCTAAAGAGAGAGCTAAGAAGAGTCAGGAGGGGACATGAGAAGTCTTTGGCAGGTAGGATCAAGGACAACCCTAAAGCTTTCTATAGATATGTGAGGAATAAAAGAATGACTAGGGTAAGAGTTGGGCCAGTCAAGGACAGTAGTGGGAAGTTGTGCGTGGAGTCCGAGGAGATAGAAGAGGTGCTAAATGAATATTTTTCATCAGTATTCACACAGGAAAAAGACAATGTTATCGAGGAGAATACTGAGATTCAGGCTACTAGACTAGAAGGGCTTGTGGTTCATAAGGAAGAGGTGTTAGCAATTATGGAAAGTGTGAAAATAGATAAGTCCCCTGGGCCAGATGGGATTTATCCTAGGATGTTCTGGGATGCTAAGGAGAAGATTGCTGAGCCTTTGGCTTTAAGTCATCTTTGTCCACAGGAATAGTGCCAGAAGACTGGAGGATAGCAAATGTTGTCCCTTGTTCAAGAAGGGGAGTAGAGAGAACCCCGGTGACTATAGACCAGTGAGCCTTACTTCTGTTGTGGGCAAAGTCTTGGAAAGGTTTATAAGAGATAGGATGGATAATCATCTGGAAAGGAATATTTTGATTAGAGATAGGCAACACGGTTTTGTGAAGGGTAGGTCGTGCATCACAAACCTTATTGAGTTCTTTGAGAAGGTGACCAAACAGGTGGATGAGGGTAAAGCAGTTGATGGGGTGTATATGGATTTCAGTAAAGCGTTGGATAAGGTTCCCCAAGGTAGGCTACTGCAAAAAATACAGAGGCATGGGATTCAGGGTGATTTAGCAGTTTGGATCAGAAATTGGCTAGCTGGAAGAAGACAAAGGGTGGTGTTGATGGGAAATGTTCAGCCTGGAGTCCAGTTACTAGTGGATCTGTTTTGGGGCCACTGCTGTTTGTCATTTTTATAAATGACCTTGACGAGGGCGTAGGACGATGGGTGAGTAAATTTGCAGATGACACTAAAGTCGGTGGAGTTGTGGACAGTGCGGAAGTTTGTTACAAGTTACAGAGGGACATAGATAAGCTGCAGCGCTGGGCTGAGAGGTGGCAAATGGAGTCCAATACAGAAAAGTGTGAGATGATTCATTTTGGAAGGAATAACAGGGCAGCACGGTAGCATTGTGGATAGCACAATTGCTTCACAGCTCCAGGGTCCCAGGTTCGATTCCGGCTTGGGTCACTGTCTGTGCGGAGTCTGCACATCCTCCCCCTGTGTGCGTGGGTTTCTTGCGGGTGCTCCAGTTTCCTCCCACAGTCCAAAGATGTGCAGGTTAGGTAGATTGGCCATGATAAATTGCCATTAGTGTCCAAAATTGCCCTTAGTGTTGGGTGGGGTTACTGGGTTATGGGGATAGGGTGGAGGTGTTGACCTTGGGTAGGGTGCTCTTTCCAAGAGCCGGTGCAGACTCGATGGGCCGAATGGCCACCTTCTGCACTGTAAATTCTATGAATTCTATGAACAGAAAGACAGAGTACTGTGTAATGGTAAGATTCTTGGTAGTGTGGATGAGCAGAGAGATCTCGGTGTCCATGTACATAGATCCCTGAACGTTGCCACCCAAGTTGAGAGGGTTGTTAAGAAGGTGTACGGTGTGTTAGCTTTTATTGGTAAAGGGATTGAGTTTGGGAGCCACGAGGTCATGTTGCAGCTGTACAAATCTCTGGTGCGGCCGCATTTGGAGTATTGCTGCAATTCTGCTCGCCGCATTATAGGAAGGATGTGGAAGCATTGGAAAGGGTGCAGGGGAGATTTACCAGAATGTTTCCTGGTATGGAGGGAAGATCTTATGAGGGAAGACTGAGGGACTTGAGGCTGTTTTCGTTAGAGAGAAGAAGGTTAAGAGGTGACTTAATTGAGACATACAAGATGATCAGAGGATTAAATTGGGTGGATAGTGAGAGCCTTTTTCCTCGGATGGTGATGTCTAGCACGAGGTGACATAGCTTTAAATTGAGGGGAGATAGATACAGGACAGATGTCAGAGGTAGGTTCTTTACTCAGAGAGTAGTAAGGGCGTGTAATGCCCTGCCTGCAACAGTAATGGACTCGCCAACACTAAGGGCATTCAAATGGTCATTGGATAAACATATGGATGATAAGGGAATAGTGTAGATGGGCTTTAGAGTGGTTTCACAGGTCGGCGCAACATCGAGGGCCGAAGGGCCTGTACTGCGCTGTAATGTTCTATGTTCTCATATGCAAACTCCACACGGACTGTGACCCAGGGCCGGGATCGACCCTGGGTCCTCAGCGCCATGAGGCAGCAGTGCTGACCACTGTGCTGCTACATTTATTTTCCAATTAAGGGTCAATTTAGCATAGCCAATCCACTTGCTCTGCACATCTTTGGGTTGTAGGGATGAGACACGAGCAGACACGGGGGAATGTGCAAACTTCTCTTGGCGCCATGAGGTAGCAGTGCTAAGTACTGCACCACCATGCCTTCCCTCCCCTTAGCAAAACAGTTTGTTAACTTAAGGTGTAAAGATTTCGACACCTGGGTGACATATTGGGGAGGACAATAGGTGAGAGTGAAACTGAACCCAAGAGCCAGCACCTTCAGGGGAGGAGAATTGGGGAAAAGCAGGAGGAGGATAGTGGGATGAATAACAGTTAAAATAAATAGGGAGGAGGGAGTGCGTGGGGGGACAGAGCTTTATAGTTTGAGAGGGAGAAGGATGTTTCATGGCAAGTAGAATTTTGTATTCTGAATTGCTGTCATGTATTTTTGCTGCAGTTGTGTTGGCATCAGAGATAAAAATCTGTATTCCACCAACATTTTTTGTATTGATGATTACAGGATAGATGTTGACCAGGACGTCAGGAATAACTCCCCTGCTCTTCTTTGAAACAGTGACCTGGAATCTTAAACATCCATCAGAGCTCGGTGTCATGCCTCATCTGAAATTCTACATTGCAGTTCACCTTCAGGACTGTAGTAAATAGTCATCCTTGGTTTTTATGCTCAAATCCTTGAGTAAGATATAAATACTGGGGCCTGTGATTCAGAGGCGAGAGTGCTTTGAACTGAATGCAACTGACAGTAATGACCATTTTTGTAGCATTTTAGAAGGGGAGCTTTTACAGACTGGAAACTATATCAAATGTCACGGCAGGGTCTGATTGATGCGCTCGATTTCTCAGGTCATGAATATCATCAGTCTTTTTATCTTGGAGAAGTGATTTTTTGTTCTGTCAGTTTGAAACATGTTAAATGGGAGTGTGAATGGTAAAGCAGTGAAATACACACAGGGAAGTGAGAGTGCTCCAGAGCACTGACTGTGGAAAGAGCATCAACCAGTTACACAGCCTGAAATAACATCGGACCATTCAGGTTTTGGAGAGACCATAGACGCGTGGTAATGTAGGAATTGTGGGAATGAATTCAAATCCCATTCGCACTGGAAACCCATCAACATTGTCACACCAGTGAGAGCTGTTTCCCTTTCCACTGACCTGCTGTTACGTTAGCGTGTTTACACCAGGGGGAGGCTGGTCACCTGCTCCATGTGTGGGAAGGGATTTCCAGATTCTGCCAACGACCAGTGAGTTCACAATGAGGAGGGGACATTCGCCTGCTCCCTGTGTGAGAAGAGATTCATTCAGTTATCCCGCCTGCTGTCACAACAACCCAGTCACACAGTGGAGAGGCCGTTCACCTGTATCCAGTTTGGAAAGGGATTCCCTGGGTCATCCACCCTGCTGAGACTCCAGCGAGTTTACCGTTGAGAACAGAGATTGCACTTTGCTGTTATTGCTGCTAATTACAGTCAGGACTGAAACGTGTTCATTCTGACATTATCTCAGTTGGTCTACATCGGTGTTTAGGCTCCACATGAGCTTCCTTCAATTCTACTTCAACTCCCCTGTATCAGGAGAATGTTCTATCCCTTCCCCCTTCATGTGTTCATCTAGGTTCCCCTTAAATATATCTGTCTCTCACCTCAACCACTTCATGTGGTGGCATGGTCCACATTCTAATCTCCCTGAAAAAAAGAACGGTTCCTCCTGAATTTATCAGTAATCATCTTTTCTTTGTTTCCACAATTTCTGGCCTCCCCCACAAGTGGGAACTCTTCATCTCAACATCAACCCTATAAAACCCCTTTATAATCTTAAAGTCTCTATCAGGTCAACCATCAGCCTTCTCTTTCCCAGAGAAAATACCCCCCAGTCTGTTCAGTCTATCCTGTAACTAAAAACTCTCCATTCTTGTACCATCCTTGGGAATCTTTCTTGCACCTTGTCTTGGTTCTCTCTATCATTTTTATAATTATGGAGACCCAGAACTGCTCACAGTATTCTAAGTGTAGTCTAACCAAGATCTAACAAGCTGAACATGACTTCTCTGTATTTCAATGTTCTTCCTCAGCAAATGTGTCCCATGTACGGGCCTCATAATTCAGGAAGGATGTCAAGGCTTTGGAAAGACTGCAGGGATTTAGTACCGTGACAGGAATGAGGAACTTCAGTTCTGTGAAGAGGCCGAGGTTGTTCTCCTTAGAGCAGTGAAGGCCAAGAGGAAATCGGATAGAGTCACTCAATTCATCGGAACCTGAATATAATCAGCCTTTGAATCTAGAAGGAAAAATGTGTCTCTGCTCTGTCTGCTTCAAAAACTTTTAAATATTGGTGTTACTGGAAAGTGTTACAATGCATTGACTTAGGAAAGACCAGCCCAGTGTGTGTATGGACAAGGCTTCAACTCATTGTTGAACCTGGAAAGTTCTTAGCACCCTGCAACATGGGGAAAGTATGGAGCGTCTGCAGTAGTATGGAACCTTTGGGAACAGATTCAGATTTGCATTTGTGCTGGAAGCTCATCGATGCAGTCACACTGGTGAGATCGGTCACCTGCTCAGAGTGTGGGAAGAGATTCACTCTGTCCTCCAGCTCACTGAAATACCATGTCACTCACACCAATAACAGACAGTTTAAGTGCTCTGAGTGTGTGAGTGCCTTTAAAAGCTCTGTGGAACTGATGGCCCACCACTCACACTGAGGAGAAACCGTTCAGCTGCTGTCACTGCACAAAGAGATTTAAAACATCATCCCACCAGCTGAGACACCAGTGAGTTCACACCGGGGAAAGACCGTTCATCTGCTCCAAGTGTGGTAAGAAATTCAATAATTCACCCAGCTGGCTAAAACACAAGTGCAGTAACATCAATTAGAAAGGTTTTAGATAGGTTGTGAGGGGTGGTTAGGTGGGGGAAGGGGTGGGGGAGCAGGATGGTCAGGTAGGGGGGGTGGTGGTGGCGTTTTTTTTTTGACATGTCAGGATTGGCAGCTGGGAGCAGTCATGAGCAGAGAGGGGGGCCATCTTGGATGGACCCAGTTCAGGGCGGAATTAAGTGAGGCAGAACTGATAGGGGCTGATGGCGGACGGTAGAGGGGAATAGAGGTACAAGCCTCCGGTAAGGACCATGACATGAAATGTCCGGGGGCTAAATGGGCTGGTCAAGAGGGCCCGGGTTTTTGCACACCTGAGGGGTATGAAAGCGGAGGTGATTTTTCTACAGGAGACGCATCTCCAGGTGAAGGATCAGGTTAGGCTGAGGGAGGGATGGGTGGGGCAAGTGTTCCACTCGGGGTTTGATTCAGAGTCAAGGAGAGGTAGCCATCCTGCTGAACAAGAGAACAGGGTGCGTGGGGGCCAGGGAGGTGCAGGACCCAGGAGGAAGGTGTGTGATAGTGAGTGCGGTGCTAGAGGGGACGCCTGTGGTGCTAGTCAATGTATATGTGCCTAATTGGGAAGTTGGTGGGTTTATAAGGGGGTCTTGGGAGCGATCCTGGAGATAGATACACAGCAACTGATTATGGGCAGAGACTTTAATTGTGAAATGGACCCGAAGGTGGACAGGTCGGGTCCCAAGTCGATGGGAAGGTCGAGGATGACAAAGAAGTTGGGAGAGTTTATGGAGCATATGGAAATAGTTGTCCAGTGAAGGTTCAGGAACCCGGGATGGAGGGAGTACTCCTTCTTCTCGCATGTGTATAATGTGTATTGAAGTATTTCTTTGTGGTGAGTCGGGTGGTGTTGGTGGGGGTAGTGGGAGTGGCCTATGCGTGAATCATGATCTCAGATCTTGCACTGCACTGGCTGGATGTGAGGCTTCATTCGGGACAGGTGCAGAGGCCGGGATGGAGGCTGGACTCAGGCATATTGGCGGATAAGGGGTTTTGTTATAAGGTGAGGAGGGTGACTGGGGATTATGTGGAGCTGAATCAGAATGGGGAGGTGTCGGCACCCACGTTCTGGGAAAGGTTGAAGGCGGTGGTTCAAGGTGAGATTATCTTGTTTAAGGCTCACAGGGGTAGGAGGAGGAGGGAGGAGCACGGACGGTTGCTGGACGAGATAGTCGAGGTGGGTAGGAGATACCCGGGGAGGGGGGTGGGCACTAAGGAGTTGCTGGTGGAGAGGAAGAGGCTGCAGGGGCAGTTTGATAGGTTGACGACGAAAAAAGCAGTAAGGCAGCTACGGAGGGCAAGTGGGGTGCAGTATGAGTACAGAGAGAAGGGGAGGGGCCTTCTGGTTTCGGGGGTTTTCTAAGAAGTCGCTCATCAGGTGGCTCTCCTCCCGCGAACCTGAAAAATAGACTATTTTTCCTTGAAAAACGCCTGCAAACGATACAAATCAGCCCCACACCATTACAAAATGAAGGAAGAAGGAAAGATGCTGAACAACAACCAGTCCAGAGGCTGAGTGGAGACCAGGAGTGGGAAAAGCCGGGACAAACAACAATCGGCTGAGCCGACCGCCGCACGAGGCGGTGAACCTCGGAACCCGCCAGAGTGAGAGGAACCGACCCACCGCACGAAAAGCCCCCTCTCACCAGGGGATGGATGGAGGATATTCCTCTCAAGTGAGTTGAGGGAATACCAAGAAGAGATGAAATCGGACATACAAGCTGCAGTGAAGCTTGTGTCCGAAGCTCTGGCGAACATGCAGGTGGCCCTGGACAAAGCCGAAAAGCGACAGGAGGCCCAGGAGGCAACGATTAAAGATCTGGAAAGAGCCGCAATGAACCAGAGCGACCGGATCATCGCCCTGGAAAAGGAGGTGGCAAGGCTGGTCGCGACACAAGGCAACCTGAGAGGAAAGGTTGAGGATCAGGAGAACCGGTCGAGGCGGCAGAAACTACGAATCGTGAGCCTACCGGAGAGGAGCGAAGGTCAGAACCCCACAGACTATGTGGCCCAAATGCTGGGTAACCTGCTGGGAAGGGACAGCTTCTCCAACCCACCTGAAATCGACAGAGCACACCGATCGATCCGACCAAAGCGCAAACCGGGGAACAGCCGAGGGCGATAATCGGCAAGATGCACCGGTACCATGACCGGGAAAGAATCCTGTGCTGGGCCAGGCAGTCCACAAACTGCAGCCGGGAAGGTCACAAGATCCGGATCTACCAGGACATTGGGGCTGACCTGGCCAAGCGTTGGGCCGAGCTTAACACAGTGAAGGCCGCACTGTACAGAAACGGCGTAGGATTTGGAATGCTGGACCCAGCCAAGCTCTGGGTCATGTATCAAGGCAGGGAACACTTTCTCACGCTCCCTGCAGACGCTGGCACGTTCGTCGCAGAGAACAGACTGGAGAAATGGCAGCAGGGGCAGCAATGAAGAGCCCGCAGAATGAGACTTTGATAAAGCAATGTTTTAACAAAAAAAAGCTCTCTCCCTTTTACAGTCTGTACAGCCAACAGGAGACCATTGCCACAGAGACCGCTTCACACGGGTGAACACTGCCCCGTTTTGGAGACGAGAGCAACAAGAGAAGGAAGGATGATCTAAGTATAGCTAAGCACAGGGAAATGGCGGACAGGAAGCCCAGAAATCGGGCAATAGGAGGAAGTGAAACAACTCGCAGGAGGGGGCCACCACACTAGCAAGGTAGCTAGCACTGGGATTCATGCAGGAGAGGCTGCGGTGCGTCTCCCACAAGGGGGATGGCGCCTGGCCCCGGGATGGGGTCAGGCATATAACGGGCACGGAGGGATAATCAGGGGAGCAAACAGCAGGGAGGGGGAAGGTTTAGCTACGGAATGGAGGTAGGTGTGTGCGGGTGAGAAGATGAGAAGATTGGGGAGGGGGGGAGGGAGGAGAAGAAGACACCGGAAGGGAGAAATAGGTGTAGAACGATGGAAGGCATTAGACCGGCTGCAACAGGCCACATGTGGCGACTTGGAACAAAATGGCTTTGCAAGCAACCACTTTGGAGGGTCCCTGGACAAAGGGAAACCCTGGATAGCAGGGGCTCACCCACATGGCGTGCACATAGTTGGCGGCCATGTTGGATGTCCGCTGGAAAAGGGAAACCCCGGAGCGCAGGGGCCCGACCACCAGGTAAGTATGTTTGATCCCACAGGAGCAGAGGGACAAAATAGTCACCTGGAATGTTGGGGGACTTAACGGCCCAGTGAAAAGATCCAGAGTCTCTGTCCACCTGAAAAGCATGAAAGCCGACGTAGTCTTCCTCCAAGAGACACATCTGAGGGAGAAGGACCGGCTGTGGTTAAGGAAGGACTGGGTGGGACAGACCTACCATTCCTGCTATGGGACGAGGGCCAGGGGGGTAGTCATTTTGCTAAATAAGAGGACAATGTTCACGGTGACAAGGACGGTTACAGACCCAGGGGGACAGTACATCCTGGTTAGCGGTGTCCTGGATGGGGCACCAGTCATCTTCGTCAACATGTACGCTCACAACTGGGATGACACGGATTTTATAAAGAAGACCATGGCGGAAACACCCGACATAGATACGCACCAGCTCATCATGGGCGGGAGGGGGGGGGGGGGGTACTTTAACTGTGTACAGGACCCACGGACGGACATGTTGAACCCCATAACGGGAAAGACCTCCAAATTGGCAAAAGAAGTCGGCATAATCATGGAGCAGATTGGGAAGGTGGACCCATGGCGATTCAGCCACCCAGGGGTGAAGGAGTTCTCATTCTTCTCCCAAGTACATAATGTCTATTCATGGATCGACTTCTTTGTAGTGGGAAAATTGGTGCTTCCAGGGCTAGTAAGGGCGGGATACTCCACGATCGTGATCTCCGACCATGCTCCACATTATATGGATGTGAGGTTGGAGACAGCTGTGCCCAACACTCCTCATGGAGGTTGGACACGGCCCTCCAGGCCGACTAGGCTTTTTGCGCAAAAACGTCACAGGCAATAGACGAGTACAATACTAACAACCAGACCGGGGAGGGGGGAGAAACAGAGTACTCAGCCAAGCCCAACAAAGGAACCAAGCGGCACGGGGGGGGGGGGGGGGGGCAGGAAGGGAAAAAGGGCAAAAGGAAAATCGATGGGGAGCAAAAGGTTGGGGAACACAGTCACCATGGCAACGTTGTAAGAATAAAAGAAGGGGAAACTGATGTATTTATGTAAATACTCAAAACCGATCTTAGTGTAAATAGTTCTAATTTTACTTCTTGTATATTCTCTTGTTTAACTCCCACACTTTGTTCATATTTATATCTGTTTTGTATTCCAAAAACTCAATAAAAAACATTTTCAAAAAAGGTTAATTTTAATAAATACAAAACCAAACCACAATACTTAACAGACAGTGGATCAGTCTGTTCTCTCTGGATCACCAGCTCTCCACCTCCGGGTGTGAGCGGTGCTGTCTCTTGTTCTGTTGCCTGAAGTCTATCTTGCGCACCAAGCTCCAGAGAATTGTAGCTCATTAACCCTTTCTAGCAGTTGCTTCTTTACGCATGGTCAGTTATATCCTGCAGTTCTGATTGGCTGAAGCAGCACATGATTAGTCCCTGATGAGTTAAATTGTGCACGATCAATGTCTGATTGGTCTCTGAAGGATGTTGGTCACCTTGCTGATCTAACTTCCCAGTAACTCAGTCATCTGCGGCACGGTGGCACAGTGGTTAACACTGCTACCTCACAGCTCCAGGGGCCAGGATCAATTCCGGCCTCGGATAACTGTCTGTGTGGAGTTCGCATTTTCTCCCAGAGTCTGCGTGGGTTCCCTCCAGGTACTCCAGTTTCCTCCCACAGTCCAAAGATGTGCAGGTTAGGTGGATTGGCCATGCTAAATTACCCCTTAGTGTCCAAAAAAGTTAGGTAGGGTTATGGGGACATGGTGGAGGCATGGGCTTAAGTAGGGTGCTCTTTCCAAGGGCCGGTGCAAACTCGATGGGCCGAAAAACCTCCTTCTCCACTGTGGGCATTCTATGAATTTGCTGATGTCACTTCCTCATTAATTTGGTCACCTTGCTGATGTCACTTCCCATTCACTCAATCACCTTGCTGATGTCACTTACCATTAACTCAGTCACCTTGCTGATGTCAATTCCCTCTGATTTGGTTACCCAGGATCTCAGTCACTTGTGGTAACATCCTTTTCTTTATTGCTGTCCCCTGCTGTTTTATTAATTTTATAGCTTTACCGCTAAGATAACAAGGCACCACAAGGTACCAACATACATGTAATAAGAAGATGTGTGGTGTCACTTCCTCATGGTTGATGTTTGTCACCTCATCGTCCCAACTGATACCATCAAATTCCTACAGTGCTGGAGGCCATTCAGCCCATCAAATCTGCACTGATCCTCTGAAAAAGCACCCTACCTAGGACCACTCCCCCGCCCCATCTCCTTAACCCCACCTAACTAACATTTCATTGGACATTAAGGTGCAATTTAGCACGTCCAATCCACCTGACCTGCACACCTTTAAACTGTGGGAGGAAACTGGAGAACCCGGAGGAAACCCACACACACCAGGGGGGGGGGGGGGGGGGGGGGGGGGAGTGCAAACTCCAAACAATCACCCAAGGCGGGAATTGAACCCGGGTCTCTGGTGCTGTGAGGTAGCAGTGCTAACCACTGTGCCAACATGCTGAGATGATACATCTCGGGTGCTGTGTAATATCTCAGTGATTGCCAATGACTGAAGCAAGTTACTTAAATACAAATAACTAAAATTACAAGAGATTCACAAACTTAAACTAATACAGCAATTACTATAGAACGTAGAAAATAAATCCATAAAGGTGATTGGTGTGAAGTTCAAGCAGCAAGATACACATTACAAAATACCTTTTCTATTCATAAATTACACATTCATAAGAAATAAAAGTCACAGAAACTACATAACTACCACACCATTGCAGGAACTGATAATAAAACTAATGCAGAATGTCTTTGAAAGAAAGTGACTATTTTGCTTTAAGTTAAAAAGTGAATACAATTTAAGACATATAATTTCTCCAGCATTGACACAATTAAACTACAAGAAACATCACATGTATCCCCTAACAGAGAGAGACAAATGTATTTATTTTAGATATATCTGTAGTGGGGGGGGGGGGGGGGGGGGGGGGGGGGGGGAACACTATTTACTGTCCAGGATAAAATAAATGTCCTTCATCGGCTTTTGTGGATAATTTCAGTCAAGGAGGAGTTCACTTGAAGACAGAGACTCACATGGAGCGGTACCAAATTGAGTGAACTGATTTATACACTTTGTTTCAAAGATAACTGAACATAACTAAAACAAAACTATTTTTACTAAACATGGACTTTCCTACAATATTATGATCACTGTTACCTCGATGCTCCATCACAATGTGTTTATTGATTAATCCTGTCTCACTGAACATTGAGGTCTTGGATAGACAGTTCCCTGGTTAGCTCTAGAAGGAGCTGCTCTAAGAAATTCTCCCCAAAAATCTTTACTAACCATGTTCCAGGCTGTCTTCGCCAATCTGATTCTCCCAATCTACTTTTGATTAAAGTCACCCATTAATTAAAGCCTTATTTATCCTTTCCTATACACTCTACCTAGAGTGTAATTACTGTTAGGAGGGCCATTTACTACTCCCACAAGAGAATTCAAAACCATTACTATCTCTTATCTCGACACAAACCGATTTGACACAATAATACTTCAGGCGCAGGTGGTCTCTCAGTACTAAAATAATGCCATCCTTAATTAACAGGAGCCACTTTGAGTCACATCTTCCCAGGTTCCTACCATTCCGATATGTCAAATACCCTTCAATATTCAGAACCCAGCCTTGGTTACCTTTCGACCAAGTCTCTCTAATGTCTATCAGGACACACACATTTATCTCTATCCACGCTGACCATTCATCCATTTTTTTTATAAATGCTGAGCACATTTTCAATTCATTTTCAGGGTTCAATAATCCAATAGGGATATCATGAGAAACTCTTTACCCAGCGAGTGGTGAGAACGGGGAACCCACAGTGAGTGTTTGAGGTGAACAGCATGAATACATTGAAGGGAAAGCGAGATACATACATGAGGGAGAAAGGAATAGAAGGATATGCTGATGGGGGAGATGAAGAGGGGTGGGTGGAGGCTCATGTGGAGCATAAATACTGACAGAGACCAATTGAGCCGACTGGCCTGGCCCTGTGCTGTAGACTCAATGGAACAGAAACAAACTTATTTATTTTAGATCCAACTGTAGTGGGGGGAAACACTGTTTATTATTCTTAAATGTCCTTCATCAGCTTCTGAGGATTATTTCAGTGGAAATGTGCTCCCCCAGGCTCAAGGGGCATTAGCCCACTTGAAGCACAAATCGTGAGACCGACCATAATATACCCATTGCAGGGCAGCACGGTGGCGCAGTGGTTGCACTGCTGCCTCACGACGCCAAGGACCCGGGTTTGATCCTGGCCCCGGGTCATTGTCTGTGTGGAGTTTGCACATTTTCCCTGTGTCAGCGTGGGTCTCACCCCCACAACCCAAAAAGCTGTGCAGGATAGATGAATTGGCCACGCTAAATTGCACCTTAATTGGAAAAGGATTGGGTACTCTAAATTGTTTTGAAAAATAAATATACCCATTGTACAGAACCTTGGTTAGGCTGCAGCTGGATAACTGAGCACAGTTTTACTGCCCTTACCTTGGGAAAGATATTATTTCCAGAAAGGGAGTGTAATAAAGGTTCACCAGACTTGTTCTGGGTTTGGCAGGACTGTCCTATGCAGAGAGATTGGGGAAACTGGGCCTCTTTTCTCTTGAGTTTCAAGAAATGAGAGGGGATTTCATTGAAACTTACAAAACCCATAAAGGAATAGACAGGGGAGATGCAGGTGAGATGTTTCACCTGGTTGGGGAGTCTAGACCCTGGGACATAATTTCAAAATAAGGGGGAAGCCACTTTGGACCGGTCTCGGAGAAGACATTTCTTTACTCAGAGGGTTGTGAATCTTTGGAATTCTCTACCCCAGAGGGCTGTGGGAGCTCAGTCACTGAGTGTGTTTAAAGCAGAGACTGACACCAAACCTCAGGCGAGGAGCAATGTTGCGAAGGTTGACCCTTCATGGATAACCTCAGCCAGTACAACAGTTGTACCCCTGCTATCCTCCGCATCATGAATCAATCATCCAGCCAACTGAGCTAACTGACCCCCCTGGTAGATATATAATTCATTAAATATTAGCTATTGCCAGTCTCCCATCATACCATTTAATGTGGTTTCCCAGTCCACCTCAGACAACTTGCTCCCATACCATGATAGTTTTCTTCTGTGAGAAACACCCAGAGAAATTAAACAGAAAAAACATGTAACCACCAGGGCCCATCTTCATGGCAATGTGGCAGGATTTGGGGGGCATCCAAACAGAAATGCAAACTAAATATCTTCTAACTTCCAAACACCGCTTCACTCTGTGATCCTTGTGAAATTTAAAACAAGGTAGTCGCAACAAGGCTCGCAGAGCATCAGCCCACTGGAGACAAAGCCGTGAGACTGCCAAGTCCAGCAGAAAGAAACCTGCGACCCTCCCCATTGACCAACAGTTAGAATGAACAAAATGCAGTCCTGGATGTAATTGAGAGCAGAAACCAACCCCTGTAATCAACTGGGAACTTGTTGGTTCTCATCAGGTGCAATGAATCATGGATTCTCTTCCCAAATTGAGAGGTGAATGGACTCTACCCAGTGTGAACTCGCTGCTGTGTCTGCAGGTGGGATGGATCACTAATTGCCTTCCCCTACTCAGAGCACGTGATTGCCTTCTCCCCAGTGTGAACTCGCTGGTGTGTCCTCAGATTGGATGAATCACTGAATCCCTTTCCACACTGGGAGCAGGTGAATGGCTTCTCCCCAGTGTGAATTCGCTGGTGTCTCAGCAGGCTGGATAACTGAGTGAATCCCTTCCCACACTGAGAGCAGGTGAATGGCTTCTCCCCAGTGTGAACCCGCTGGTGTTTCTTCAGGTCCGGTAACCGAGGGAATCCCTTCTCACACTGAGGGCAGGTGAACGGCCTCTCCCCAGTGTGAACTCGCTTATGTGTCCGCAGGGAGGATGAATCACTGAATCCCTTCCCACACTGGGAGCAGATGAATGGTCTCTCCCCTGTGTGAACTCGCTGGTGTGTCTTCAGGCTGGATAAGCGAGGAAATTCCTTCCCACACTGAGAGCAGCTAAAAGGCTTCTCCCCAGTGTGAACTCGCTGGTGTCTCTTCAGGGTGGATAAGCGAGGAAATTCCTTCCCACACTGAGAGCAGGTGAACGGCCTCTCCCCAGTGTGAATTCGCTGATGTGACTTCAGGGTGGAGAACTGAGTGAATCCCTTCCCACACTGAAAGCAGGTGAACGGCCTCTCCCCAGTGTGAACTCGCTGATGTGACTTCAGGCTGGAGAATTGAGTGAATCCCTTCCCACACTGAGAGCAGCTGAACAGCCTCTCCCCAGTGTGAACTCGCTGATGTATCCGCAGGGTGTATAACTGAGTGAATCCTTTCCCACATTGGGAGCAGGTGAACGGCCTCTCCCCAGTGTGAACTCGCTGATGTCTCTTCAGGTTGGATAACTCAGCGAATTCCTTCCCACATTGAGAGCAAGCAAATGGCCTCTCCCCAGTGTGAACTCGCTGATGTGACTTCAGGTTGGAGAACTGAGTGAATCTCTTCCCACACTGAAAGCAGGTGAATGGCCTCTCCCCAGTGTGAACTCGCTGGTGTGACTTCAGGCTGGATAACTGAGTGAATGCTTTCCCACATTGAGAGCAGGAGAATGGCCTCTCCCCAGTGTGATATCGCTGATGTATCCACAGAGTGGATAACTGAGTGAATCCTTTCCCACATTGGGAGCAGGTGAACGGCCTCTCCCCAGTGTGAACTCGCTGATGTCTCTTCAGGTTGGATAACTCAGCGAATTCCTTCCCACATTGAGAGCAGGAGAATGGCCTCTCCCCAGTGTGAACTGGTTGGTGTTTCTTCAGGCTGGAGAACTGAGTAAACCCTTTCCCACACTGAGAGCAGATGAACGGCCTCTCCCCAGTGTGAATGCGTCGATGAATCTCCAGCTGAGATGGGATTCTGTATTCCTTCCCACAGTCCCCACATTTCCACGGTTTCCTCATGTTTTGCATCTCCTCGTGTCTGTCCATGTTGGACATGAAGTCTCGTCCACACACAGAATGGTCTCTCCCCGCTGTGAATGGTGTGATGTTTTTTTTAGGCTGTGTAACTGGTGAAAGTTCTTTCCACAGTCAGTGCTCTGGAACACTCTCACTCCGGTGTGTGTGTCTCGGTGCTTTTCCAGTCACACTGATGTTTAAAATGTTTTGATGCCGACAGATCGGGTAAACAATTCTCCTTCTAGATTCAAAGGCCGATGATACTCAGGTCCCAAGGTATCGAGTGACTCTGTAAGACCGAGACGTGACAATTGAGATCTCAGATAAATTCCTCCTTTTGTAATATCTGTAAAAGGAGTTTACAAAAGTCAACACTCAGTCCAGGATAGAAATTCAGACCAGATAATTCTAATTTCTTTGGACCATTCTTTGTTCTCTCATTCCCAATACCGCGGCTCCAATACCACAAGTCATAGAAGCAGAATTAGGCCACTCGGCCAATCGAGTCTGCTCCGCCATTCAATCATGGCTGATATTTTTCTCATCCCCATTCTCCTGCCTTCTCCCCATAACTCTTGACCCCCTTATTAACCAAGAACCTAGCTACCTCTTTCTTAAAGACACTCAGTGATTTGGCCTTCACAGCCTTCTGTGGTAGAGTTCCACAGATTCACCACCCACTGGCTGAAGAAATTCCTTCTCATCTCTGTTTTAAAGGATCGTTCCTTGAGACTGAGATTGTTCTAGTTTTAGAACAATCCCTTGTTCTAGTTTTTCTTACAAGTGGAAACATCCTCTCCACGTCCACTCTATCCAGGCCTCGCTGTATCCTGTAAGTTTCAATAAGACCCCCCCTCATCCTTCTGAACTCCAACGAAAACAGATCCAGAGTCCTCAACCATTCCTCATACGACAAGCTCTTCATTCCAGGGATCCTTCTTGTGAACCTCCTCTGGACCCTTTCCAAGGTCAGCTCATCCTTCCTTAGATACGGGTCCCCAAACTGCTCACAATACTCCAAATGGGGTCAGACCAGAACCTTATACACCTATTCCCCATACCTAGTCTCCAGGGAGCGGACTCGGAGGGACGGAGTTTCGGAGCTGTGAGTACAGAAACCTTATCTCGGGGATTCACAGCTGAGTCTCCAGGGAGCGGACTCGGAGGGGCAGGGTATCGGAGCAGTGACTGTAGGAAGGATGAGCTGGCTGACCACTGCACCCTGGTACAGGAGGCCATTCAAGCGGGGGGAGGAAGTGGTAGTTGTCGGGGATTCTATAATTAGGGGAACTGATAACATCCTTTGGAAGCAGGACCGAGAGTCCCACATGGTATGTTGCCTGCCCGGTGCCAGGGTGAGGGGCATCTCTAACCGCCTTGAAAGGATATTGGAGAGGGAGGATCCAGTTGTTGTGGTCCACATTGGGACAAACAACATTGGCAAGACTCGGAAAGAGGACCTGTTTGGGAATATCAGGAACAAGGAACAAAATTAAAGAACAGGTCCTCAAGAGTTATAATCTCTGGATTATTCCCCAAGCCACGTGCAAATTGGCATAGGGATGAGAAAATTAGGTAAGTAAACACGTGGCTAAAGGAGTGGTGCGGGAAAGAGGGGTTCCATTTCATGGGGCACTGGCATCAGTATTGGGACAGGAGGGATCTGTACCATTGGGACGGTCTCCACCTGAACCGATCTGGAACCAGTGTCCACGTGGAAAGGATAAATAGGGAGGTAGTCAGGAACCTAACGTCAGGAACTGCAGCTAATGACAAAACTACAAGTAGTATACTGGTTAAAGCAAAAGTGAAAAGTAACAAACAAGCAAATAACAAACAAGCAAATAACAAAGAAGCAAATAACAAACAAGCAAATAACAAAGAAGCAGTGCTGAGGGAGCGGTCAGGGGGAACAGCCCGATTAAGAGGTCTGTAGACAAATGCACGGAGTGTAAGGAATAAACTAGACGAGCTGCAGGCGTAAATGCAAGTTGAAGATTATGATGTTGTCGCTATTACAGAGACTTGGCTGCAGGATGGTCAGGACTGGGAACTAAATATACCGGTTATAAAGTTTACAGGGGGGGACAGAGAATATGGCAGAGGGGGTGGATCAGCCTTACTGATCAGAAATACTATCACCTCAATGGTGAGGGAGGAAACAATGAGGGGAAAGCATCCAGTGGAGACAACAGGGGTGGAACTGAGGAAGAAAACAATCTAAAACTGTAATGGATGTTGTGTATCGACCCCCTGGTGGCAGTTCTGAGGGGCTAGATTGTATCAAGGCAGAAATTAGGCAAGTGTGTAGCAAAGGCAGAGTAGTATTAATGGGGGGATTATAACTGACACACAGATTGGGAGAGGCAGACAAGCACCTATCAGAAAGGGAGTGAATTTCTGGAATGTGGCCGGGATAGTTTCTGGGTCCTCGGTGCCGGGAGATGGCAGTGCTAACCACTGCACCACCCTGCTGCCCCCTCTTCTGCCCATCTAGCCAGCTCGTCTATATTGTCCTGTAATCTAAAGCCTTGTTCCTCACCATTTATCACACCACAAATTTTTGTGTCAGCTGTGAACTTCCTAATCATACCTCCTACGCTCACATCCAGATCATTAATGTGTACTACAAACAACAAGTGACCCAGCACTGATCCCTGCAGAACACCGCTGGACACAGGCTTCCAGGCACAAAAACAACCTTCAAACATCACCCTCTGCCTCTTATGACTGAGCCAGTTTTGGATCCAATTTGCCCTGAATCCCCTGGGCTCTTACCTTCAGCATCAGCCTCCCATGTGAGAGTTTGTCAAAAGCCTTACTAAACTCCATGTCAAATACATCAATGCACTATCCACATCTACAACCTAGTCACTTCCTCAAAAAATTCAATCAAATTTGTAAGACATGCTCTCCCTTGTTTAATCTTTGCCTCTCCAAGTGGAGATTAATTCTGTCCCTCAGAATGTTTTCCAGTAGTTTCCCTGGCAGTGAAGATAGACTCACTGGCTTGTAATTTCCTGGTTTGTCCCTATTTGCTTTCTGAATAATGGCACCACATTACCTGTCTTCCAGTCCTCAAGCCACCTCTCCTATGGCCAGAGAAGATTTGAAAATTGTCAGAGCCTCTGCAATCTCCTTCCTTGCCTTCCACAGCAGCCTGGGATACATCTCACTTGGCCTGGGGATTTATCCACTTTCAAACCTGGTAAAACTACTCATACCTTCTCCCTCTCAATGTTAAGTTGTTCAAGCAAATCACAATGTGCCTTCCTGATTTCTATACCTACATCATCCTTCTCTGTAGTGAACACAGATGCAAAGTACTCATTTGAAACCTCACCTGTATCTTCCAGTTCCATGCACACATTGGTCCCTACTCTTATCCTGGTCAACCTCCTGCCCGAAATATAAAACATTATTGGATTTTCCTTTATTTTACCCGACAGTGCTTTTCCATGCTCCCTCTTTGCTCTCCTAATTCCTTTCTTAAGTAATCCTTTACACTTTCTATGTTCCTCTAGGACCTTCACTTTGAGCCCACGGTATCTGTGTTAAGACACTTTAATTCCTTATCCAACCCTGGATATCCCTTGACATCCAGGGTTCCCTGGACTTATTGCTCCCACCCTTCACTATCATGGGAACATAGAATCATAGAGTTTACAGTGCAGGAGGAGGCCATTTGGCCCATCGAGTCTGCACCGGCCCTTGGAAAGAGCACCCCACTGAGGCCCACACCTCTGCCCTATCCCCGTAACCCCACCTAACCTTTTTGGACACGAAGGGCAATTTAGCATCGCCAATCCACCCAACCTGCACATCTTTGGACTGTGGGAGGAAACCCACGCAGACATGGGGAGAAGGTGCAGACTCCGCCCAGACAGTGACCCAAGTCGGGAATAAAACCTGGGACCCTGGAGCTGTGAAGCAAAGCGCTAACCACTGTGCTACAGTGCTGCCATGTGCGCTCCCTATTTCCTTTTTGAATCCCATTGCTCTAATGTAGATTTTTCAACAAGTGGCTGCTCCCAGTTGATTTTGTCCAAATCCTGTCTTATGTTTTTTAAATTTGCCCTCCCCATTCTGTAACGTACGAGACCCCAACCTCAAATTCAGATGTTTCAATTTTATTGGTTTGCTCCTCTTGGGCTTTCCATGAGCGAATTAAATTTATCCATTTCAAGTTGACTATGTTGTTGGTCACTTGTGCAATACTTTGGGGTGTGTGACCTGCATTGTTATCCTCCTGTTTTTATAGAATCTAACCCTCTTTCCCCACTCACTATGTGGACATGTTGACTGGTTGTTGAATTGCTGACATTTGATCTGGAGGCTGTGCTCCCTCAGATATCCTGTTCTGAATGAATTCTCAATGTCTGGTCGTATTTCTGCGGCAATATCTCTTCTTCACTGGCCCATTTCCCGCCAGTTTTTCTGCTGCTTTCATTGTTTGAAAAATGGTGAAAAGAAAATAAATAAAAATATTGACATTTGCGGGTGTCTGGCGGGAGGTGCGCGGCTTCCCTTCCGACAGGGAGTCAGGGAGCCGCTTCAGCTCTTTCCGTGCAGCCTGGTCAAGCTGCCGAGAGCCTCGGGACTCACTGCTCGGTGCCACCGGTCGGGTCTGACGCGGGGACAACCCAATCAATGACCTTCCCCTCCCCCCGGCCAGGGACTGCGCATGTGCGATAGAGCGCCCATCCCATGACCTTCCAGCTGACGTCTAACCAATGGGAAGAGTTGGAGAACCGGAAGGACTCCGGTCCTCCAGCCAATCAAAGCTCGGATTTTGTGTGGCTGACGATTGAACTTCACACAGACTGAAACTTCCTCTTGTCTCCAACATCTGTCAGTAAAACACTTTCTTTTCTCCCCCTTTCCATTTCTTTTCTCATTCTCACCTTCAGTTGATGACTTGCAGCAACTGAAGTGAATCCAGGGAGGGTGCAGACTCTTTAAAGGTTGGCCCAGGTCTCAGTGGGGGAGCTACTCATTTGCTCTCAGGGTTGGAAGAGATTCACTACTTTATCCATCCTGCAGAGACACCAGCGAGTTCACACTGGGGAAAGGACATTCACCTGCTCTGACTGTGGGAAGGGATTCACTCAGTTTCCCCATCTGCAGACACACCAGCAAGTATACACTGGGGAGAGACTGTTCACCTGTTCTCAGTGTGGGAAGGTATTCACTACGTTATCCAGCCTGAAGTCACACCAGCAAATTCACACTGGGGAGAGGCGATTGTAGAAATGGACCCAAAGTGGTGGTATCTGCAATATATATCTATATGTATATGAAACGTATAATATTTTAAATACAGACTATTTTCTAGATTCACACTGACAGTGTATAATCCTAGTTTAAAATGTCATGTAGCAGCCTCTGAGGCATCATGGGTAGCCAGCTGACTTGGCCACATTCCTTGTGAAGGAGTTTACACAGAGAGCTGAACTCCCCTTGCCTGTAACTCCCAGTCAACTGCCAGTGAGGAATGCTGCCTGTCGCACCACTCTGTAATGAAGTTAAGATAAGAGAGTCTATCAAGAAGACCCAAGGACAGTTGATAAGGGGTCTGGAATACACCACCAGGGGGCCTCTGTCTGTTTATGACCTCTGACCCCACAGCCCCATGCTGATAGTAACCAATAATTATTACAATTGGATTGTGTCCAGCCGAGGTGGGCTGTGTAACTGTTCGAATTGTATAATTATTGATGATTTTCGTTGTGCAGTCAGAGAAGCGCATGGTGAGACCCATGACTGGCTCCCTGCCGGTGTTAAATCAATAAACTGTTCGACGTTTGGGGCAGACCCGAGTGTTGAGTGATTCTTTCAGTCATTCCCGCGAACACCATTCAATGTGGGAAGGGATTTTGAGATTCTTGGCATTCGGTGAGACACCAACAAGTTCACAATTGATTACAGGAGTTGGATTCGGTTATTGTTTCTGCTCTTAATTACATCCAGGACTGCATTGTGTTCATTCTGACACTTGGTGAAGTGGGAGGTTCGGAGGGTTTATTTCTGCTGGACTGGCCGGTCTCACGACTTTACCTCCAGTGGGCTGATGCACTTTGAGCCTTGTTGCGAATACCTGGCCCAAATTTTACGAGGACAAAGACTGAAAGGGTGTTTGGAAGTTGAAAGATATTTGGTTCCCATTTCTGTTTGGAACTCCTCAAAGCATGCCACGTTGCCATGACGCTGGGAAATGGTGGTTATATGGTTGTTTTGTTTAAGTTATCTGGGTGTTTCTCACAGAAGGAAACTGTCAAGGTATGAGGGGCAAGTTGTTTGTGTCAGATTGGGTCATTACAATTAAACGCAAGACAAAAGAGAGGCACTCGCTAGCAGTTCAGCAATTATTACATATTTACATAACATATAAATTCCTTTAACAACAAAAATCCATCAGGAAAGGTGATGCAATTGTGGCTAACAAGAAAAGTTAAAGATTCCATTAAACAAAAGGAAGAGGCTTTTCCAGTGGCAAAAATAGTAGTAAGCCGGAGGATTGGGAACTAGTTTTAGGGGATGGCACGTGGCGAAGTGGTTAGCACTGGGACTACGGCGCTGAGGACCTGGATTGGACTCCCAACCCTGGGTCACATTAGTCTTTGCTAATCTTTTGCTTTTCACATTCCGAGAGGAGCTTTTCCAGGCGTTTTATTATGTTTCTCGCCAGTTTAATCTCACATTCTATTTTCTCTTTATCAGTTTCTTGGTCTTCCTTTGCTGAATTCTAAAACTAGTTATTTTTTTCTTCTTCTTTTAAAAAAAATAAATTTAGAGTACCCAATTATTATTTTTTGTCCAATTAAGGGCCAATTTAGCCTGGCCAATCCACCGAACTTGCGCATGTTTGGGTTGTGGGGGTGAGATCCACACAGTCACTGGGAGACTGTGCAAACTCCACATGGACAGTGACCCGAGGCCAGAATCGAACCCGGGTCCTCAGTGTCGTAGGCAACAGTGCTAACCACTGTGCCACCGTGCCGCCACATGGTCTCTCTTCTGATTTCATGGCGAGGGAGGATCGCCTTCATTAAAATGAATGTGTTGCCCAGACTGTTGTACTCGCAGCAGATGCTGCCTGTACTGCTGTCGACCAGAGTCATTAAGGAAATTAATAGAACGATTAGTACATTTATCTGGAACAAAAAGAGACCTTGCATCAAGTTTGTTCAGCTCCAATGACCAGGAGCTAAGAGAGGGTTGGGTCTCCCGAAAATCAGGCGATATCAACTGGCCTCTCATCTGAGGTTCATAAGGGATTGGGTGAGGATGGACCCAACATCCACCTGGCTGAATATAGAAGCAGACCAGTCAGTTCTCCCTCTACAGGTCTTGTTGTTTATGGTGACATTAAGACAGGATCTGCTAAGTGTGATAATCCTGTTATTATTAATACTCTCAGAGCGTGGAGGTTGGCCCACCAATTAGAAGGGAGTTCTATATTGATTTCCGTTCTCTCTCCTGTCCACAGCAGTCTAGATTTTCCACCCAGTCTCATTGACCATGGATTTGATACCTGGAGACATAGAGGTGTTTGTCGGCTGGGAAACAAGTCCAGAGATGCTTCCATACCATCCTTTGAGCAACTCTGTCAAAAATTTGATATCCTAAGACAAACCCTTTTTAAGTATTTACAGCACAGACACTTTATTCTTAATAAGGGATCCTTGCCTCATGATTCTTCAATTTCCCCAGTGGAAAGAATCCTGAATTCTGTGGAGCTGAAACAATTGATTAGCAAGTTCCATGATACTCTAAATTCCAGATGCTGCATTTCAACGTTCAGAGCGTTGCAGTCATGGGAAAGGGACTTAACAGTCAATATTGCTGAGGAGATATGGGGTAACAAATGGGACTATGTCTGTAAAAATTTTGGTTTGCAATAAAATGAAGGAGATCCAGTTCAAGATACTGTCAAGATCCAAGCCTATTGGCCAAATGTGGTGAGGGAACTGGAGAGGATTTTAGACAGAGTGTTAGAGTCTAACGCTTTATTCCTGATCCTGGGTCTCCGGCATGGATGAATCATTGATTCTATTTTTAAAAAGGCTCTGTAATATCTTGACTGTTGCCACTCATAAAAATATCCTCTGCTCCTGAATTAGTGACAATTTCCCCTCCAAACTTGGCATAGGCTGATTATTGAAAGCATCCTAATGGAATTTTTACCTTAGTACTCTGTTCGAAGTCTGATGTATTCCACAGAGTATGGAAGCCCCATCTCAAATACACAGGCCCAATTTGATCTGACCTGCTCGTCCTGGGCTTTCCATGAGCTTTTTATGCTTCATCTTAATTGGACTATGTGGTTAGTCTGTTTCACAATATTATGGGATGTGCAACCTGCATTGTTGCACTTCTGTTTTGTATAATCTTACCCTCTTTCCCTCCTCATAATGTTAACCTGTTAACTGATTGATAAATTGATCCGGCATTTCATTGAGAGGCTCTGGTCCCTCAAATATCCTGTTCCAAATTAATTCTGCAATGTGTTCCTTGTATTTATGCTGGCAATATCCCTTGTTCTCTGCGCCTATTTTCCACCAATGTTTCTGTCACTTTGTATTTATTGGTAAAAACCAATAAAATATGTTTTTTAATCTTTCCAGCTCATCTGTGAATATATTCAATGACCCCCCCCCCCCCTCCCTCTCAAGCCTCCATTGGTCCCTGCGGAAGAGAATTCAAGAGACAAACAACCCTCTAATGGAAGAGACGACTGGAAATAAATAATGTTGCGACAGTACAATATTACACAACTAGAAATAATAAATGTATTTTATTACAGAACCATCTCTAATGTATCTAATCTGTGCAATATAACAACACGAGACATATCTCTGTCTGATATTACTTTTCTGCCCCCTTAAATGTCAGCCATCTTCTGGGGAAACCAGCCCTTTAATTGTGAACATTAGGAAACAGACCAGTGGCTGGATTAGCACAGTGGGCTAAACAGCTGGCTTGAAATTCAGAACAATGCAAGCAGCGCGGGTTCAATTCCTGTACTAGCCTCCCAAAACAGGTGCCGGAATGTGGCGACTAGCGGCTTTTCACAGTAACTTCATTGAAGCCTACTTGTGGCAATAAGTGATATTATATTATCCTTTTAGTCAGACAAATAAATGTGTCAAGCTGAGGGAGCAAAGGATGGCAATGCCTTTAAGAGAGAGAGAGACATGGGCCAAGCTTTCCAGAGTCTGCACCCTTCTTAGATTCACTTCTTTTCCCTTCAGTTGGTGCAAGTCACCAATTGAAGGTCAGAATGAGAAAAGAAATGGAAAGGGGGAGGAAAGAAAGTGTTTTCCTGACAGATGTTGGAGACAGGAAGTTTGAGTCTTCATTCACACGAAGCCCGCGCTCTGATTGGCTGGTGGACCAGAGTCCTTCCGGTCCTCGAACTCTTCCCATTGGTGAACACTGCAGCAGGATTGTTGGGGAGGAGGAGGTGCTCGTCGCCCACCTTGGACATGCGCAGTCCCAGGCCGGGCGGAGGGGATGATCAGCGACAGGCTTCTCGCTCTGGCCGAAGCCGTCAGCTGGTTGCCTGGAAACCTTGTCTGGAGATGCAGTAAGAGGGGGAAACAACGGGTGGGAGCGGGCCTGCGCACTGGAACCCGGGTAAACCACGCCCACTCCCACGTGAGCCAGGGATTCACCCCTCCAATGTATACATGAAAACGATTGACCAAAGGGAAGCAGCGGAGGACCGGAAGTGAGCTGGGCCTCCAGCAAATCAGAGCCTGACCTTTTGTCAAATGGCTGCACGGAGCTTCCGCCACTGTCTGCCCAGGAAATTAAAATTAATAAATTGAATTTTAGTTGCTCATGGAAAGCCCAGGATAAGCAGGTCAGATAAACTGGAGCCTATGTATTTGCTGCTCCTCTGTCTCTGAAACTTCCTCCTGTCTCCAACATCTGGGATTAAAACACTTTCTTTTCTCCCCCTTTCCATTTCTTTGCTCATTCTGGTCTGCAGTGGTTCACTTGTTTAAATCCTCAGGCCCAGATGAGATGTATCCCAGGCTGCTGTGGGAGACGCGAGAGGACATTGCAGAGACTCTGACAATAATTTTCAAATCTTCTGCCAGAGGACAGGAGGAGAGATAATGTGGTTCCATCATTCAAGAAGAGAAGTAGGGAAAAAACATGAAATTATAGGCCAGTGCGTCTAACTTTAGTGGTGGAGAAACTATTGGAAACAATTCTGAGGGCCAGAATTCATCTCCACTTGGGAAGGGAAGGATTAATCGAGGATAGACAGTACAGTTTTGTCAGGGAGAGATTGTGTCTTTCAAATTTGATTTTGATTTTTTGAGGTGACTAGGTGATGAAGGTTGTGCAGTTAATGTAGTCTACATGGACTTCAGTAAGACTTCGGTCTGTCATGGGAGACTGGTCAAGAAGGCAAGAGCCCAATTGATCCAGGGCATTTTGCCAAATTGGATCCAAAATTGGCTTAGTGGCAGGAAGCAGAGGGTGATGGTCAAAGGTTATCTTTGTGACAGACTCCATGTCCAGTGGTGCTCCGATAGGATTGCTGCCGGGTCCTTTGCTGTTGTAGTGTACATTAATGATGTAGATGTGGCTACACTGAAGATTTGGGGACAGTGGAGACGGCATAGGGGAAAGACTGGAGCCTTGGGGGGGTCCCCGATAAGAAACAACCATAGGTTTGCCCCGGGGGGAATGGATGGGGGATATGGAATGTGGCAAAGAGCAGGAATAACGCAACTGAAAGATCTGTTTGTGGATGGGAAGTTCGCGAGTCTGGGAGCGCTGACCGAGAAATATGGGTTGCCCCAAGGGAATGCATTCAGGTATATGCAACTGAGGGCTTTTGCGAGGCAACAGGTGAGGGAATTCCCGCAGCTCCCAACACAAGAGGTGCAGGACAGAGTGATCTCAAAGACATGGGTGGGGGATGGTAAGGTGTCAGATATATATAGGGAAATGAGGGACGAAGGGGAGACTATGGTAGATGAACTAAAAGGGAAATGGGAAGAAGAGCTGGGGGAGGAGATCGAGGAGGGGCTGTGGGCAGATGCCCTAAGCAGGGTAAACTCGTCGTCCTCGTGTGCCAGGCTAAGCCTGATTCAGTTTAAGGTATTACACAGGGCGCATATGACTGGAGCACGGCTCAGTAAATTTTTTGGGGTGGAGGATAGGTGTGCGAGGTGCTCGAGAAGCCCAGCGAATCATACCCATATGTTTTGGTCATGCCCGGCACTACAGGGGTTTTGGATGGGGGTGACAAAGGTGCTTTCAAAAGTAGTAGGGGTCCGGGTCGAACCAAGCTGGGGGTTGGTTATATTTGGGGTTGCACAAGAGCCGGGAGTGCAGGAGGCGAGAGAGGCCGATGTTTTGGCCTTTGCGTCCCTAGTAGCCCGGCGCAGGATATTGCTAATGTGGAAAGAAGCCAAGCCCCCGGGGGTGGAGACCTGGATAAATGACATGGCGGGGTTTATAAAGCTAGAGCGGATTAAGTTCGTCCTAAGGGGGTCGGCTCAAGGGTTCACCAGGCGGTGGCAACCGTTCGTCGAATACCTCGCAGAAAGATAGACGGAATGGAAAAAAGAAGGCAGCAGCAGCCCAGGATCGGGGGGGGGGGGGGGGGGGGGGGGGGGAGGAGGAGGAGGAACCAGAAGGACTCTCAGGGTTGTTAATATATACTGTATAATATGTATAGGTCGTTGCTACAGATAATTATATATTGGACTGTTAAATTATATTTTTGGAGAGTGTTACTTGTGACAAGGCAGTTGCCAATTAGGGCTAGTTTTCATTTTTGTTATTTATTATTTATTCATTTTTGTTTATAAAATAGGTCATTGTTATTTGTGTTGTTATAATATTGTGTAAAGGATGCACAATGTACTGTGTTGGTTGACCAAATATTTTCAATAAAATATTTATTAAAAAAAAAAATGATGTAGATGTGAATGTAGGTGACAAGTACGTATGCAGATGACAAAAACATTGGTGGAGTGGTAAATAGGAGGAAATCCTTATATTACAGGATACTATAGATGGTCTCATTAGATGGGCAGAACAGTGGCAAATGGAATTTAACCATGAAACGTGTGAGGTGATGTGTTTTGGGAGGACTAAGAAGGCAAGGGAATATACAATGAATGGTAGGACCCTCCCTAGGAAGTACAGAGGACAGAGGGACCTTGGTGTGCATGTCCATAGATCCCTGAAGTCAGAAAGACACGGAGATAAGGTGGTTAATAAGAGGTATGGGATACTTGCTTTTATCAGCTGAGGTATAGAATATAGGAGCAGGGTGGTTATGATGGAGCTGTATAAAATGCTCATTAGGCTGCAGTTGGAGTACTGTGTGCAGTTCTGGTCGCTACTCTAGATGAAGGATGTGATTAGACTAGAAAGGGTGCAGAGGAGATTCACCAGGATGTTGCCTGGACGTTTCAGCTATGAAGAAAGGCTGGTTAGGAGTTGTTCCCCTTCGAGCTGAGGAAGCTGAGGAGTAAGTGAGATGTACAATTTTTAAAAAAATGTTTTAAAGAATAATTTTTATTCAAATTTTCACAAAATATCAACAAAATACAGAAGGAAAAGAACCCCCCCCCCCCCCCCATTATACATAAATAATAAATTAACAGCCTTCATCAACACAAAGGCAAATATACACGCCCACTCAAGAAAAACGAACCCATCCCCCCCCCCCCCCCCCCCCCCCCCCCCCCGGGTTGCTGCTGCTGCTGACCATCTTCTAACGTTCTACCAGGAAGTCTAGGAACGGTTGCCACCGCCTGAAGAACCCTTGCACCGATCCCCTTACGGCAAATTTCACCCTCTCCAATTTAATAAATCCCGCCATATCGTTGATCCAGGATTCCACGCTTGGGGACCTTGCAACCATCCACTGAAGAAGAATCCTTCGCTGAGCTACCAGGGACGCAAAGGCCACAATACCGGTCTCTTTCACGTCCTGCCCTCTCGGCTCCTCTGCCACCCCAAATATTGCGAGCCCCCAGCCCGGCTTGACCCTGGAACCTACCACCCTCGACACTGTCCTCGCTACACCCTTCCAAAAGTCTTCCAGCGCTGGGCACGCCCAGAACATGTGGGTGTGGTTTGCTGGGCTACCTGAGCTCCTAACACACCTGTCCTCGCACCCAAAGAACCGGCTTATCCTTGCCCCGGTCATGTGTGCCTTATGCAGCACCTTAAATTGTATGAGGCTGAGCCTCGCGCAAGAGGAGGAAGAGTTCACCCTCCCCAGGGCATCCGCCCATGTCCCCTTGACGATCTCCTCACCCAACTCCTCCTCCCACTTACCCTTCAGCTCCTCCACCGAGGCCGCCTCCTCCTCCTGCATCACCTGGTTCGTTGCCGAGATCCTCCCCCCTCCAACCCACACCCCCGACAGCACCCTGTCCTGGACCCTGCATGGCGGCAACAGTGGGAACTCCACCACCTGCCGCCGAACAAACGCCCTTACCTGCATATCTCTGAAGGTGTTCCCCGGGGGGAGCCCAAACTTCTCCTCCAGCTCACCCAGGCTCGCAAACTTCCCGTCCACAAACAGGTTCCCCATCCTTCTAATACCTAACCTGTGCCAGCTCAGGAACCCTTTGTCCATCCACCCCGGGACAAACCGGTGGTTCCCCCGAATCGGGGACCACACCGAGGCCCCCACCTCCCACTTGTGACGTCTCCATTGCCCCCAAATTTTGAGGGCAGCCGCCACCATCGGGCTCGTTGGATACCACTTTGGAGGAAGCGGCAGCGGCGACGTCACCAGTGCCTCCAATTTCTAGAGCGACACCCGATGCTCCTCCCCACCCCGCACCAGCCCCCTCCAGTTTCTCGACTTCCTCAACGCCATGGCCAGGGGTTCAATCGCCAGGCCCGTGCCCCCACAGGACGCCATCTCCAGCCTCTTCCATGCCGCCTCATCCCCCTCCATCACCCACTTACGCACCATTGCCACATTGGCGGCCCAATAATACCCACAGAGGTTGGGCAGCGCCAACGCCCCCCCATCTCTGCACCGCTCCAGGAACACCCTTCTCACCCTCTGGGTCTTCTGCCCCCACACAAACCCCATAACGCTCCTGTTAACCACCTGAAGAAGGCCCTAGGGATCAGGATGCGGAGGCATTGGAACAGGAACAAAAACCTTGGGAGCACCGTCATTTTAACTGACTGCACCCTACCCGCCAGGGAGAGTGGCAGCACGTCCCACCTCTTAAACTCCTCCTCCATCTGCTCCACCAGCCTCATGAAGTTAAGCTTATGTAGGGCCCCCCAGCTCCTAGCCACCTGGACCCCCAGGTACCTGAAACTCCTCTCCGCCCTTTTTAGCGGGAGCTCAACAATCCCCCTCTCCTGGTCCCCCGGGTGCACTACGGACAACTTGCTCTTCCCCATATTAAGCTTGTACCCGGAGAAATTTCCAAACTCCCTAAGACTCCTCATCACCTCCAGCATTCCCCCCACCGGGTCCGCCACATATAGCGGCAAATCATCCGCATAGAGCGACACCCGATGCTCCTCCCCACCCCGCACCAGCCCCCTCCAGTTTCTTGACTCCCTCAACGCCATGGCCAGGGGTTCAATCGCCAGTGCAAAGAGCAGGGGGGCCAGAGGACACACCTGCCTCATCCCCCGGTGTAGCCGGAAATACTCTGACCTCCTTCTGTTTGTGGCCACACCCTCACCCACCTGACGAACCCCTCCCCGAACCCGGACCTTTTCAACACCTCCCACAGGTACCCCCATTCCACCCTATCAAAGACCTTCTCTGCATCCATCGCTGCCACTATCTCCGCCTCCCCTTCCATCGCCGGCATCATTATAACATTCAAGAGCCTCCGTACATTAGTATTCAACTGCCTCCCTTTCACGAACCCCGTCTGATCCTCGTGTATGACCTGCGGCACACAGTCCTCTCTCTATCCTCATGGCCAAAACCTTTGCCAGCAACTTTGCATCTACATTTAAAAGTGAGATCGGCCTATATGATCCACACTGTGGGGGATCCTTGTCCCGCTTCAGGATCATGGAAATCAGCGCTCTAGACATCGCGGGGGCAGAGCCCCCCTCTTCCCTTGCCTCGTTGAAGGTCCTTACCAACAGCGGGCCCAGCAGGTCCGAATACTTCTTGTAAAATTCAACCGTGGACCCATCTGGCCATGGTGCCTTCCCCGCCTGCATGTTTCCTATTCCTTTGACCAACTCCTCCAACCCAACCAGCGCCTCCAACCCCGCCACCTGCCCCTCCTCCTCCCTCGAAAACCACATCCGGTCCAGGAAGCGACCCATCGCTCCCTCCCTCCCTCCAGTGGGGGCTCAGACCGGTACAGTTCCTCCTAGAAGTCCCTGAAGACCCCATTGATACCCACTGCACTTCGCACCGTGCTCCCTCCTCCATCCCCAACTCCCCCGATCTCCCTCGCTTCCGAAGCTGGTGCGCCAGCATACGGCTCGCCTTTTCTCCGTAATGATATACCGCCCCTTTCCTCCACTGTGCCTCCGCCTTCCTGGTGGTCAACAAATCGAACTCGGCGTGGAGGCTACGCCGCTCCCTAAACAATCCCTCCTCCGTGGCCTCCGCTTACCTCCTGTCCACCCTCACCATCTCCCCCACCAACCTCTCCCTCTCTCTCCTCTCCCCCTCTCCTTGTGTGCCCTAATGGAGATCAGTTCTCCTCTGACCACTGCCTTCAGCGCTTCCCAGACCACCCCTACGTGCACCTCCCCATTGTCATTAGCCTCCAGGTACCTCTCTATACACTTCCGGACCCGCCCGCTCACCTCCTCGTCCACCAGCAACCCCACCTCTAGGCGCCACAGCGGGCACTGGTCCCTCTCCTCCCCCAACTCGGGTCCAACCATTGCGGAGCATGATCAGAAATGGCTATCGCCGAGTACTCCGTATCCTCCACCCTCGGAATCATACGCCCTGCTCATGACAAAAAAGTCAATCCGGGAGTAGGCCTTGTGAACATGGGAGAAGAATGAAAATTCCCTGGCCCTCGGCCTCGCAAACTCCATGGATCCACCCCTCCTACCTGGTCCATGAATCCCCTCAGCACCTTGGCCGCCGCCGGCCTCCTGCCCATCCTACACCTAGAGCGATCCAGTGCCGGGTCCAGCACCGTGTTGAAATATCCCCCCCCCCCCCCCCCCCACCACTCCCCATTGTCAGGCACCCTGTCTCCAGGTCCAGAATCCGGCCCAGCATACGCTGCATGAACCCCGCATCGTCCCAATTCGGGGCATATACATTGACCAACACCACCCGCTCCCCCTACAGCTTGCCACTTACCATCACATACATACCGCCATTGTCTGCCACAACACTCAACGCCTCGAACGACACTCTCTTCCCCCCACCAGGATCGCCACCCCCCCCCCCGATTATTTTGCATCCAAACCCAAATAAAACACCTGCCCTACACACCCCTTTCTCAACCTTACCTGATCTGCTGGATCAGGGGGCTACTCACCCCCCCTCCCCCGCCGACCAGCCATAGTCCTTCCTAGGCCAGCCAAGTGCCCGCGCCCCCCGCACGACCCGTTCCCCACAGCGGCAGACCCCCGCCCCGACCTCCTCTACCAACTCCAGGTCTCTCTTGGCCATTCCAGCAGCAACCCGGTCCCATTCTCCACCCCCCCCCCCCCCCCCCCCACACCAAGCTAGATCCCCCCCCCAGCTGCATTGCTCCACCCATTGCACTCTGCTGACCCCGGCCACTCCCGCCGCTCCATCGACCCCCCCACCCCAGTGTGGAACTTCCCCTCCCCCCCTTGTCCACCAGCAGGATCTCATCCATTCCACTCCCAGCGCGGGAGAAAAAGCCCGTGCGTCCCAGCTCCGGCCCCGCCCCTTCAACCCTAAGCGCGGGAAAAAGCCCGTGCTTTCCACTCGCCCGGCCCCGCCTCCTCTGGCGCAGCTCCCTTTCCAGGCCCGGTCCCACTACCCCCAACTCGGGCCCCCCCCCCACGGGGCCCCATCTCCCCTACCGACCATCAACCCCCAAGCAGTTTACAAGTGCCGTTACGGGCCCTAAGAAGAGCCCAAAAGTCAGTTTTTAGCGGGACCTGCCGAATGTGCGACTTAGCTACGCATAGCCGCAACCGGAAGGCCAGATCTACAAATTTATAAAAGGAGATTTGGAGGGTATTTGAGGAAAAACATTTTCACCAGAGGATGGTGGGATGTGGAACTCACTGCCTGAATTGTGGTCAAGGCGGGAAACCACACAACATTGAAGAAGCATTTAGATGAGTATTTGACAGGTCAAAGCACACAAGGCTACGAACCAAGTGCTGGAAAATGGGATGAGAATAGATAGGTGCCTGATAACCAGCACAGACAGGACGGGCCAAAGGGCCTCTTGCTCTGCTGTGAAACTCTCTGATTCTATGAGGACAGCGATATATCTTGTGTTGTTACATTGCACAGATTAGATACATTATTGATGGCCTTGGAATGAAGTACATTGATTATTCCAGTCTTGTAACGTAGAACTGTAGCTACGTTATATATTTCCAGTCGGATGTATTACAGAACATCAGGAGTCCAATGGACATTTCGAGTTGATGCTGACTCTCTGTTGAGCAATTCTGCCAGTCTCGAGTCTGTTCCATTCTGTAACCCTGCAGCACCCGTTCAATTTCAGTTAGAAATTAGTAATCAGCTCTGCTTGACTCCCGTCATGTATCAAGTATCAAGATCATGATTAATCTTAACCCCCTGTATCTTAACCAACTGGAACAATCCTAAACATTAAGCACATTTTCAGTCCAGTAATATAGACATATATCTGTCTGGCAGCTGCGTGAAGATTTTCAGGTCACTGTGTCCAGGACAGGAAGCAGTCAGCATGGATCTGTCAATCAGCCTGAATCAGCACCTTCAGGAGAATTGGGAGGGTGAATATTAAACACAGCAGAATGAGAATGGAGGGAGAGTGTGTGGGATGGAGATTTACAGCTTTTGGGGAATGAGAGAGGAAAGAATGTTCCAGAGAAACTACAATTGTCTGTTCTGAATTTCTACCCTGTACTGACAGTGATAATTTTTGTAAACCCCTTTTACAGGACATTAGAAAGTGAGGATTTACAGAACAGAAATCTCAATCCAAACATCATGCCAAGAACGGACAGTCAGTCGATTGATCGGGACTTGAATATCATCAGCCTTTTAATCTAGAAGGAGAAATGTTTGTTCTGTCGACTTCAACAGATTTTCTGCATCAGTGTGACTGGAAAAGCACCGAGACACACCCACCCGAGTGAGAGTGTTCCAGAGCACTGACTGTGGAAAGAGCTTTAACCAGTTACACAGCCTGAAAAAATATTGCACCATTCACAGCGGGGACTGTACACGTGTTGTGTGTGTGATCAAGGCTCTAACTGAATATCCAAACTGCAAAGATACAAGGAGACGAAAAACATGGAGAAACGGTGGAAATGTGGAGACTGTGGGAAGGGATTTAAATACCCGTCTGAACTGGAAACTCGATCAATGCAGTCACACTGGGGAGAGGCCTTTCACCTGCTCTGTGTGGGAAGGGATTCACTCAATTATCCAACCTGCAGACACACCAGCGAGTTCACACTGGGGAGAGGCCGTTCACCTGCTCTGTGTGTGGGAAGGGATTCACTCAGTCATCCAGCCTGCTGAGCCACAATGTCACTCACACCAATGAGAGACCCTTTAAATGCTCTGACTGCGGGTTCCAATCCTGGCCCTGGGTCACTGTCCGTGTGGAGTTTGCACATTCTCCCCATGTCTGCGTGGGCTTCGCTCCCACAACCCAAAGATGTGCAGGTTAGGTGGATTGGCTATGCTAAATTGCCCCTTTATTGGGGGAAAAAAATAATTGGATATTCTAAATTTAAGAAAAAAAACCCAAAATAAATCAAAATGGAGGAGAGAGTTCAGGGTGTGAAGTTGTTGAACTCAATGTTGAGTCCAGAAGGCTGTAAAGTGCCTCATGGGAAGATGAGGGGCTGTTCGTCCAGCTTGTGTTGGGCTTCTCCGGAACATTGCAGCAGGCCGAGGACAGAAATGTGATCCTGAGAGCAAGGTGGTGAATTCTAATGACAGCAAGCGGAAGGTCAGGGTCATGCTTGTGGACTGAGCGGAGGTGTTCCACAAAGAGGGCAGGGAACAGGCTCCAGATGAATTAAAGATAAACCGTTGAGTCCAGAACATTGTGAACATCCTTTCATTCTGGTTGTCTTTGATCCTCAAGTCAATTTTCTGTTTTTATAACCATGTTCTCTTTCATCAATAAACTTCTTTCAGTAAAAATATTGATTTTTCTGAACTTTTGATGATTAGATTGATGTACTTTAGGGAAAGTGGGTGAGAGGGGTTGACAGGCTCTTTACCAGAAAGTGAGTCCCTCTGAGGTAATTGGCAAAGGAACCAGAGGGGGAGATGAGATTTTAGTTTATCTTTTGACACAGCGAGTTGTTCTGATCTGCCACAAAACAGATTCAATTGTATCTTTCCAAAAAGTAAATACTTGAATGGGAAGAATTTGCAGCGCTGTGGGGAAAGAGCAGAGCAGTTGGATGAATCAGAGAATCCTTTCAAAGAGATAGCAGGGACACGATGGGCTGAGTGAATTCCTCCTGAATCTGAGCCTCCTGCTTTTGTGCAGGTTAAAAGGGACAGATTTCATTGCAGCCTCTTCCCTGTATATGTATTTAAAGGGACAGGTTTCTCTTGAGCTCTGAGTGACCGATATAACAATTGGTTGGAGACTCATTTCCCAGTCAGTCCTTCAGCACCTTCCTGTCTCTATTAGTGCGACACACATGGCAGTTTCCCAACTGGGTCACAGGACCCGCTATTCTAAACTAAATTTAACCCTCAGCTCCGTCTCCTGCCTGTCATTGACATGAGCAATAGAGACAGAAAGGTGCCCGAGGCTCAAATAGAAAGTTAAAACTGTCTCTAAATCAACACTTGAAAATGAAATGAAAATGAAAATTGCTTATTGTCACAAGTCGGCTTCAAATGAAGTTACTGTGAAAAGCCCTTAGGCACCACATTCCGGCGCCTGTTCAGGGAGGCTGTTACGGGAATCGAACCGTGCTACTGGCCTGCCTTGGTCTGCTTTCAAAGCCAGTGATTTAGCCCTGTGCTAAACAGCCCCTGACTTCAACATTTGTCAGTCAAAGATGTTATTTATACTGGGGTTTTTAATGATTAGATATAGGCATTGGAGGCAAAAGGTGGGGGGGTTTAAAAGGTAACTTCCCTTTCTAACCTTGTACTGTCTGTAGTGTCAGCCATGGCTCAGTGGGCAGCTCTCTCACCTCCGAGTCAGACGGTGTGGGTTTAAATCCCAGTCCCAGAGACTCGAGAACAAAAATCACACCCAACATTCCTCATCCCACCATTGTGGGAGTGCTGCACTGTCAGAACAGCCTTCTTTCAAATAATGAAATGAAAATGAAAATTGCTTATTGTCACAAATGGGCTTCAAATGAAGTGATTGTAAAAATCCCCTAGTCGCCACATTCCGGCGCCTGTTCAGGGAGGCTGGTACGAGAATTGAACCCGTGCTGCTGGCCTGCTTTAAAAGCCAGCTATTTAGCCCAGTGTGCTAAACCAGCCCTTAAGATGCTAAACTGAGGCCCTGTTTGCACCTCTCGGGCGGATGGAAAAGTTCCCACAGCCACTATTTTGAAGAAGAGCAGGGGAGTTATCCCCGGTGTCCTGGTCAATATTTATCCCTCAATCAACATCACTAAAAATACATCATCTGCTCATTATCACATTGCTGTGTGTGGGATCTTGCTGAGTGTAAATTGGCTGCTGAATTTCCTACATTAAAACATTGACTACACTTCAGAAATATTTCATTGGCTGTAAAGTACTTTCGGACGTCCTCTGGTTGTGAAAGGTGCTATAGAAATGCAAGTTTTTAAATTGAAGATTTCTGTTATCTAATCTTGTTATCTGGAATTTAATTGATTTCAGCCACCCCCAACTTAGCATTTAATAAATTCACTTTGGATCAGACAAGACTTTAAACAATTAAGACAAAGGCAGAATTTTCTGGATAGTAAATTTACTGAATAACTTTAAGACATTGACTTTTACAACTTCATGCGGGTGATCAGTCTGTCGAAGTGTAACCCTCTCTGGCTCGTTCTTTGACAGTAATTCTTGTGGAATTCAGCCTCGGGAGTCTGGCTCCTTCTTTCACAGTAATTTCCTTGGAACTCGGCCTCCGGAATCTTCAGTACTTGGCCAGCAAGGAAGACCTTTGAAACCTCTACTTTTATCCCCAAAGTGACCATTACCTCAGGTCAGAGTTGGGCCTGTTGTAACATAACAATTCGTCAATTTGGTCACTAGATTCATTAATTGGATCCCCAATTACTGACACCACCTTCTCTCATTATCTCAGACAGGAATACAATAGAACTGTTTCATACTATCCCTTTATCTGATTCTATACAATCCCTTATTCATAGTTTCAAATGTTGAGGCTAATCAGAACTTAAAGGTCTCTCTTGCCAGTACATTTATCCTCATTGCACTTTCTTTATGCACAACAATTAAGCTTTTACATTTTTACAGCAAATGAGAAGCAGGGCACGATCTAATGGCCACGATGCGCAAGGCGCGAATCCAAGTGCGGCAGTTAGATCTGTAGCCACGTAAAATGGCTGCGTTCCGATTAATCTGGCCAAAACCCAGTTTAAAATGGCTAACCCGAAAGACTGCTGGGAAAAGCAGCTAAGAAGACACAAGCAGGCAGCTGCAGACAGTATTGCATATTCGGCTCTGGGAAGTTAGCCCAGATCGATACTCAGGGCTATCAACAGCCCATCAACCCAGGTATTTGCAGTTGCATTCAGGACTGTTTGCAGCCCATCTATTCAGACATCCACAGTTAAAACGGCTATCCCCGGGAACAATTGCAACATATTAGCAATTGAATACTGGGCCGGACCTGTCGGCGCCTGCAGTGGCCGAAACAAAGACAGGTGAGCGACCACCCCCCGATCGAGGAATCGCCTCACCATTGGACACATCGACCCCAGAGATTGGGGACAGATCCAATCACTTGGGACTCAGGGTCAAGGGCCGCCCCGGGAGGCGGGAAGCCCCTGGGCCCTATAAAAGTGAGGGTCCAAGTTCAGACCTCTCTCTTCTCTTCGCCTGCTCGAGACCTTCGCAAGACCAGCAACCAGCAACTGTAAGTTTGAATCCAGCGATCGCTATCCGGTAGAGACACCTAGCCACCGACCTGTAGCAGCCTTTTGAATCCCGCGGGCCAGATTTGATTGGACAGGCCATTCGTTTCCCTGACCTGGTGGGCTCTTCCTAAGTTAAGTATTGGCCAGTAGTGATAGGTTTATTATATAGAAAGTAGTATTAGGGTATTAATATTGCTTGTTGTATATAATAAATGACCGTTGTTTTAATCCTTACTAAGCGGTGTGCTGTATTATTAATCATAACCTGAACTTGAACCACGTGGCAGTATCATAAAGATACCTGGCGACTCATGAGCAAAGGTGACGTAATCAGAGCGAATAGACTAAGGTTAAAAAGAGCAACATAATTGGCGACATCCTGACGGGACCCGACTTAGAAGTGGAAAACTACTCCTGGAGAACCCCAACATTTTGAATTAGAATCCAATCGGAAACAAAAAAAACCACAAGTGTTCAAGCGGTCCTGGTTAATAATTCACAATTCGGAAGTGTGTATATGCATGCGTAACTAACAGGGTTATAAGGCAAAACTGATAGATTTTTTTGTTGCGTCAAAACTATCGGCAGTTGGTATTTCGGAAATTAGCGCAAGCCCGCATCTACCACACCACCTTAGCCCCCTGTTCCAAATTCGAACGTAACGAGCAGATAAGAGAGAGCCATGCAGGCAATGCAAGCGATGCAGCGCCTCATGAACCCCGAAGATTTTGCTGTCGCACCAGTCAGCAGCGTAGGAGCGGGACAGTGTCCCGTTTGGGAAGTGGAAATCCGCAAAATTCTGCAGGGCAAAGGATGGCCCATGTGGAAGGATTTCTGCAATAACGACGACTCAGGTCCTGGAAGTATAGGGCATACTTGATGGGAGAACCTGAGTGAGATCCACAGAAAGAGTTTAGCAAAAGAGCGCAAGCCGATGGCAATTGTGTCCTGTCTGGCACAATTGCGAGGCACAGAGGAGGTCGTCAGGACGCTCCGCAAGGAAACAGAAGGCATACATCGGACGAGTAAAATCGATGTATGCGAAATTGAGAAAGAGAACCTGGAGTTAAAAGGGAAATTAGCAGCAAAAGATGAAGAGGTGGCTGACGCCAAACGGGGTCACCAATCTTGTCTGGCACACTTGAGTAGTTTCCAGTCACAATATGAAAAGGCTTATCAGGACCTGCAGCGTGCAGTCCTGGTAAAGGAAGAAACAGAAAACCAGTTTGAGACGCTCCAGAAACAACGCAGTGATCTCAAGGCAGCCTTGAGAGCGCTCCACGCCACAACCACGGAACAAAGGCAGAGTACTTTGGACCATGCAAAGTGCCAAAAGCAGATTGCAGACTTGAAAGCACTGCTTTCTGTCCAAAAGGGATTTCAAGAAACCTTTGGGGAAAGTTTAGACCAGGAAGACGGCCCTGATTGGGAAGAATTGCAAGAGACAGCGCAGAGATATGTTCAGGGAGCATGTGCGCAGGGAAAACCCCAAAGGAGGAAAGCACCCCCACCCCCCACACAACAGATAATACAGGCTCCCATGAACCCTGTAACCACCCACCGCACCGCCACAGCAGGCGAGGCGGAAGTCTTATATTCCACCCCCCTCACAGTGACCCAATTACGGGACGCGTGTGCCAAAATCACACCGTTCCTCCCCGCTTCAGACCCACACCATTTCTTTGCCACCGTCAAACACCAGGCGACCATGTACGGCCTGGATGAGAAAGAGCAGGTAAAGCTCACGGTCCTCAGCTTAGACCCATCGGTCGCAGCAGCCCTTCCCGACCCACAGAATGTCGGAGGAGGCACCCTTGCAGAAATGCAGGCCGCCATCCTGGATGCGATCGGGTACAACCGGGGCGACCCCGTAGACGGTCTGAATAAATGCAGACAGAAAAAGTCTGAACACCCCACAGCATTCGCAGGACGCTTGTGGGTTCATTTTGAAGCCGTTTTCGGCAACGTAGATCGTGCCCATTTGTCCCCAGACAATATGGCCAAGTGGACCCGCACCCTTATCTCCCATGCCACGGAAGCAGGACAGAATGCCTGTAGCAATTATGACCCCTCGGAGGAGGCTCATAATGAGAAGTGGTGGTCAAAAGATTGTCCCGCGTTTGGGAACAAGCGGCTCACGGTAAATCAGCAACTAGAACCCCCGAGGAAAACCAAGCCGCCGCAGACGTGCAGGCAGTAAGAACCACTCTCCACAACCCCGCCTGGGTAAACGAGGGAAAGAACAGCCCCCCAGACAAACCGCAAGAGTGCTACAATTGCGGACAGTTGGGACATTTTGCTAAAGAATGCAATGGCCCTAAAAAACCACAGAGTGCCCAACCGACAGGCACTCTCAATAAGAAAAAGGCAGAGCCCATAGTGACCGAGAACTGAGGTGTCCACATGATGATTTGAAGGAGACACTTGGTGAAAAGTGTTGTCCTTTCTGATGGAACCTGCAGAATGTTTTATGTTGTCTGTCTGTTTGTTTAATGTTGTTCGTCCAACAGGAGAATTTTCTCACCGCCCCACACCCATTCACCTGAACTTTTTAACTTTTCCGACACCCACCGCGGCCACATGCCCATTCTGCCGATACCTCTGAGGACTTGCCTCAGACACCCGATGGTAACTACTCTTCTGATTTGATGGTAGAATCAGAACAGTAACCCCACCATGATGACTACATTTTTGTCCGTTCTTTGGTCGCTCAGGCAGTGGAGAAACGGAGTGAGACCCGCCCTGCCTGGGGACCCCCCCTGTTGGTCAAAAACACTCGGGTAGGGAAGATACAGTATTGGTAGCCGTCCTACCCGGGGACTCCACCCAAATTGTACCCGTCGCGGCCCACACGCACCTCATTCAAACTTTTCTTTCAAAAACAGTTTTATTTTATTTATGATGTGGAGATGCCGGCGTTGGACAGGGGTGAGCACAGTACGAAGTCTTACAACACCAGGTTAAAGTCCAACAGGTTTGTTTCGATGTCACTAGCTTTCGGAGCACTGCTCCTTTCTCAGGTGAATGAAGAGGTATGTTCCAGAAACACATATATAGACAGATTCAAGACATATATAGACAGATCTTTGAATCTGTCTATATATGTGTTTCTGGAACATACCTCTTCATTCACCTGAGGAACAAACCTGTTGGACTTTAACCTGGTGTTGTAAGACTTCGTACTATTTTATTTAGGCAACCTTTGGGTTGCTGCCACATGCTATTTACGTCCTGGAACATTTGGATGATAAACCTAGCACTGGTCCACCATTGGGAAGTGTGCCGTGTCCAAACATTTGTTTTGAAAAAAAATGGGGGGAGAGTCACATACTGTGACCAATTATAAGGGTTTAATTGGCCCCAAGAAGGACAGACACACTAACACACCAGATATTAAACCAAAGTATTTACACACACTACGCCTGTCTTACAGAACTCCAGAAGCTCCAAGTCCGGAGAAAACCAGCGAACACAGGAAAAGGAATGAAAGAAGACAGCTATGAGGACTCCTTTCATCGTGCTCAACACTCTTTTGATGAACTTTTGGTTGGGCGGGAACGCGGACCCCATCACTCCAAACCCTTTTACTGTTAACACTTCACGGCCCAGTAGTACCGAGGGCCCAGTCACCAACCACGCTGCATTATCCTGGTGTGCCAAGTTCATAACTTGGTACTCCTTATCGTACATCATTGAGGCACTGTTGGCATTGGCTATACGCAGTTGTGCAGTACAGACCATGCGCCTCCGCAAGTGGAATAGGAGAGCGTACCGCGCTCGAACCCCGGTCTATCGGATCCGATCCCCGATATTCGGCTATGACCAGACCCCAGCGACATATGAATAATAAAACATGCACTGGCGGTTTTTCCTGTAAATAAAAAGAAAATGTATGGAAATGTATGATCCTGAGCTTGACTACCAAGCCAGGAAAGAATATATTAAATGTTGTGATTGTTATTGTACGTTTAGAGAGATAAGATTGTATAATGCTTGAAAAATTGTTTAGGTAAAATTAGAGGTTCCCAGTTTATTTTTTTATAGATACATGCCCCTGCCTGACATAGCACCCTCAAGAATTGTTTAGGTAAATTTTTGTGCACAGCTGCAGACAGTATTGCATATTCGGCTCTGGGAAGTTAGCCCAGATCGATACTCAGGGCTATCAACAGCCCATCAACCCAGGTATTTGCAGTTGCATTCAGGACTGATCTGTTTGGACAAGCCATTCGTTTCCCTGACCTGGTGGGCTCTTCCTAAGTTAAGTATTGGCCAGTAGTGATAGGTTTATTATATAGAAAGTAGTATTAGGGTATTAATATTGCTTGTTGTATATAATGACCGTTGTTTTAATCCTTACTAAGCGGTGTGCTGTATTATTAATCATAACCTGAACTTGAACCACGTAGCGGTATCATAAAGATACCTGGCGACTCATGAGCAAAGGTGACGTAATCAGAGCGAATAGACTAAGGTTAAAAAGAGGAACAGATCGCAGGAAAGTTGGAAATCGGGCACCGCACCAAGCACCAATCGGTTTCCGATCTAACCGGCCTATTCCCATTGGCGAGATCTGGATACAATTAAGGCCAATCTCCATCCCATTAACGGGAAGGTCCCCCTATCTAAAGGCCTCCCTTGATTTAAGCCAGTCGGTCAAATGGACGCCAATTAGTATTGGCCCACACAGACATGGGCCAGGCGTCACGGTACCTGAGGGGTTCCCGGGCCATTGAAGGCCCCTGAGTGGTTACGGCAGGGTGGCCTCCCGGCCCAGCCCCTGGAACGTGTGCCCCTTGGCACCGCAAACCTGGGTATTTCACACTCTGCCCACTCACTAAGATCATTCATAAAGACTGAGTCTTGATTTTGTGCAACATCCATGTCTTTCTCTCCATTTCAAATCCTCTGTGAAAATCCAAACACAGTGGGCGCGATTCTCCACTCCCACGCCGGTTGGGAGAATCGCCTGGGCCGCCAAAATTTCAGGGGACGCCAGTCCGATGCCTTCCCGCGATTCTCCCAAGCGGCGGGAACGGGCCGGTCGAGTTTAGCGGGCCGCAGGCCGGAGAATCGCCGGAGATACCCAAAATGGCGATTCTCCGACACCCCCGCTATTCTGAGGCCCGGATGGGCCGAGCGGCCAGGCCAAAACGGCGGGTTCCCCCCGGCGCCGTCCACACCTGGTCGCTACAGTCGTGGGCAGTGCGTGAACGTTGGGGGGGGGGGGGGGCGGCCTGTGGGGGGGCGAGAGGGGATCCTGCACCGGGCTTCACCTTGAATGAGGGGTGGCCCGCGATCGGTGTCCACCGATCGTCGGGCCGTCCTCTCTGAAGGAGGACCTCCTTCCTTCCGCGGCCCCGCAAGATCCGTCCCCCATCTTCTTGCGGGGCGGATTTGGACAGGACGGCAACCACGCATGCGCGGGTTGGCGCCGGCCAACGCGTGCATGCGCGGATGATGTCCGTTATGCGGCGCCGCTTTTACGTGGGCGACAAGGCCTGGTGCGGTTAGATGACGCAGCCCCGATACTGGCCCATTGTCAAGGCCTGAATCGGTCTGGACCGGGGCCGATCCGCGCCGTCGTGAACCATTGATGGCGTTCACGACAGCGCGGCCACTTCGGCGTGGGGGTGGAGAATCCCGCCCAGTGTATCGTGAAATTATTAGATTTAAAACAGAACGAGTTGTTGGGAGTCACTGCCTGACAATGAAATGAAAATCGCTTATTGTCACAAGTAGGCTTCAATGAAGTTACTGTGAAAAGCCCCTAGTCGCCACATTCCGGCACCTGTTCGGGGAGGCTGGTACAGGAATTGAACCGTGCTGGCTGGCCTGCCTTGGTCTGCTTTCAAAACCAGCGATTTAGCCCTGTGCTAAACAGCCCCTTGCACAATGGTGCAGGAAGTAAATTCAACAGCAACTTTCAAAAGGAAACTGAACAGATTCTGTAGGAAAAGAAACTTGCAGAGCGATGGGACTAATTAGATAGTTCACTCACTCAAAGAGCTAGCATGGGAATGATGGGCGGGATGGCCTCTTTCTGTGCTCACTGAAACTCGTTTACATTTGAAGAAAGTGGGAAATACCTGGAAGCCACTTCCTACGATGCGGGTAGAAGCAGAGATGATGGAATGTTTCCCAAAGAAGATTGGATGGGCTTTTAAGGAAATAAACTGACAGTGATACAGGGATAGAACAGGGCAATGGTTTGATCTGCAGGGATGTACTGGTTTAGCACACGGCTAAATCGCTGGCTTTGAAAGCAGACCAAGGCAGGCCAGCAGCATGGTTTAATTACCGTACCAGCCTCCCCGAACAGGTGCCGGAAAGTGGCGACTAGGGGCTTTTCACAGTAACTTCATTTGAAGCCTACTTGTACAATAAGCGATTTTCATTTTTCCTTTCATTACAAGTTGTGAATCTTTGGAATTCTCTACCCCAGAGGGCTGTGGAAGCTCAGTCATTGAGTGTGTTTAAAGCAGAGACTGACAGATTTCTAAATACTAATACCACAAAGGGATATGGGGATAGTGTGGGGAAAAGGCATTGAAGTCGATGATCAGCCATGACCATATTGAATGGTGGAGCAGGCTCGACGGGCTAAATGGCCAACTCCTGCTCCTATGTTCCAATGGTACAAAGATAGGTAGGAAAGTAAATTGTGAAGAGGACAAAAGGAGGTTAAAAAGGTATATGTTAAATGAGTGGAATAAAATCTGCCAAATGGAGAATAATGTGGGAAAATGTGTAATTGTCCATGTTGGCCTGAAGAATAATAAAGCTTATTATCTAAATGGTGAGAGGTTGCAGAGCTCTGAGATTCAGAGGGATCTGGGTGTCCAAGAGCATTAATCACAAAAGGCGAGTATACAGGTACAGCAAGTAATTAGGAAAGCTAATAGAATGTTATTGTTTATTGTGAGGGGAATTGAATACAAAAGTAGGGAGGTTATGCTTCAGTTATACAAGACATTGGTGAGAATACATCTGGAGCACTGTGTACAGTATTGCTCTCATTTAATGAATTATGTAAATGTGTTGGAAGCAGTTCAGAGAAGGTTTACTGGACTCATACCTGGAATTGGAGGCTGGTCTTATGAGGAATGATTGAACAGGCTGGGCTTGTGTCCGATGGAGTTTAGGTGACTTGATTGAAGCGTATAGGATCCTGAGGGGCCTTGACAGGGCGGATGTGGAAAGGATGTTTCCTCTTGTGGAATCCAATCTAGAAATTGGAGTCAATTTAAAAGTAATAACTTGCCCATTTAAGGCAGAGGACAACTTTTTTCTCAGAGGGTTGGGAGTCTTTGGAACTCTCTTCCTCAAAGGGCAGTGGAAGCAGAGTCTTTGAATATTGTGAAGGCAGAGTTGGATAGATTCTTGAAAAGCAAGGGGGTGAAAGTTTATCAGGGGTAGGTGGAAATAAGACCACACTAAGACCATAAGGAATAGGAGTAGGCCATTCGGCCCTTCCAGCCTGCTCCACCTTTCAATAGAATCATGGCTGAAACCAACATTCCTCACGTTCACTTTCCTGCCCTTTACCCGTAATCCTCGGTTCACTGACAGATCAAGAATCTATCTCATCCGGGAAGCAGGGTGGCACAGTGTTTAGCACTGCTGCCTCACGGCGCCGAGGTCCCAGGTTCAATCCCGGCTCTGGGTCACTGTCCGTGTGGGGTTTGCACTTTCTCCCTGTGTCTGCGTGGGTTTCGCCCCCACAACCCGAAAGATGTGCAGGGTAGGTGGATTGGCCACGCTAAATTGCCCCTTAATTGGAAAAAATGAATTGGGAACCCTAAATTTACATTTATAAAAAAGAATCTATCTCAGCCTTAATATCTTCAGATTTTCTGAATGTGCTGTTATTACTTCCTAATAATTTATTCCAACATTTTTTTCAACAATAAATGTTAGGCTAATCGTCCAATATTGTCTCATTTTTGGCCTCCCTCCCATTCTGAATCGGGGGTTGTCACATTGGCAGTTTTCCAATCCTCTGGTACTTCTCCAGAATCCAAGGATTTTTGGAAAATTACAATCAATGCATCCACTATCTCTGTAGACATTTCTTTTAGGATCCGAGGATGCAGCCATCCAGGGGACTTATCTTATCCCCATTAGTTTGTCCAAGACAACTTCTCCAGTGATGGTATTTAATTACTTCCTCCGTATTCTTTAGTATTAAAGGGATATTCGAAGTATCTTGGTGCAAAATATCTGTTTAATTCCTCTGCTATTTCCTTGTTCCCCATAACTGACACCGCAGCATGGAGGCACATTAGTTAGCACGGTTGCTTCACAGCTCCAGGGACCTGGGTTCAATTCCCGGCTTGGGTCACTGTCTGTGCGGAGTCTGCCCGTTCTCCCCAAAACTGCGTGCGTTTCCTCCAGGTGCTCCGGTTCTCTCCCACAAGTCCCAAAAGACTTTGTAAGGTAAATTGGACATTCTGAATTCTCCCTCTGTGACCCGAACAGGCCGGAGTGTGGCGACTAGCGGATTTTCACAGTAACTTCATTGCAGTGATATTGTAAGCTTACTTGTGACAATAATAAAGATTATAAACTAATAAAGAATATTATTACTATCTCCCCAGATTTATTTTCTAAGGAGCCTCTGTGGAGTTGAGGTGTCAATCATATCAGCCGTGAAATTATTGAATGGTGGAGCAGGCTCGAGGGGCCAAGTGGCCTACTCCTGCTCCTACTCCTAATTTGTATGCTATCACATCCTTTATAATAGATTGTAGCATTTTCCCTCCTACTGATGTCAGGCTAATGGGTCTATGGTTCCCCGTTTTCTCTCTCTCTCCTTAAATATTGGGGTTTAATTTACCACCTTCCAATCTGCAGGAACCATTCCAGAATCTATAGCATTTTGAAAGATGATCACCAATGTATCCACTATCTCCACAGCCACCTCTTTCAACACTCTGGGATGGAGAGCAGCAGCTTTTGGGGATTTATTAACTTTCAACCACATTAATTTCTCCAGTGCTGCTTTTTCACTAATACTAATCTCTTTCAGTTCCTCGTGCTCACTAGTCCCTTGGTTCCCTCGTGTTTTGGGGACAATTTTTGTATCTTTCTCTGTGAAGACAGACACACATTGTTTAGTTTCTCTGCCATTTCCTTATTCCCCATTATAAACTTTCCTGTCTCTGCCTGGAATGGACCCACATTGGTCTTTGCTAATCTTTTCCTTTTCACATTCCTATAGGAGCTTTTCCAGTTCTCCCCAGTTTGCTGTCATATTCTATTTTCTCTTTATCAGTTTCTTGGTCCTTTGCTGAATTCTAAAACAAGTTCCCAATCCTCAGGCTCACTACAAAATTGTCTCCTCCATTGATCTAATGGAATCTTTAACTTTTCTTGTTCGCCACGATAGCTTCACTTTTGCTGTTTAATTTTTGCTTCTTAAAGGAATCTATATTTTATGTAAATAAAATGCTAGTAGTTGCCTGTTTGTCTATTGTCTATCTTCATACATAGAACAACAAAGAACAAAAGACAGTACAGCACAGGAACAGGCCCTTCGGCCCACCAAGCCTGCTTGGATCATGATGTCTGTCTAAACTAAAACCTTCTGTGCTTCCAGGGTCTATATCCGTCTATTTCCATCCTATTCATGGATTCGCCAAGATGCCTCTTAAACGTCACTATCGTACCTGCTTCCACCACCTCCTCCGGCAGCGAGTTCCAGGCACTCACCGCCCTCTGTGTAAAAAAACCTCCCTCGCACATCTCGGCTAAACTTTGCCCCTCGCACCTTAAACCTATGTCACCCGGTAATTCACTTTTCCAACCTGGCAAAAAGCTTCTGACTATCCACTCCTTCCGTGCCACTCAGAATTTTGTAAACTTTTATCAGGTCATCCCTCAACCTCCGTCGCTCGAGTGAAAACAATCAGAATTTATCCAACCTCTCCTCATAGCTAATACCCTCCAGGCCAGGCAACATCCTGGTAAACCTCCTCTGTACTCTCTCCAAAGCCTCCACATCCTTTTGGTAATGTGGTGACCAGAATTGTCGGCAATAGTCCACGTGTGGCCTAACTAAGGTTCTGTACAGCTGCAGCATGACTTGCCAATTTTTATACTCAATGCCCAGACCAATGAAGACAAGCATGCCGTTTGCCTTCTTAGCTCCTTATCCACCTGCGTTGCCACTTTCAGTGATATGTTTATTGTAATTTCCCAATCTACCACAGACAACTTGCCCCTCATACCATGACAGTTTCCTTCTGCGAGAAACACCCAGATAAATTAGACAAAAGAACCCTGTAACCACCATAGCCCATCTTCATGGCAACATGGCTGCTTTGGGAACTAAATATCTTCCAACGTGCAAACACCTTTTCATTCTGTGCTCCTCGTCAAACTTGGAACCAGATAATCGCAACGAGGCTCAAAAATGGTCAGCCCACCGGAGGCAGAGGTGTTAGACTGACCAGTCCAGCAGAAAGAAACCCTCCAATCATCACCATTCACCAGATGTCAGAATGAACAAAATGCAGTCCTGGATGTCAGTGAGAGCAGAAACAATAACAACGGGGCCAACATCTGTAATTTATTGTGAACTTGTTGGAGTCACAACGGGTGTGATGAATCACAAAACCCCTCCCCACATTGAGAGCAGATGAATGGTCTCTCCCCAGAATTAACTCGCTCGTGTCTCCGGAGTTGGGACGGTTCATTGAATGTCTCCCCTGCTCAGAGCAGGTGAATGGCTTCTTCCAGGTGTGGACTCGCTAGTGTTCCTGCAGGGTGTATGGATATCGGAATCCCTTCTCTCAGTAAGAGCAGGTGAACGGCCTCTCCCCAGTGTGAACTCGCTGGTGTCTCTGCAGGTGGGATAACTGAGTGAATCCCTTTTCACACTGAGAGCAGGTGAACGGCCTCGCCTCAGTGTGAACTCGCTGATGTCTCCGCAGGTCCGATGATTGAGTGAATCCCTTCTCACACTGAGAGCAGGTGAACGGCCTCTCCTCAGTGTGAACTTGCTGATGTCTCCGCAGGTCGGATGATTGAGTGAATCCCTTCTCACACTGAGAGCAGGTGAACGGCCTCTCCCCAGTGTGAACTCGCTTGTGTGCCAGCAGGCTCGATGAACTAGTGAATCCCTTATCACACTGAGAGCAGGTGAACGGCCTCTCCCCAGTGTGAACTCGCTGGTGTGTCAGCAGGCTGGATAACCGAGTAAATCCCTTTTCACATTGATGGCAGGTGAACGGCCTCTCCTCAGTGTGAACTCGCTGGTGTCTCTGCAGGTCGGATGATTGAGTGAATCCCTTCTCACACTGAGAGCAGATGAACGGCCTCTCCCCAGTGTGAAGTCGCTGGTGAATCTGCAGGCTCGATGAAGTAGTGAATCCCTTTTCACACTGAAAGCAGGTGAACGGCCTCTCCCCAGTGTGAACTCGCTGATGTATCCGCAGAGTGGATGAATCACCAAATCCCTTCTCACATTGAGAGCAGGTGAACGGCCTCTCCCCAGTGTGAACTCGCTGGTGTTTCTGCAGGGCAAATAACCGAATGAATCCCTTCTCACACACAGAGCAGGTGAACGGCCTCTCCCCAGAGTGACTGCGCCGATGAGCTTCCAGCTGAGATGGGGCCCTGAATCCCTTCCCACAATCGACACATTTCCACCGTTTCTCTAGGGTGGGGGTGTCCTCGTGTCTCTCCAGGTTTGTCGATCAGTTGAAGCCTCGTCCACACACAGAACATGTGTAACGTCTCTCCCGCTGTGAATGGTGTGATGTTTTTTCAGGCTATGTAACTGGTTAAAGCTCTTTCCACAGTCAGTGCTCTGGAACACTCTCACCCGGCTGTGTGTGTGTCTCGGGGCTTTTCCAGTCACACTGATGTTTTGAAGCTGACAGAAAAGACAAACATTTCTCCTTCTCGATTCAAAGTCCGGTGATATTCAGTTCCAAGGAATTGAGAGACTCAGCCAGATCGAGACGTGACGTTTGAGATTTCTGTCTGTAATTCCTCCTCTTCTAATATCCTGTAAAAACAATTTATAAAAGTTACTTTTCTTCTCCTCATTTTGGAGAAGGTATCCTGAGGGTAACGACAGTCGGGCCGTGGGGTTAATCCTCCGGGTCCTCAGTCTTATTGAGGAATGTCCCCTTGGATCTATTGTGGTCGTGATTCTTTTGTATTTTTGTTATTATGGGAGGGTTTATGTGTTGTTGACTTTATCCTACTCTGGTACAGACGGGGCTTTTATCTGTGAAAGGAGCAGTTTGGGGAAACTTTGGTGCATCTGGTGTAAAGTGAGTTGGAGGAGGGGTAATGGCGCACGCCCGATTGTGGTGTGAAAATCTGTTCCTGTCTCTCTGTCGCCTAACTAATGGCGGCAGTTAATCTGCAAATTTTCTCAGGGAATGTACGGGGCATCCATCACCCTATCAGAAGGAAAAAAGATCCTCTCATTTCATTAGGAGAAAGTTGATATAGTTTTATTACTGGAAATCCATCTGGATTATGAGGAACACTTTAAATTGAGGCGGGAGACTTCCGGGTTGCGGCGATGCGGAGCTAAGCCGCGCGATTCGGCAGCTCCCGCGAAAACGGGCTTTTGGGCCCGCTAACGGAGCCCCAACGGCATTTTAAAAAAAAACCCAACCCGTTGGGAAGGAAGGAGAAAGTCCCCTACAGACCTGCATGGATCAGACCCGCAGCGAAACGGCGAAAAAAAGCAGCCCTGGAGCAGCGGGAGAAGAAAGAAGAAAAAGAAGGAAAAAACAAAATGGCGGCGCCCACGGACAGAGAGGAGATGAAAGAGTTCATCAAGTGCTGCTTCGAGGAGCTGCATAAGGAGATGGTGGCGCCTATACTGGCAATGGTTGAAAAACTTGGAGCAACCCAGAAAGCCCAAGAGGTGAAGATCCAGGAGATCCAGGAAAACGTGAGTGAGAATGATGACGAGCTCGTGGGCCTGGCGGAGAGAGTGGAGCGGCACGAGGCGCTGCACAAGACGTGGGCGGGAAGACTCGAAGACCTGGAGAACAGATCAAGGAGAAACAACTTGAGGATCCTGGGTCTCCCAGAAGGAGTGGAGGGGGCCGATGCTGCGGCATATGCGGGCACAATGATCGGGAGGCTGATGGGTGCGGAGGCCCCCTCCGGGATTGCTGGAGCTGGATGGGGCGCACCGAGTGCTAGAGAGGAAGCCCAAGGCAAAAGAGCCGCCAAGGGCGATGGTGGTGAGATTTCACCGGTTTACAGACAGAGAGAGGGTCCTGAAATGGGCCAAGGAACGGAGCAGCAAGTGGGACAATGCGGAGATCAGAATATACCCGGACTGGAGCGCGGAGGTCGCTAAGCCGAGAGCGGGTGTCAACCGGGCCAAAGCGGTGCTCCATCGGAAAGGAGTGAAATTTGGAATGTTACAGCCAGCGCGACTGTGGGTTACACATAATGGCCAACACCACTACTTTGAAACGCCCGAAGAGGCGTGGACCTTTATACTAGCTGAAAAATTGGACTCTAATTGAGGGTTTGTGTGGGAGGGGGGTGTTTGAGGGTTGAAGTATGATGGTTGTTGTACATAGTGGGTCAACCACGCGCAGGAAATGCTATATGGGCTGGGGGAGAGGGACAAGGCCACGACAGGAGCTGCACCATGGGGGGCGGGGCAGGCTTTGGAAGGCACGGGGTTGTCTTTCCCGCGCGCGGCATAAAAGGCGGGATAGGGGAACAAAGGAATGTACATTGATTGGGAGATTCCCACACGGGGGGGGGGTTAAAGGGATGGCGGGGGAAGCCGGGGTCAGCTGACTTACGGGAGGGATATGGGGGGAGCAAAAAAGCTAGACGGGGATCTAGCGGAGGGGGGAGGGGTTGCTGCTGCACTGGCCGAAAGAGAACGGGACACAGAAGAGGTGGCTGGGACGGGGGTCCCCCGGCTGACGGACTGGAGAGTGAGGGAGACGCGGACAAGGGACTGGCCCAGAAAAGGAGATGGCTAGTCGGACGGGGGGGTCCCTCCAATCCGGCTGATAACGTGGAATGTGAGGGGCCTGAATGGGCCGGTGAAGCGGGCTCAAGTGTTTGCGCACTTGAAGGGACTGAAGGCAGACGTGGCAATGCTCCAAGAGACACACCTGAAGGTGGCGGACCAGGTCAGGTTAAGAAAGGGATGGGTAGGACAGGTATCTCCCTCGGGATTGGACGCAAAAAATAGAGGGGTGGCAATTCTGGTGGGAAAGCATGTGTCATTTGAGGCCAAGACTATCGTAGCGGATAAAGGAGGGAGATATGTGATGGTGAGTGGTAGGTTGCAAGGGACGTGGGTAGTGTTGGTAAATGTATACACCCCTGAACTGGGATGATGCAGGATTTATGAAGAGCATGTTGGGGCGCATTCCGGACCTGGAGGTAGGAGGACTGATAATGGGAGGGGACTTCAATACGGTGCTGGACCCAGCACTGGACCGCTCCAGATCAAGGACGGGAAGGAGGCCGGCGGCGGCCAAGGTACTTAGGGGGTTTATGGATCAGATGGGGAGTGGACCCATGGAGGTTTGCAAGACCGCAGGCCAGGGAATTTTCTTTTTTCTCCCACGTGCATAAGGCTTACTCCCGGATAGATTTCTTTGTTCTGGGCAGGGCGCTCATCCCGAGAGTGGAGGGGACGGAGTATTCGGCCATAGCCATTTCGGACCATGCCCCGCACTGGGTGGAACTGGAGCTGGGAGAGGAGAGGCACCAACGCCCGCTGTGGCGGCTGGATGTGGGACTGCTGGCCGATGAGGTGGTGTGTGGGAAGGTGAGGGGGTGTATTGAAAGGTACTTGGAGGCCAACGACAACGGGGAGGTACGAGTGGGGGTGGTATGCGAGGCATTGAAGGCGGTGATCAGGGGAGAGCTGATCTCCATCAGGGCTCATAGGGAGAAGATAGAGGGAATGGAAAGGGAGAGGTTAGTGGGGGAGATCTTGCGAGTGGACAGGAGATACGCAGAGGACCCGGAGGAAAGATTACTTGGGGAAAGGCGACGGCTCCAGGCGGAGTTTGACCATGGGCAAGGCGGAGGCACAGTGGAGGAAGGCGCAAGGGGCAACTTACGAGTACGGGGAAAAGGCTAGTCGGATGCTGGCGCACCAGCTCCGTAAGAGGGCGGCAGCGAGGGAAATAGGGGGAAATCAAAGATGGACGGGGAGCCACGGTTCGAAGTGCAACAAAAATAAATAAGGTATTCAAGGACTTCTATGAAGAGCTGTACAGATCCCAGCCCCCAGGGGGGGAAGGGGGGGATGAGGCGATTCCTGGACCAGCTGGGGTTCCCGAGGGTGGAGGAGCAGGAGGCGGTGGGTTTGGGGCCACCAATTGGGTTGGAGGAGTTGAGTAAGGGTTTGGGGAGCATGCAGGCGGGGAAGGCCCCGGGGCCGGACGGGTTCCCGGTGGAATTCTATAGAAAATATGTGGACCTTCTGGCCCCGCTACTAGTGAGGACCTTCAACGAGGCAAGAGAGGAGGGAACCCTGCCTCAGACAATGTCAGAGGCGATAATCTCCTTGATTCTAAAGCGAGACGAGGATCCACTGCAATGTGGATCGTACAGGCCAATTTCGCTCCTCAATGTGGATGCTAAGCTATTGGCGAAGGTACTGGCCACTAGGATTGAGGACTGTGTCCCGGGGGTGATTCACGAGGACCAAACGGGATTCGTAAAGGGCAGGCAGTTAAATACCAATGTGCGGCGGCTCTTAAACGTGATAACGATGACATCGGAGGAGGGAGAGGCGGAGATAGTGGCAGCTATGGACGCGGAAAAAGCCTTTGACCGAGTAGAGTGGGAGCACCTCTGGGAGGTATTGCGCAGGTTTGGGTTCGGGGGAGGATTTATTAGATGGGTTAAGCTCCTTTACAGCGCCCCGGTGGCGAGCGTAGTGACGAACCGGCGGAGGTCGGAGTACTCCGCCTGTACCGAGGGACGAGACAGGGGTGCCCCCTGTTGTTTGCATTGGCGATTGAACCCTTCGCCATATCACTTAGGGAGTCTCAGAAATGGAGGAGGATAGTCCGCAGGGGAGAGGAGCATCGGGTATCGCTATATGCGGATGACCTGCTGCTATGTGGCGGACCCAATGGAGGGGATGGTGGAGGTCATGCAGACTCTGAAGGAGTTTGGAGAGTTCTCGGGCAACAAGCTTAATGTAGAGAAGAGTGAGCTTTTTGTATTACAGGCAGGGGACCAGGAAAGAGGGATAGGGGACCTACCGCTGAGGAGGGCGGCGAGGAGTTTTCGGTATCTGGGGATCCAGATAGCCAGAAGTTGGGGGGCCCTACATAAACTGAATTTGACAAGGGTGGTGGAGCAAATGGAGGAGGATTTTAAAAGATGCGACATGCTCCCGCTCTTGTTGGAGGGTAGGGTGCAGTCGGTCAAAATGGTGGTCCTTCCGAGGTTTTTGTTGGTGTTTCAGTGCCTCCCCATCGTGATCACCAAGGGCTTTTTCAAGAGAGTAGGTAGAATATTATGGGGTATGTGTGGGCAAATAAGACCCAGAGGGTTAGGAGAGGGTTCTTGGAACGCAACAGGGACCGAGGAGGGTTGGCTTTGCCAAACCTAGAGAGTTACTACTGGACAGCAAACGTGGCGATGATCCGCAAGTGGGTCATGGAGGGAGAGGGGGCGGCCTGGAAGAGGATGGAGATGGCGTCCTGTAAAGGAACAAGCCTGGGGACGTTGGTAACGGCACCGCCGCCGCTCTCGCCGACAAAATACACCACAAGCCCGGTGGTGGCGGCAACACTAAGGATCTGGGGCCAGTGGAGAAGGCACAGGGGTGCAATGGGAGCATCGGTGTGGTCCCCGATCAGGGGTAACCACCGGTTTATCCCGGGGAAGATGGACGGGGGGTTCCAAGGCTGGCATCGGGCGGGGATTGGAAGAATGGGGGACCTGTTCATTGACTGGACATTTGCGAGCCTAGGGGCACTGGAGGAGAAATTTGAATTACCCCCGGGAAATGCATTTAGATATATGCAGGTGAGGGCTTTTGTGAGGAGACAGGTGAGGGAATTTCCATTGCTCCCAGCACAAGAAGTTCAAGATAGGGTGATCTCGGGGGCATGGGTCGGGGAGGGCAAGGTGTCGGAAATATACCAAGAGATGAAAGAGGGGAAGCGCTAGTAGAAGAATTGAAAGGTAAATGGGAGGAGGAGCTGGGGAAGGAGATTGAGGAAGGGCTATGGGCGGATGCCCTGGGTGGGGTTAATACCTCCTCCTCGTGTGCCAGGCTCAGTCTGATACAATTTAAGGTGGTTCACAGAGCGCATTTGACGAGGGCGAGGCTGAGTCGGTTCTTTGGGGTAGAGGATAGATGTGAAAGATGTTCAGGGAGCCCGGCGAACCATGTCCATATGTTTTGGTCATGCCCGGCATTGGAGGGGTTCTGGAGAGGTGTGGCGGGAGTAATATCCCAGGTGGTGAAAGTCCGGGTCAAGCCAAGCTGGGGACTAGCAATATTTGGAGTAGTGGATGAGCCGGGAGTGCAGGAGGCGAAAGAGGCCGGAATTCTGGCCTTTGCGTCCCTAGTAGCCCGGCGAAGGGTCTTGCTATTGTGGAAGGAGACGAAGCCCCCTCGCCTGGATTAACGACATGGCGGGGTTCATAAAATTGGAGAGAATTAAGTTTGCTTTGAGAGGGTCTGCACAGGGGTTTTACAGGCGGTGGCAACCGTTCCTAGAATATCTCGCGGAGCATTAGAAGAAGGTCGATCAGTAGCAGCAGCAACCCTGGGGGGGGGGGGGAGGAGGAGGAGGAGGGGAAGACACGAGAGAATGTTCGAGGGGATGGACGAGCGGGAGATAGCTTTATACACCCCCCACCCTCCATGCTATGTAAATATACCATCTTGCCATGTATATATCTTGCTCAGGGAGATTTTGCGTTATTTTGTTACCGGGGGAGGGGGGGGGGGGAGAATTGTGTTGTTAAAAAACCTTAATAAAAAAATATTTTTAAACATTAAAAAATAAATTGAGGTGGGATTGGGTGGGGCAGTTTTTTTCACCTCTTTTTCATCCAGTAACAGACTTGTGGCAAACCTTATTATACACTATCCGAGCAGTCAGGGTAACTCTGCCGATTACAATGTGCATGTCAATTTCCTTTATGCCGGTCACCCCATCACCCGTCCCCCCATCTCCCGTCCCTCCCCTCTGCCCCCTTCACTCGTCGTTTCTGGGTCCTTTCCTGGGCCCTTCACTGTACAATGGGAGTTATCTGTTATTTACAAGTGGACGGTGCCCTCCCTTCCCCCCCATTGATGGGCCTCCCCCCTTCCACCCCGCGCACTCCCTGTCCTGTTTTAAACCTTCCCTTGGGGGTTCCTCTTCTTGTGTTTTTGTTCTCGGCTCTCTGGTCTCTGTGTCAGTTGGTTTCTGGCCTCTCCCTCCTTTTCCCAGTAGCCCCCCCGTCCCGTTTTTCCTGCCTGCTCCCTGTGATCCCGTTGGCCCCCGTACGCCCACCTCCCTCCCCAGTGTTCCATTGGCCGCTGGCTTCAGACAGGTCCTGGAACAAGTTGGTGAATGGCCTCCACACTTTGTGGGAACCATCCTCTGACCCTCGGACGGTGAACTTGATCTTCTCCAGGTGGAGAAATTCCGATAGGTCTGCCAGCCAGTCCGCAGCTGTGGGTGGTGCTGCTAATCACCAGCCGAGCAGGATTCTCCAGCGGCCGATTCGAGAAGCAAAGGCAAGGGCGTCCACCCTCTTCCCCATGAATAGTTCTGGCTGGTCCGATACCCCGAAGACTGCCATTTGTGGGCACGGCTCCACCCTCATAACCATGGACATTGCCTCTAAATAGTCTGTGCAGAATTCGACAAGTCTGGGACATACCCAGAACATGTGGGCATGGTTTGCCAGGACCCGCTGGCACCATTCACATTTGTCCTCCATCTCCGAGAAGAACCTGCTCATTCGGGTTCTTGTCAGGTGCGCTCTGTGCACAACATTCAGCTGCATGAAGCTTAGCTTTGCGTAGGAGAAGGTGGAGTTGGTCCCGTTCAGTGCATCGCTCCAGAGACCCCACCCTATTTCCGTCCCTCGCTCTTCCTCCCATTTTTCCTGGGTTTCGTCGAGTAAGGAGCGCATCCTTATTAAGAGTTGTCCGTACAGGTCCCCACAGTTTCCCTTCCCCAGACTGTCTGCGTCCAGTAACTCCTCTTGCATTGTGCTTCTCAGGGTTCCTGGGTATGCTGGTGTCTCCTTGCGGAGAAAGTTTTTGACCTGGAGCTCATCCCGGTTTGGAAGGTCCAGTCTCTCCATCAGCTCCTCTAAGGTCGCTAGTCTATTTCCCGTGTAAAAGTCCCTAACCATCAGTGTTCCCCCATCCTATCTCCACCTCTTGAAGGTGGCATCGAGAATGGCTGGTGCAAACCTATGGTTGCCGCAGATGGGGGCCATGATGGACACATCGGTCAGACTGAAATGCTGCCACATCTGGTTCCAGGTTCTCAGGGTAGCTACCACCACTGGACTGGTGCTGGCGGGGATGGGAGTGTTGCCCTGGCGAGGGCCCGGAGGGTCATTCCTGAACATGAGGACTTGTCCATCATCAACCATTCCATGTCTGGGTCCTTTGCCCATCTCCTCACTCTTTCGGCCGTGGCTGCCCAGTGATAGTATTGCAAGTTCGGGAGGGCCAGGCCTCCCATGTTTCTTCTCCATTGTAGTACTGTTTTAGGGAGTTTTGAATTCTTGCCCCTCCGCACAAACGCCATACTCATCTTATCTATTGAATGGAAAAAGGCCTTGGGGATGTAGATTGGTAAGGATCGAAACAGGAAGAGGAACCTGGGCAGTACGTTCACCTTGATCATCTGCATCCTTCCCGCCAGGGAAAGCAGGAGTCCATCCCATCTCGGTGGGTCGTTTTTGACTTCCTCCGCCAGACTGGTCAGCTTCCACTTGTGGATCCGTGTCCACTCGTGGGAAACCTGGATCTCCAGGTAGCGGGATTTGTTTTGGGCTATTTTAACTGGGAGGCCCTCCAGCTCTGCCCCTCCCCCTCACCGGGAAATCTTTGTTTTTGCCCAGGTTGAGTTTGTAGCCCAAGAAGATTCCAAACTCTCTCCGGGGAGGAGGGGGTCCTCGGAGGCGTACAGTCCCCGGTAGATGGCCTCAAATGCTTGGTTGACCTTTTTTGCTTGGGCTACGGGACGGCTATGGTTGGGCGACACGGTAGCACAGTGGTCAGCATTTTTGCTTCACAGCGCCAGGGTCCCAGGTTCGATTCCCGTCACTGTCTGTGTGGAGTCTGCACGTTCTCCCCATGTCTGCGTGGGTTTCCTCCGGGAGCTCCGGTTTCCTCCCACAGGTCCCGAAAGGCATAATGTTAAGTAATTTGGAAATTCCAAATTCACCCTCAGTGTACCCGAACAGGCGCCGGAGTGTGGCGACTGGGGGATTTTCACAATAACTTCATTGCAGTGTTAATGTCAGCCTACATGTGACAATAATAAAGATTATTATACCGTCTGCCTCTGTTATCCTTTACCTGGACTATTTCCCTCTTGGCTGCCTTCTTTCTCAGCTGGTGAACCAGCAGGCGGCTAGCCCTCTCCGTGCTCATAAAAGGTCCCCCGTGTTTGCGGAGTTAGTGCACTGCCTTCCTGGTGGGGAGCAGGTGAAAGTTCTTTTGCAGCTTCTTCCTCTCCAGCAGAAGCTCTATGGTTAGGGCCGCGGAGTATCGTCTGTCAACCTCCAGAATGGAGTCGATCAGTTGCTGCCTAACCGCTCTCTCTTCCCTGTCTCTACGAGCCTTTTGGCGATTATTTCTCCCCTAATCACAGCCTTCAGTGCCTCCCAGAACGTGGAAGGTGAGACTTCCCCGTTCTGGTTGTTAGTGATGTACTTGCCGATGGCCGGTGATGTTTTCTGGCAGAAGACCTTGTCGGCCAAGAGCGTCGTGTCCAACCTCCATGTGGGGCATTGGGCTTGGCCCGTCTCCAACCTCACATCCATGTAATGTGGAGCGTGGTCTGAGATTACAATCATGGATTATTCCGCTCTGGCTATTTCTGGAGGCACCGATTTCCCCACAACAAAGAAGCCGATGTGAGTGTAGACCTTGTGTACTGGTGAGAAGAACGAGAATTCCTTCTCATCCGGGTGTAAGAATCGCCAAAGATCCACTGCCCCTGTCTACTCCATGAACCGCCAGGGATCCACTGCCCCGTCTGCTCCATGAACCGCCAGGGATCCACTGCCCCCATCTGCTCCATGAACGTTCCCAGTTCCCTCGCCATGCCTGTAATTTTCCCTGTTCTGGGATTGATCTGTCAGTCAATGGATCCTGTGAACAGTTGTGAAGTTCCCCCTCCCATGATCAGACCGTATTCCCCCCTTCCATCTCCGCCTCCCACACCCTTCTATAGAACATAGAATCCCTACAGTGCAGAAGGTCATTCAGCCCATCGAGTCTGCACCGGCTCTTCGAAAGAGCACCCTACAAAAGCCCATGTCTCCATCCTATCTCTGTAACCCGTTAACTCCACCTACTCTTTAATGGAAGCCTACAAAGCCTCCGTTTCCCTGCTCCAACCCCACACCTACTCTGCGTTCGCCACCCAATAATAGTATAACAGGTTCAGCAGGGCCAAGCCCCCTGACTGTTGCCCTCTCTGAATCACCGTCTTCCTAATCCTTGCCACCTTATCTGCCCACACAAACAATTAAACCAACCTATCCACCCCCATAAAGAACAATTTTGGCAAAAAGACCATTAGGCACGGAGATAAAAATAAAAACCACAGCAAAATGTTCATCTTAACCAGCTGCACCCGATTGTGGACAGATTTAGTGCCTTCTCTGGTTATAAGATGACTTTTACTGTGTCAGAGGCCAGTGAGGGGGAGGGGGTGTGTTGAAGGGTAAGCCCCCTCCTCTTGCTAAGTTTCCAATCAGGTACTCCCCTTGGGATTTAAATATCTGGGAATGTCAATGTCCCCCTCTTTCAGACAGCTATATGGGGCCATCTTTCCACAGCTGATGGTGACTATTAGGTGGGACCTTGCCCGGTGGTCGGCTCTTCCGATTTCATGGTGAGGGAGGATCACCTTCATTAAAATGAATGTGTTGCCCAGACTGTTGTACCCTCTGCAAATGCTGCCTATACTGCTGTCGACCAGAGTCATTAAGGAAATTAATGGAATGATTAGTACAAAAATAAACCTCACCTCAAGTTTGTTAAGCTCCAATCACCAGGAGCTCAGGGAGGTTTGTGTCTCCCGAATATCAGGCTTTATCAATTGGCCTCACATCTTAGGTTCACACGGAATTTGGTTAGGATAGACCCAACATCCATCAGGGTCGATATGGAAGCAGGCCAGTCTGTTCTCCCTCTATCCAAAACTGGCATAGACTGATTACGGAATGTATCCCATTAGAATTTTTAATGTCTGTACTTCATTCTAAGTCTGATGCATCTGTTCAATTATGAGACCCCTATCTCAAATACATGTGCTCCAATCTGGCTGACTTGCTCCTCCAGGGATTTCCATCAGTGAATTCAATTCAACTGAGCCCAGAGTAGGGCACAGTGGTTAGCACTGCTGCTGCATAGAGCCAGGGTCGCAGGTTTGATTCTTTGAGTGGCTGTCTGTGTGGAGATGCGCTTTCTCCCTGTGCCTGCGTGGGTTTCCTCCGGGTGTTCTGGTTTCCTCCCACAGTCCAGAGATGTGCAGGTTAAGTGGATTGGTCATGCTAAATTGCCCTTTAGTGTCCAAAGATGTTAGGTTAGGTGGGTTGACGATGATCAATGCACCGGATTATGGGAATAGGGTGGGGAGTCTGCCTCGGTGAGTGCTTTTTCTGAGGGTCAGTGCAGACTTGAAGAAGCAAATGGCCTCCTTCTGCACGACAGAGATTCTGCGTCATCTATGTTATTTTAATTTGACTATGCTGTTAGTCTGTTTTGTAATATTTTGGGGTGTGCATTGTTACCCTTCTGTTTTTATATAATCATACCCTCTTTCCACACTCACTATGTTAACCTGTTAACTGGTTGTTCAATTGATCTGGCATTTCACATAGCAGCTCTCGTCCCAAAAATATCCTGTTACAAATTAATTCTCAATGTGTTGCTTGTATTTATGCGGCAATATCAGTTGTTCTACACTATACTCATTTTCCATCAATATTTCTGTTAGTTTGTTGCATTCATTATTTTAAAAAGTTTAAAAAAACAGAACAAAATAAATATTAAAAATCCATCCAACTCATCCTTGAACATATTCAGTGACTCCCAGACTCCACTGGTCCCTGTGGAAGAGAAAGCCAGAGACTAACAACCCTCTGAGGGAAGAGATAACTGGAAATATAGAAATAGGGACAGTTCAATATTACACAACCATAAATAATAATCAATGTATTTTATTACAGAACCATAATTATCTAATCTGTACCATTTAAAAATACTAGACATGTCGGTCTCATATTAATTTACTGTCCCTTAAATGTCAGCCATCTCCTGGAGAAACCAGCCTTTAATTGTGAACATTGGGAAAGAGACCATCATTTTAGCCAGACAAATAAATGTGTCAAGCTGAGGGAGCAAAGGATGTCAATGTCTTTAAGCGAGAGATAGAGACCTGGGCCAAGCTTTGCAGAGTCTGCACCCTCCCTGGATTCACTTCCTTTCCCTTCAGTTGCTGCAAGTGACCAATTGAAGGTCCGAATGAGAAAAGAAATGGAAAGGGGGAGAAAGGAGTTTCACTCACAGATGTTGGAGACAGGAGGAAGTTTCACCTCCAACGTCCGCTTTGTGACGTCACGAGAACCCCTGAATCAGCCAATAATAATAATCACTTGTCACAAGTAGGCTTCAATGAAGTTACTGTGAAAAGCCCCTAGTCGCCACATTCCGGCGCCTGTTCGGGAGGCTGGTATGGGAATTGAACCGTGCTGCTGGCCTGCCTTGTTCTGCTTTCAAAGCCAGCAAATTAGCCCTATGCTAAACCAGCCCCAGAATCACTCTGTTCAACAGTGACGTTTTGGGGTCTCAGTGCGCAGGCTCGGCACGCGGACACGGAGCCCCACCCCCACCAGTTTTCACCCTGTACCTCCTCGAGACAAAGGTTTCCAAGAAATCGGCTGACGGCTCCAGCCAGAGCGAGAAGCAGCTCGGTGATCTCCCCCTGGCCCCGGACTGCGCATGTCCCAAGGAAGAGGGGAAGTTGCGTATGTGCATGGGAGAGGCCACCTCCTGACCTTCCTTCTGAGGTTCAGACCATTGGAAAGAGTTGTGGAACCGGAAGGACTCTCGTCCTCCAGCCAATCAGCGCGCGGGCTTTGTGTGACTGAAGATTGAGCTTCACACAGACTGAAACCTCCTCCTGTGTCTCCAACATCTGTGAGTAAAACACTTTCTTTTCTCCCCTTTCCATTTCTTTTCTCATTCTCACCTTCAATTGGTCATTTGCAGCAACTGAAGGGAAAGGAAGTGAATCCAGGGAGGGTGCAGACTCTGGAAAGCTTGGCCCACGTCTCTCTCTCTCTCTTAAAGACATTGACATTCTTTGCTCCAACAGCTTGACACGTTTATTTGTCTGGCTAGAATGGAGGGAGTGTCTGTGGGATGGAAATTACAGTTTTGGGGGAAACAAGATGGAAAATAATATTCCATAAAAAACAGAATTGTCTTTTCTGAATTTCTATCCTGTACTGAGTAATGAATTTTGGAATCTCCTTTTACAGGATGTTTCAAGAGGAGGATTTACAGACAGAAATCTCAAACCAGACATCATGTCAGCATCTGGTAGCACGGTAGCCTTGTGGATAGCACAATTGCTTCACAGCTCCAGGGTCCCAGGTTCGATTCTGGCTTGGGTCACTGTCTGTGCGGAGTCTGCACATCCTCCCGTGTGTGCGTGGGTTTCCTCCGGTTTCCTCCCACAGTCCAAAGATGTGCGGGTTAGTTGGATTGGCCTGATAAATTGCCCTTAGTGTCCAAAATTGCCCTTAGTGTTGGGTGAGGTTACTGGGTTATGGGGAAAGGGTGGCGGTGTTGACCTTGGGTAGGGTGCTCTTTCCAAGAGCCGGTGCAGACTCGATGGGCCGAATGGCCTCCTTCTGCACTGTAAATTCTATGAAATCTATGAAATCTGCCAGATTCACAGAGCCTGAATATCATTGGCCTTTGAGTCTCAAGGGAGAAATGCTTGTTTTGACTACTTCAAAAGATTTTAATCATCAGTGTGACTGAAATAGCACTGAGACACACACCAAAGTGAGAGTGTTCCAGTTAACTGACTGTGGAAATAACTTAACAGCCTGAAAAAACATCACACCATTCATAGCAGGGAGAGACCATACGTGTTCTGTGTGTGAGCCAAGCTGTCTACTGATTGCCAAACCTGGCGAGTCACGTAAACACCTGCCGAATGGAGAAACCATGGAAATGTGGGAACTGTGGGAAGGGATACAAAGCCCCATCCGAGCTGGAAATTCATCGACGCAGCCACACTGGGGAGAGGCCGTTCACCTGCCCTGAGTGTGGGAAGGGATTCGCTCGGTTATTTAACCTTCAGTTACACCAGCGAACTCACACCCGGGAGAGGCCGTTCACCTGCTTTGAGTGTGGGAAAGGATTCACCAAGTCATCCAACCTGAAGTTACATCAGAGAATTCACACTGGAGAGAGGTCATACATCTGCTCTCGGTGTGCGAAGGGATTCATTGATTCATCCACTCTAAAGAAACATCAGCGAATTCACACCAGGGAAAAGCCGTTCTCCTGCTCTGAGTGTGGGAAGGGATTCGCTCAGTCTTACCCCTTGCAGACACACCAGCGAATTCACACCGGGGAGCGGCCTTTTACTTGCTCTGCGTGTGGGAAGGGATTCACTCAGTCATCCCACCTGCAGATACACCAGCGAGTTCACAGTGGAGATAGGCCATTCACCTGTTCTGTGTGTGGGAAGGGATTTATTTGTTCATCTGAGCTGCTGAGACACCGGGGCAGTCACACTGATCAGAGACATTTTAGATGCTCTGACTGTGGTGTTAATTGTATCTGTTGGGTTTCAGTATCCACAGTATTGATTGGATGGTTACTTGAGCAAATATAAAGAGCCATTCTTCATGCCCAGTGGGCACTGCGGGGGTTGGGCTGCATCATTGACTCACAAGATAACATTTTAGTTTCAAGTTTTATAACTTTACTTTGGTAATTTGTTTTTTGTTTCACTGCCCAGTCAATGTTCTTGTTTGTTTTAAAGGAGCAGAAAGAGACGCTGACTGACATCAGGTGGTGGCAGGTGGTGTATAAATGGAACATTTCACTCTGTGAACAAATCCACACCAAATAGAGATTGAGTCCACTCTGAGACTGGATTATTAATGGAGGTTCGAGCCCACACCAAACTGAAAGGTGAAGAAGAAAACGCCACCACTTATAAAGGGGGAGATCAGGAATCAAAACCTCCATTCTGTTTACAGACCAGTCGTGAGAGGAGAAATCAGGGCTGTTTAAATTAATTCCCCTCCTTTCTGTAACAAGAAACACTTACAGACATGGAGTGGAGTGGGGTCAGGAGGTATCTACCTGTAATGTTTCACTCTGTGAATAAATCTATACCAAGTACAGATTGGCTCCAATTTCTTCCTTCACCATAAAGCTCTCAGGATTATAACATGGGAACACAGAATGCCTGCCGGATGGTGAAGGTTGGAAAATAACATTTCAGACAGAATCTTACAATCCCAGTAGTTTTTGTGAGAAATAACTGAAGCAAGTGGAAATTGTCAGGGTCTAATTACTCGCCGATGTTCTCGGAGTCTGAGCCATACGACCAGTGGAAGAATGAAGTGGAGATGTGGACAGGGGTTACATCCCCACCAAGGAGGAAACAAGGTCTGGCCTCGGCATTCTCACTTCCTAACAAAAGGAAAATCAGAAGCAAAGTATTCTGGGAGCTGGGTGCCCGTCAGTTGGATCCTGATTAAAGTTTGGATTTTCCATGAGGGTTTTGTTGATGAGGTTTACAAGAAAGATGATCTATTGGATGTCTATGATGCACAGTTGGACTTGGACAGATTGTGAATGATGGAGAAAGCATCTTTTGCAGATCCAGATTTCACAACAAAAGACAGAATTGGAACAGCATTAATAGGTGAATGAACCCCAGGAATGACTGGGGAACAATTAACAGGAGTTTCAGGTCCGACTGAAAATATCATTATGAGATGAACTGCCCAAAGTGACACATGGCAGAGTGAATTCTGAGGCTGAAGGTGATGATGATCAATCTGAAGGAATTGTCTTCATCACAAGGAGCTTTGGTCCAGTATTTTATTTGGCGAATGCAAAGTCCCCAAGCCAAGCAGTTTCTTCCGGTCCTGCTGTGTTGAGTGCGGATAGGCCTCCACTAAGTATGCGGATTGGACCATCTTGTATGATGTGTGCATAGGGGGCTGGTACTAATGCCCCATCTGTGGAGGTTGGTCAAGCAGGGGCCCTGGCCGGTTCTAAACCTGTTAAGTGTGGACACTCTTTCCTGGGAAGGATGAAAGCAGGCAGCTGTTGGGTTGGGTTTGAGACCAGGTACTTGTTTGCAAATCCAATGATTCCCATTCATTTGTCCAGGTGGAATTTGCGTTGACATCCTGTGTGGGAGGATTTTTCCAGATTGGCCTTCTTGATGGGAGACATACTTTGGGTGGGCTGAATACACAGTAACATACATAGAAAATAGAAGCAGGCGTTGGCCATTCAGCCCTTCGAGCCTGCTCAACCATTCATTACGATCATGGCTGATTATCAAGTTCAATAAGGGTAAGACGTCTGGTGGTGGCGAACGCACATCAGGTGGCTCTCCACCCAAACAAATCCAACAGAGGCAATTTATCGGGAATTCCGGTTTAAAAAACCGGAGAACTGAACACCCTACCCCCCCCCCCCCCCCCCCCCCCCCCCCCTCCCCACACACACGCGGGGGGGACAAATGGAGAATGGTGCTGAAAAGGGAGCTAAAAGCCATGAAGGAGGCGTTCAGGACGGAGTTCCACACAATGATGAAGGAGGTGATGTCGGAGGCGACAAACACAATGCAGCGAACCATCGAAGGCCTGGGAAGGAAGGTGGAGGCCCAGGGGAAAACAATCCTGGAGTTGGAGAAAGCTCCCTCGGACCAGAGCGACAGGATTGGAGCTCTGGAAACTGAGGTGAGAAGGTTGGTGACAGCCCAAGGGAGCGTAAGAGGGAAAGTGGAGGACCAGGAAAACAGGTCCAGACGGCAAAAGGTCAGAATAGTGGGTCTGCCAGAGAGGATAGAGGGTGGGTTAGATGAGGTTACGGGGATAGGTTGGAGGTGTGGGCTTAAGTGGGGTGCTCTTTCCAAGGGCCGGTGCAGACTCGATGGGCCAAATGGCCTCCTTCTGCACTATAAATTCTATGATTTTATGAATAACCTGAGCCTTCCCTCCATATCCATTGATCCCTTTACCCCAAGAGCTGTCTAATTCCTTTTGAAATTACACAACGTTTTGGCCTCAACTATTTTCTGTGATAGTGAATTGCAAAGATTCCCCACTCTCTGGGTGAGGAAATTTCCCCTCACCTCAGCCCTAAAAGGTTTACTCCTTATCCTCCAATTATGACCCCCAGTTCTGGACTCCCTCACCATCGAGAACATTCTTTCTGAATCTATCCTGTCTAATTCTGTTAGAATTTTGTAGGTCAGGCTGGTTTCTATTGATGTGGTCCGATCAGTATGGTCGGAGAGGCTGTTACGATCCGATCAGTATGGTCGGAGAGGCTGTTATGATCCGGTCAGTATGGTCGGAGAGGCTGTTACGATCCGATCAGTATGGTCGGAGAGGCTGTTACGATCCGATCAGTATGGTCGGAGAGGCTGTTACGATCCAATCAGTATGGTCGGAGAGGCTGTTATGATCCGATCAGTATGGTCGGAGAGGCTGTTACAATCCAGTCAGTATGGTCGGAGAGGCTGTTCCCAGCTTTTCTCGGTGGCACCACGTGTTTCCAGGATTTTACACAGATTTTTCCATTTTGCAGAGCTATGAGCCGGGGCCTCCTCGACCAATTTCTTTAATTCCACCGCCAAGCTTTGGTGATGTTTCTCCAATCCGGCCACCACAATGCGGTCGCCGTTGCCGATGGCTGACGATATAGTCGGCAGGGGAGAGGGAGAGCCCGCCCTTGCCACCTTGTTACTTGCCTAGCCCTGCAACACCTCAGAATCTGAAGAGTAATCGCACCTTTCTTGTTTTTTCCCCTCCCTGGGCATTTTCAGTGGGTTTGTATCTTCACCAATCAGGTTGTTGGGTTTGGAAGTTCCCGTAAGTGTCTGTTGTACCTGAAAATCTATATTTAGAACTTGAGTGTCCCCCTCTCCTAAATACGTCACTGAAGTCCCCCAGACTCACATTTCTGTCCTCGACCTGCTGCAATGTTCCGGAGAAGCCCAACACAAGCTGGACCAACAGCCCCTCATCTTCCGATGAGGCACTTAACAGCCTTCAGGACTCAATATTGAGTTCAACAACTTCACACCCTGAACTCTCTCCTCCATTTTGATTTGTTTTTTTGCCGAGTGCCAGTCTGCATCTTGTTTTCATGTTTTTTGCTTCCAGGCAGAGTTGTCCTTTATTCTGCCATTAACACTTACTCTGGACCAATGCTTTGTTTCTTTACTACAACCATTACCTCTCCCTTTGCCTTTTGTTGCAGGATATTTTTGACATTTAATCTCACCCACACTCTGATGGATCTGTGTGTCTATTCGGAATCCTGGATATCCGTTATCCCTTCTCAGTTCCCAAATAACAGAGGTCAAGTCTGTGCTTTTTGGCAAAGTCCACTTGGACTTTATTTGTCAGCTTGTGCCACTGGTAAACATGTTTTCAATACAAAATTTAGAAAGTTTTCAACTAGCCCTGTAGCAAGCTAGTCAGATTGATTGTCTTTAGCAAATACAGTAGTGAGTTTTCATTCAATTACAGATCATAGTAATTCTTCAAATCATAATACACAGGATGAAATAACTAAGTAATTTAAGCAAAATAAAGACGGTGAGTGGTAAAAGCAAGCAGCAAAGGAAATAGGTTTCAGAAATATAGATGGGGTGATCCCAGGATGCGTTTTTCCATCCCGGCAAGTGATTTTTAAGGATATTGTTATCTTAATGTCTCGCCTTCTTTTTACTTCTGATTGGCTTTAACTAATTTATAATTACTCAATTCGGCCAAAATGCCTGTCCCTCAATTTAAGAGATATTGTATTTAAATGTACTGGTGCAAATTTTCCATTCCATCGCTTGCCAAGTTTCCAAATTATCCACACCTGCATCTAACATTAATTGAAAAACACAGTTTTCATTAAGACATTATCACCCTAGACTGGCTGTTACCACAGAAACTGGACTACTCGTTCTTAGGATAGCAGCACCAGTTCTTACGATACAATGGGGCCTTTTAGCTAGTTGACATCACTGACCTTGCAGATGTGAAACCTAAGAAATTAAAGTGTATGATCTGGATTAACCCTTAGTGGATTCCCAGCTATTGTTGCACTCAAGTAATGCTGAAATGATATGAAATGAAAATCGCTTATTGTCACTGGTAGGCTTCAAATGAAGGTACTGTGAAAAGCCCCTAGTCGCCACATTCCGGCGCCTGTTCGGGGAGGCTGTTATGGGAATTGAACCGTGCTGCTGGCCTGCCTTGGTCTGCTTGCAAAGCCAGCGATTTAGCCCTGTGCTAAACCAGCCCCTAATATGCTTAATATGATTATAGTTAATTATTCCTAATGAGTTCTCATTTAACCTTTTTACCTCTATCATCTTCCCTTACTCTCATGGTTATAGCTGACTAGAAAAGTCACTGACTTTCCCTTTTGTTCTACCTGACCCTCCCCCTTTCTCACCAGCATCAAATCCATCACATTTCTCCCTCTCTTTAGTTCTGAGGTAGAGTTACATTGGACGTGAAACGTTAACTCTGTTTCTCTCTCACAGATGCTGCCAGACCTGCTGCGTTTTTCCAGTTCTTTCTGTATTTATTTTAGACCTGTCTGTAGGGGGGACAAAGACTATTTCCAATCCAGTAATAAATTAAATGTCTTTCTTCAGCTTTTGTGGATCATTTCAGTGGATATGTTCTCTCCCAGGCTCAAAGAGTATCAGCCCAGTGGAAGCAAACCCAGTGAAATGGGCCAGTCCAGCAGAAAGAAACCCTCCAACTTCACTCACTGTCAGAATGAACATGGTTCAGTCCTGGATGTGATAAACAGCAGCAATAACAGCAGAATCCAAACCCTGTCATCACTTGTGAATTCCCTGGTGTTTCAACAGATAGGATGACCGAGTGAATCCCTTCCCACACACAGAGCAGGTGAATGGCCTCTCCCCAGTGTGAACTCGTTGGTGTCTCAGCAGCTGTGATGAAACACAGAATCCCTTCCCACACTCTGAGCAGGTGAACGGCTTCTCCCCGAAGTGAACTCGCTGGTGTGCCCGCAGGTTGGACGAATTTCCAAATTCCTTCCCACACTGAGAGCAGGTGAACGGCTTCTCCCCAGTGTGAATTCGTTGGTGTTTCCGCAGGCTGGATAACTGAGTGAATCCCTTCCCACACTGAGGGCATGTGGATGGCTTCTCCCCAGTGTGAATTTGCTGATGTGACTTCAGGTTGGATAACTGAACAAATCCCTTTCCACACATAAGAGCAGGTGAACGGCCTCTCCCCAGTGTGAATGCGTCGATGAGCTTCGAGCCTTGATGGGAAACTATATCCCTTCCCACAATCCCCACATTTCCACGGTTTCTCCATATTTTGGGTCTCCTCGTGTCTCTCGGGTTGGACTGTTGAAGCCTCGTCCACACACAGAACACGTGTAGGGTCTCCCCGCTGTGAGTGGTGTGATGTTTTTTCAGACTGTTTAACTGGTTAAAGTTCTTTCCACAGTCCGTTCTCTGGAACACTCTCACTCGGGTGTGTGTGTCTCGGTGCTTTTCCAGTCACACTGATGTTTAAAATCTTTGAAGCTGACAGATCGGGCAAACATTTCTCCTTCTAGATTCAAAGGCCGATGATATTCAGGTCCCAAGGAATCGAGTGACAGTGACAGATCCCAGATGTGACATTTGCGACTTCTGTCTATAATTCCTCCACTTCTAATCTCCTGAAAAGGAATCGTCACTGTCAGTACAGGATAGAAATTCATAAACAGACAATTCTAGTTTCTCTGGAACATTCTTTCCCCTCTCATTCTCCAAAAGCTGTAATTCTCCATCCCACACACTCTCCCTCCATTCTCACTCTGCTGTATCTAATATTCACCCTCCCAATTCTCCTGAAGGTGCTGATTCAGGCAGATTGACAGATCCCTGCTCACTGCTTCCTGTCCTGGACACAGAGATCATAACAAACAGGAGCTGCAGTCGGCCATTCGGCCCATCGAGCCTGCTCAACCATTCAATGAGCTCATTGACCGATCTACCTCAGCACCATTTTCCACACTATCCCCCATATCCCTCGATATCTTCAATACCGAGAAACCTATCAATCTCTGTCCTGAAAATACTTGATGACTGAGGCTCCACAGCCCTCTGGGTAGAGAATTGGGGCAGCACGGTAGCACAGTGGTTAGTACTGCTGCCTCACAATGCCAGGGTCCCGGGTTCAATTCCAGCCTTGGGTCAATGTCTGTGTGGAGTTTGTACGTTCTCCCCGTGTCTGCGTGGGTTTCCTCCGGGTGCTCTGGGTTCTCCTAGATGTACGGGGTGAGTGAATTGGCTGTGCTAAATTGCCCCTTCGTGTCCAGATTAGATTATGGGGTTGCAGGGATAGGGTGGAATATGGATCCGTGCAGGCTCGATGGGCCGAATGGCCTCCTACTGCACTGTAGGGATTCTAAGAATTCCGAAGCAGCACCACATCCTCGAGTGAAGAAATCCCTCCTCATCTCAGCTTTCTCTCCATTTTCCTGCCGGTTCCCCACAATCCTCTATCATCTCGTCAATCGGAAATCGGTCGTGAAGCGGGCGCGGGAATAGCTGCTTTTCCGCAGGTTCTGGTGCCACTCGCCGAGAATCCGTCATTTATCCCGATTGCCCAGCACTCATCTACCTCATCTTGATTTAATATTTGTTGCCATGTCGGGCAGCACGGTAGCATTGTGGATAGCACAATTGCTTCACAGCTCCAGGGTCCCAGGTTTGATTCCGGGTTGGGTCACTGTCTGTGCGGAGTCTGCACATCATCCCTGTGTGTGCGTGTGTTTCCTCCGGGTGCTCCGGTTTCCTCCCACAGTCCAAAGATGTGCAGGTTAGGTGGTTTGGCCATGATAAATTGCCCTTAGTGTCCAAAATTGCCCTTAGTGTTGGGTGGGGTTACTGGGTTATGGGGATAGGGTGGAGGTGTTGACCTTGGGTAGGGTGCTCTTTCCAAGAGCCGGTGCAGACCCGATGGGCCGAATGGCCTCCTTCTGCACTGTAAATTCTATGATGTCCCTCGAGCGCTTCGGATTAGGTTTGGTAAGATTATGCTGAAAAACATCAAGAAATCCGTTGATAAAAGAGCACAGGCGGATTCAGTGGGGCTGGAGCCGCCTTTTCAACATGGCGGCCTGACCCTCAGGAGGTCTCTCGACCTCGCGCTCTCCGGGACTCTCTCGGAGGCGGTGAAGATTATGACTGACGACATTCTCCGTGTTATTGACCAGAGGCTGAGTGAGCTGACTCAATATCTGTGAGCTCGTGAGGCCGAGCTGTAAAACACCATGAAGAGGCTCGATGATCCTGAGGAGAGAATCCTGAATATTGAGCAAGATGCCTCCTCAGCGGAGGCAAGAATTCAATCCTTGGAAAACCGGCCGAGTGACGTGGGGGACTCCTGGAGAACAGAGGGTCAGAGAAAGGACATCCGAGTCGTTGGCCTGCCAGAAGGTGTGGAGGGTGAGGCTCCCATTGGGTTCTTCGAGGACCGGCTGTCACGTTTTCTCAAGCTGGATGTGAAGCCTGGGCGTTTCAAATTAGAAAGGGCACATCATGGACTTCCAGTAGCAGCCATGGAGTGAGTGGGCGCACACAGGGCAGCTCAGCCACGGAGTGAGTGGGCGCACACAGGGCGGCTCAGCCACGGAGCGAGTGGGCGCACACAGGGCGGCTCAGCCATGGAGTGAGTGGGCGCACACAGGGCGGCTCAGCCACGGAGTGAGTGGGCGCACACAGGGCGGCTCAGCCACGGAGTGAGTGGGCGCACACAGGGCGGCTCAGCCACGGAGTGAGTGGGCGCACACAGGGCGGCTCAGCCAGGGAGTGATTGGGCGCACACAGGGCGGCTCAGCCACAGAGTGAGTGGGCGCACACAGGGCGGCTCAGCCACGGAGTGAGTGGGCGCACACAGGGCGGCTCAGCCACGGAGCGAGTGGGCGCACACAGGGCGGCTCAGCCACGGAGCGAGTGGGCGCACACAGGGCGGCTCAGCCACGGAGTGAGTGGGCGCACACAGGGCGGCTCAGCCACGGAGTGAGTGGGCGCACACAGGGCGGCTCAGCCACGGAGTGAGTGGGCGCACACAGGGCGGCTCAGCCACGGAGCGAGTGGGCGCACACAGGGCGGCTCAGCCACGGAGCGAGTGGGCGCACACAGGGCGGCTCAGCCACGGAGTGAGTGGGCGCACACAGGGCGGCTCAGCCACGGAGTGAGTGGGCGCACACAGGGCGGCTCAGCCACGGAGTGAGTGGGCGCACACAGGGCGGCTCAGCCACGGAGTGAGTGGGCGCACACAGGGCGGCTCAGCCACGGAGTGAGTGGGCGCACACAGGGCGGCTCAGCCACGGAGCGAGTGGGCGCACACAGGGCGGCTCAGCCACGGAGCGAGTGGGCGCACACAGGGCGGCTCAGCCACGGAGCTAGTGGGCGCACACAGGGCGGCTCAGCCACGGAGTGAGTGGGCGCACACAGGGCGGCTCAGCCACGGAGCGAGTGGGCGCACACAGGGCGGCTCAGCCACGGAGCGAGTGGGCGCACACAGGGCGGCTCAGCCACGGAGTGAGTGGGCGCACACAGGGCGGCTCAGCCACGGAGTGAGTGGGCGCACACAGGGCGGCTCAGCCACGGAGCGAGTGGGCGCACACAGGGCGGCTCAGCCACGGAGTGAGTGGGCGCACACAGGGCGGCTCAGCCACGGAGTGAGTGGGCGCACACAGGGCGGCTCAGCCACGGAGTGAGTGGGCGCACACAGGGCGGCTCAGCCAGGGAGTGAGTGGGCGCACACAGGGCGGCTCAGCCAGGGAGTGAGTGGGCGCACACAGGGCGGCTCAGCCACGGAGTTCTGTCTGCGAAAGTTGGGTTTTGTCAATGTTTGCCGATGGGGGGGGGTTGAAAAGTTGTAAGAGGAGCAATTGCTCCCCCCCCCTACTTTTGTTGTGTTTTGGGTATTTTTTCTGGACGTGTTGGTATTTTCAGTCTTTACTGTAGTCCGGTGCTTGTTGCACATGGTCACGTTTCTACGAAAGGTCAATGCAGGTTGTATAGAGGCTGAGCTTGGGGCCTTCGGGTGGCAGTCGCCACATTAGCAGCTAATGCCAGTGAACGGAAGTGTAGTAAGGTGGAGGGGGGGGGTAGACGGCGACGTGGGTGGTATGGAGGATGGGTTTGGTCATGGGCAGGGTGGGGGTCCATCTTGGGTGGGCCCGTTTCAGAGTGGGGATGGTGGGGTGGAGCCTAATGGTGATGTTGGCGGACACTAGAGTGGGGTGCAGGCGTAAGCCTCTGGTGAGAACCGTGACATGGAATGTCCGTGGAGACTGAGGAGGGGACGGATGGGTCAAGTGTTTCACTTGATTGGAAGTCAAGGGGGTGGCCATTTTGTTGAGCAAGAGAACAGGGTTTACGGGGGCCAGAGAGGTGTTGGACCTGGGAGGAGGTTTGTGATAGTGAGTGGGGCGTGAGGGGACGGCAGTGGTGTTGGTAAATGTATATGCGCCCAATTGGGATGATATTGGTTTTGTAAAGAGGTTACTGGGAGCGATTCCAGACCTGGACTCTCACCAGCTGATCATGGGAGTCGATTTTAATTGTGTAATGGAGGCGAGATTGTGGAGGTCAAGCCCTAAGTCGATGGAAAGGTCGAGAATAATGAAAGAGTTGGGGGGGGGGGTTCATGGAAAGGATCGGGATGGTGCATCCATAAATTTGTGAACCCGGGAGAGAATACTCTTTCTTCTTGCATGTGTATAGGGTGTATTCCAGGATTGATTTTTTTGTCGTGAGCCGGGTGGTGCCGGAATCTACAGTGCAGAAGTAGGCCATTCGGCCCATTGAATCTGCACCGGCCCTTGGAAAGAGCACCATACCCAAGCCCACACTTCCAACGTTCACAACTTCCCCGTAACCCCACCTAACCTTTATTGGACACTGAGGACAATTTAGCATGGCCAATCCACCTAACCTGCACATCTTTGGACTGTGGGGGGAAACCGGAGCACCCGGAGGAAACCCACGCAGACACGGGGAGAATGTCCAGACTCCGCACAGACAGTGACCCAAGCCGGGAATCAAACCTGGGATCCTGGTGCTGTGAAGCAACAGTGCTAACCACTGTTCTACAGTGCCGCCCATGTCACATATCCCCAGCCTCCTCTGCTCCCAGGAAACTCCTAACGAGGCTCTCTTCAACGCTGAAACGCCCAGGCAACATGCTTATGAATGTCCTCTGCATCCTCACCTGTACCATATAATCTACCATATAACTACACGAGACTGTCTCTGTGCTATATTAATTCACTGTCTCCTTAAATGTCAGCCATCTCCTGGAGAAACCTGCCCTTCAATTGCGAACATCAGGAAATGGACCATCCTTTTAGCCAGACAAGTTAATGTATCAAGCTGAGGGAGCAAAGGATGTCAATGTCTTTAAGAGAGAGAGAGAGACCTGGGCCAAGCTTTCCAGAGTCTGCACCCACCCTGGATTCACTTCCTTCCCCTTCAGTTGCTGCAAGTGACCATCCAATCAGCGCGGGCTTTGTGTGAATGAAGGTTGAGCTTCACACAGACGGAAACGTCCTCCTATCCCCAACACCTGTGAGTAAAACACTTTCTTTTCTCCCCCTTTCCATTTCTTTTCTCATTCTCACCTTCAATTGGTCACTTGCAGCAACTGAAGGGAAGGAAGTGAATCCAGGGAGGGTGCAGACTCTACAAAGGTTGGTCCAGGTCTCTCTCTTAAAGACATTGAGAAGTCTCACAACACCAGGTGAAAGTCCAACAGGTTTGCTTCGAATCACTAACTTTCGGAGCACTGCTCCTTCCATTCACCTGAGGAATGAGCTGTGCTCCAAAAGTTAGTGATTCAAAACAAACCTGTTGGACTTTAACCTGGTGTTGCAAGGCATCTTACTGTGCTCATCCCAGTCCAACGCCGGCATCTCCACATCATGGCTTAAAGACATTGACACAATTTGCTCCCTCAGCTTGACACATTTATTTGTCTGGCTAAAAGGATGGTCTCTTTCCTAATGTTCACAATTAAAGGGCTGGTTTCCCCAGGAGATGGCTGACATTTAAGGGGACAGTAAATTAATATTAGGCAGTGGGTGGCATGGTTAATCTCTGCTGCTTCACGGCACCGAGGACCCGACTTCGATCCAGGCCCCGGGTCACTGTCCGTGTTGAGTTTGCACATTATCCCTGTGTCTGCGTGGATCTCACCCCCACAACCCAAAGATGTGCAGGGTAGGTGGATTGGCCACACCAAATTGCCTTTTAATTGGGAAAAAAAGAATTGGGTATTCTAAATTTACTTTTAAAAAGAAAAAAATTAAAATCAGGCAGAGATATGTCTAATGTTTTTATATGGTACATATTTAATATAATATTTATGGTTCTGTAATTCAGTACATTTATTATTGTTTCTAGATGTGTAATAATGTATGTTGTTACGTTATATATTTCCAGTGTTCTCTTCCCTCAGAGGGTTATTAGTCTCTGGATTTCTCTTCCACAGGGACCAGTGGGGTCTGAGGGTCATTGAATATATTCAAGGATGAGTTAGCTAGATTTCTAATTGACAAGGGAGTCGAGGGTGATGGGCAACAAGTCGGAAAATGGAGAGAAAGCTGAGATGAGGAGGAATTTCTTCACTCGAGGATGTGGCGAAGATCTGGAATTCTTTACCCCAGAGGACTGTGGAACCTCAGTCATCAAGTATTTTCAGACTGAGATTGACAGGTTTCTCGATATTGAACACATCAATGGGGGATAGTGTGAGAAAATGGTGCTGAGGTAGATCGGCCAATTAGCTCATTTAATGGTTGAGCAGGTTCTATGGACTGAATGGCTGAATGCAGCTTCTATTTGTTGTGATCTGTGTTCTGACAGGAAGTGATGATCATGGATCTGTCAATCAGCCTGAATCAGCACCTTCAGGAGATTTGGGAGGGTGAATATTAGATACAGCAGAGTGAGAATGGAGGGAGAGTGTGTGGAATGGAGGGAGAGTGTGTGGGATGGAGATTTACAGCATTTGGGGAATGAAAGAACGTTCCAGAGAAACTAGAATTGTCTGTTCTGAATTTCTATCCTGTACTGACAGCGATATTTTTTGTAAATTGTTTTTACAGGATATTAGGAGAGGAGGAGTCACAGACAAAAATTGCAAGCGTCAAGTCTCGATCTGACAGTCACTTGATTCCTTTGGACCTGAATACCATCGGTCTTTGAATCTAGAAGGAGAAATGTTTGCCCGTTCTGGGATACGGAGCCCCATCTGCACTAGAGGCTCATCGGCACATTCACACTGGGGAGAGGCCATTCTCGTGCTCTCAGTGCGGGAAGACATTCACTCAGTTATCCCACCTGCGGACACACCAGCGATTTCACACTGGGGAGAGGCCATTCACGTGCTCCCAGTGTGGGAAGGGATTCAGTGATTCCTCCACCATGCACAGACATCAGGCAGTTCACACTGGGGAGAAGACGTTCACCTGCTCTCAGTGTGGGAAGGGATTCACTCAGCTATTCCCGCTGAAGACACACCAGCGAGTTCACACTGGGGAGAGGCCATTCACCTGCTCTCAGTGTGGGAAGGGATTCAGTGTTTTATCCAGCCTTCAGAGACATCAGCGGTTTCACACTGGGGAGAGGCCATTCACGTGCTCCCAGTGTGGGAAGGGATTCATTCAATTATCCAACCTGCAGACACACCAGCAAGTTCACACTGGGGAGAGGCCGTTCACCTGTTCTCAATGTGGGAAGGGATTTTGTGTTTCATCACATCTGCTGAGACACCAACAAGCTCACAATTGATTGCTGGGGTTGGATTCTGCTGTTCTTGTTTCTGCTTCAATTACCTCGAGGACTGCATTTTGTTCATTCTGACAGTTGGTCAGTGTGGATTGTTGGAGGGTTTCTTTCTTCTGGACACTCCAGTTTCACAACTTTGCCTCCAGTGGGTTGATGATATTCAAGACTTGTTGTGAATACCTGGCTTTAAATTGCACAATAAAAGAATCACAGAGTGAAAGGGCTTTTGGAAGTTAAAAGATATATAGTTCCCATTTCTGTTTGGAATCTCCTAAATTATGCCATGTTGCCATGAAGATGGGCTGTGATGGTTTTGTGGCTCTTTTGTTTAATGTATCTGGGTGCTTCTCACAGAAGAAAACTAGCAGGGTATGAGGGGCAAGTTGTCTGAGGTGGACGGGGAAACTGATGAGAGATAGAGAATAGATAATAGTTAAGGAATTATTACATATTACAAGGGCCAGTTAGCTCAGTTGGATGGATGGCTGGTTTGTGATGCGGAGCAACTCCAACAACATGGATTCAACTCCCATATCGGCGGAGGTTATCCATGAACCTTGCCCCTCATCTGAGGTGTGGTGACCCTCAGGGTAAATCACCACCAGTCAGCTCTCTCTCTCTCAAAGGGGAGAGCAGCCTATAGCCTTCTGGGCCATTGGTGACATTTATTTTTTTAAATAAATTTAGAGCACCCAATTTGTTTTTTCAAATTAAGGGGCAATTTGGCGTGGCCAATTGACCTCTGCATATCTTTTTGGGTTGTGGGAGTGAGACCCAGGCAGACACTGGGAGAATGTTCAAAGGTGACTTTCATTTCACATGAATGCAACAAATATAGATTCTGTTTTTTTAATAATATTTTATTGAGGTCTTTGAAAATTTTTATAACAGTAACATAAACAATGACATCTACATGGTAAAATAAACATTCCCCCCCCCCAGCCCAATCTTCACACGCCCCAACCATACAACAACAATCCCCCCCCTTGGAATACTGCATCTGCTGACATTTTAATTTTCCCCGAGCAAGTCGACGAACGGCTGCCACCTCGGGGTGAACCCTAACATTGACCCTCTTAAGGCAAACTTTATTTTCTCGAGACTGAGGAACCCAGCCATGTCACTAACCCAGGTCTCTACACTCAGGGGCTTCGAGTCCCTCCACATTAACAAGATCCGTCTCCGGGCTACCAGGGAGGCAAAGGCCAAGACGTCGTCCTCTTTCGCCCCTGAACTCCCGGAACTTCCGACACTCCAAAGATCGCTACCTGTGGACTCGGCACCATCCGTGTTTTTAGTACCGTGGACATTGCCTTAGCAAAATCCTGCCAAAACCCTCTAAGCTTCGGGCATGCCCAAAACATGTGGACATGATTTGCTGAGCTTCCCGCGCACCTCGCACACCTATCCTCTACCCCAAAGAACTACTCATCCTAGCCGCTGTCATGTGTGCCGGGTGGACTACCTTAAATTGTATCAGGCTAAGCCTGGCGCATGGTGAGGAGGTATTAACCCTGCTTAGGGCATCTGCCCATAGACCCGCCTCTATCTCTCCTCCTAGCTCGCCCTCACACTTGCCCTTAAGCTCCTCCACCTGAGTTTCCTCCGCCTTCGAAAGCTCTTGGTAAATATCCTATAACTTTCCCTCTCCCACCCAGGTACTGGAGACTACTCTAACCTGTATCCCCTGTGGCGGCAGCAGCGGAAAGACCGGCACCTGTTTTCTCAGGAAGTCTCGCACCTGCAGATACCTAAAACCATTCCCTGCTGGCAATTTAAATTTATCCCCCAAAGCTTTCAAGCTGGGGAAGCTCCCATCTATAAATAGATCCCCCATCCTTCTAGTTCCTGCTCTCTGCCAACTCCGGAACCCACCATCCAGCCTACCCGGTACAAACCTGTGGTTATTATAAATTGGGGTCCAAATCGATGCTTCCTCCCCTTTCTTATATCTCCACCATTGCCCCCAGATCCTCAGAGCCACCACTACCACCGGACCTGTGGAGTATCGGGCCAGCGAGAACGACAGAGGTGCCGTTGTCAGTGCTCCCAAACTGTTGTCTTTGCATGACGCCGCCTCCATCCACTCCCATGCCGACCACTCCCCACTTCCTAATCATGGCTATATTAGTCACCCAGTAGTAATTGCAGAAGTTCAGCAGCACAAACCCACCCTCCCCCCGACTGCGCTCCAGCAACACTTTCTTCACTCACGGGTTTTACTCGCCCACACAAAGCCCAAAATAATCTTATTCACCCGCTTGAAAAAGGCCTTAGGGATGTAGATGGGGAGGTTGTGGGAATTCCACAAGAATTACTGTCAAAGAAGGAGCCAGAGAGGGTTACGCTTCTACAGACTGATCACCCACATGAAGTTGTAAAAGTCAATGTCTTAAAGTTGTTCAGTAAACTTTTCTTATTTAATAAACTTTAAAAATTTACTATCCAGAGGATTCTCAATTTGTCTTAATTGGTTAAAGTCTTGTCTGAACCAAAGTGAATTTATTAAATGGTTAATTGGGGTGGCTGAAATCAATTAAGTTCCAGAATACAAGATCAGATAACCTGGGCGGGATTCTCCCCTACCCGGCGGGGCGGGGGGTTCCGGCGTAATGGAGTGGCGGGAACCACTCCGGTGTCGGGCCGCCCCAAAGGTGTGGAATTCACCGCACCTTTGGGGCCAAATCCTCACCTTGAGGGGCTAGGCCCGCGCCGGAGTGGTTTCCGCTCCGCTGGCTGGCGGGAAAGGCCTTTGGCGCCACGCCAGCCGGCGCAAAAAGTCTTCACCGGGCAACGCATGCGCGGGAGCGTCAGCGGCCGCTCACGGCATCCCCACGCATGCGCAGGGGAGGGGGCCTCTTCCGCCTCCGCCATAGTAAATACCATGGCGAAGGTGGAAGAAAAAGGGTGCCCCCACGGCACAGGCCCGCCCGCGGATCGGTGGGCCCCGATCGCGGGCCAGGCCACCGTGGGAGCATCCCCCGGGGCCAGATCGCCCCGCGCCCCCCCCTCCAGGATCTCGGAGCCTGCCTGCGCCGCCTTGTCCCGCCGTTCAAAAGGAGGTTTAATCCACGCTGGCAGGCGAGGGTTGACAGCGGCGGGACTTGGGCCCATCGCGGGCCGGAGAATCGCCGGGGGTGGGCCTGCCGACCAGCGCGATTCCCGCTGACCGGCGCGGCGCGATTCCCGCCCCCGCCAAATCTCTGGTGGCGGAGAATTCGGGACATGGCGGGGGCGGGATTCACGCCAGCCCCTGGCGATTCTCCGACCCGGTGGGGGGTCGGAGAATCGCGCCCCAGAAATCTTCAATTTAAAAACTTGCATTTCTATAGCACCTTTCACAACCACAAGGTGTCCCAAAGTGTTTTACAGCCAATGAAGTACTTTTGAAGTGTAGTCACTGTTGTAATGTAGGAAAAGCAGCAGCCAATTTACACACAGCAAGATCCCACACACAGCAATGTGATAATGAGCAGATGATCTGTTTTTAGTGATGTTGGCTGGGATAAAGATTGACCAGGACACTGGGGTAACTCCCCTGCTCTTCTTCAAAATAGTGGCTGTGGGAACTTTTACATTCACCTGAGAGGGGCAGACAGGGCCTCAGTTTAACATCTTATTTGAAAGAAAGCTGTTCTGACAGTGCAGCACTCCCTCAGTGCTGGGACGAGAAATGTTGGATGTAACAATACAAAGTTAGAAAGGGAAAGTTACCCTTTAAAACCCCCACCCTTTCTCTCCAGTGCCTAAATCTAATAATAAAACCCCCAGTATAAATAACATGGATTTGACTGACAAATGTTGAGGTGTTGGTTTCGAGTCACAAGGTTTGACTTCCCATTTGAGCCTCGGGCACCTTTCTGTCTCTATTGCTCATGTCAATGACAGGCAGCGACGGAGCTGAGGGCTAAATATGGCTGAGAATAACGGGGCCTGTGTCCCCAGTTGGCAAACCGCCATGGGCGTCGCACTAATAGAGAGACAGGAAGGTGCTGGAGGACTGACTGAGAAATGGGCCTCCAACCAATTGTTATATCGGTCACTCAGAGCTGAAGAGAAACCCGTCTCTTTAAATACATATACAGGGAAGAGGCTGCAATGAAATCTGTCCCTTTTAACCTGCACAAAAGCAGGAGGCTCAGATTCACAGGCTGCAGGAGGAGACCATTCAGCCCATCGTGCCCCTGCTATCTCTTTGAAAGGACTCTCCCATTCATCCAACTGCTCTGCCCTTTCCCCACAGCCCTGCAAATTCTTCCCTTTCAAGTATTTCTCCTTTGGAAAGATACTATTGAATTCAGGCTGATCAGAACAACTCACTGTGTCAAAAAATAAAATAAAATCTCATCTCCCCCTCTGGCTCCTTTGACAATTACCTCAGAGGGTCTCACTTTCTGTTAAAGAGCCTGTCAACCTCTCACCCACTTTCCCTAAAATACATCAACCTAATCATGAAAAGTGAAGAAAAATCAAATATTTTTACTGATAAACGCTCATTAATGAAACCGAACATGGTTAAAATAAAACAGAAAATGACTTGAGGATCAAAGACAACCAGAGTAAAAGGATGTTCACAATGATCTGGACCCAAATTAATTAATCTGGAGCCTGTTCCCTGCCCTCTTTGTGGAACAGCTCCACTCAGTCCACAAGCATGACCCTGACCTTCCGCTTGCTGCCATTAGAATTCAAGAGCCTGTCAACCCCTCACCCACTTTCCCTAATGTGCATCAATCTAATTATGAAAAGTTCAGAAAAATCAAATATTTTTACTGATAAAAGTTTATTAATGAAGCAGAACATGGTTAAAAAACAGGAAATGATTTGAGGATCAAAGACAACCAGAGTAAAAGGATGTTCACAATGTTCTGGATACAAATAGTTTCTCTTGAACTCATCTGTAGCCTGTTCCCCGCCCTCTTTTAAAACAAATCTTTTTATTGGCATTTTCAATATTGTATACATTGCCTTTTGTTGTCATTTATTGTACAGTCACAAAGGTTTCTTCTTAGGTTTCTCTATTTACAGTCTGTCACCATCTGGCTCAGCATCCTAAACCCCCCCCCACCCAGCTCCCCTCTCCCTGACCCCCCCCCCCCCCCAGCTCCCCTCTCCCTGACTCCCCCCAGCTCCCCTCTCCCTGACTCCCCCCCTCCAGCTCCCCTCTCCCTGACCACCCCCTCCCTCCCAGCTCCCCTCCCCCAGCTCCCCTCTCCCTGACCCCCCCCCTCCCCCAGCTCCCCTCTCCCTGACCCCCTCTCCCTGACCCCCCTCTCCCTCCCAGCTCTCCCTGACCCCCTCTCCCTGACCCCCCTCTCCCTCCCAGCTCCTCTCTACTGACCCCCCTCCCAGCTCCCCTCTCCATGACCCCCCTCCCCCCAGCTCCCCTCTCCCCCCCACTTCTTCACTGCTGCCCCCCATTCTTTCTTGCTGGGTTTTGCTCCCTCACCTTGCACCCCAGCCCACCATGGCCCTCCCTCGCTTTCCTCTTTTTGTTTTGTCCTGGCTATTTCTCCCTGGCACTGGCTATTTATCCATTTATGTGTTGGCCACAAACAGGTCTCGGTACAGTCGGGTGAATGGCTCCCATGTTTTGTGGAATTCCTCTTCCGACCCACGGATGGTGAATTTGATTTTCTCCCTTGGGAGAGATTCCGAGAGGTCAGACAGCCAGTCTGCAGCTTTGGGTGGTGCTGCTGACCGCCAGCCGAACAGGATTCTCCGGCGGGCGATCAGGGAGGCAAAGGCAAGGGCGTCCGCCCTCCTCCCCAGGAATAGACCTGGCTGGTCTGATACCCCAAAAACCGCCACTTTCGGGCATGGCTCCACCCTCATCCCCACCACTTTGGACATTGGCTCGAAGAAGGCTGTCCAGTACCCAACAGGTCTGGGGCAAGACCAGAACATGTGGCCGTGGTTGGCTGGGCCTCCTTGGCACCGTTCACATCTATCCTCCACCTCCGGGAAGAAGCTGCTCATTCAGGTTCTGGTCAAGTGGGCTCTATGTACCACTTTTAGCTGCGTTAGGTTGAGCTTCGCACATGTGGAGGTAGAGTTGACCCTGTGCACTGCTTCGCTCCAGAATCCCCACCCTATTTCGAACCCCACCACTTTCTCCCATTTTCCCCTTGTCGTGTCCAGTTTAGTGTCGGTCCTCTCTGGCAGTGGTTCGTACATGGAACTACAGTTCCCTCTGCCGAGGATATCTGCATCCAGTAGCTCTTCTAATTGTGGTTCCCTGCCCTCTTTGTGGAACACCTCCACTCAGTCCACAAGCATGACCCTGACCTTCCGCTTGCTGCCATTAGAATTCACCACCTTGCTCTCAGGCTTACATTTCTGTCCTCGGCCTGCTGCAATGTTCCGGAGAAGCCCAACACAAGCTGGACGAACAGCCCCACATCTTCCGTTGAGGCACTTTACAGCCTTCTGGACTCAACATTGAGTTCAACAACTTCACACCCTGAACTCTCTCCTCCATTTTAATTTGATTTTTTGCTGAGTGCCAGTCTGCACCTTGTTTTCATGTTTTTTTGCTTCCAGACAGAGCTGTCCTTTATTCTGCCATTCCTCTGGACCAATGCTTTGATTCTTTACCGCAACCATTCCCTCTCCGTTTGCCTTTTGTTCCAGGACATTTTTGTCATTTAATCTCACCCACCCTCTAACCAATCCCTGACTTTCCCTTTTGTTCTACCTGACCCTCCCCCTTTCTCACCAGCATTAAACCCATCACATTTCTCCCTCTCTTTAGTTCTGAAGTCGAGTTACACTGGACATGAAACGTTAACTCTGGGTGTGATCTACCAGCTGTACTTTGGGTTCTGGTCAAGTGGGCTCTATGTACCACTTTTAGCTGCGTTAGGTTGAGCCTCGCGCATCTGGAGGTAGAGTTGACCCTGTGCAGTGCTTCGCTCCAGAATCCCCACCCTATTTAAAACCCAGAACAGGAACGCCGTGCGGCCAGTAGATGCTGGGAGAGGCTTCCCCCAGGCTTCCCGACAGGCGATATGCCTCATGAGATCTAACCGGATCTCGCAAGCCGTCGCGATCAGGATCTCGCCCACAATGGGCGGGATCGAGCCTCGCACACTTATCTGGGTTTAAAACCCAGGATCTATCAGCTCCCAGCATTGACCGGCGTCACCAGGGAAACCCCAGCCAGGCGCTGTTCAGTACTGGTCCACACAGACATGGGAAGCCCTGAAAATGGAGGTCCTCGGAAACCCCACAGTGGGGGTCCTCACTTGGGAGGGTGTAGGATAACACCAAGTGTGTGGGGAGTGACATTGCTCGTGGGTCGGGGTATGGGAACCTTCAAGCACAGATCGGGGCATCTTTTCTTTTTTTCTTAAATAAATTTAAAGTATCCAAATCAATTTTGTTTTCCAATTAAGGGGCAATTTAGCGTGGCCAATCCACCTGCCCTGCACATCCTTGGGTTGTGGGGTGAGACTCATGTAGACACGTGGAGAATGTGCAAACTCCACACGGACAGTGACCCAGGACCGGGATCGAACCTGGGACCTCAGCACCGTGAGGCGGCAGTGCTAACCATTGCACCACTTACTCAGGGCCACCCTTTCCAAACGGTGGGCCGAGCTGTGCGAAGCCGGTCTGACCGGCGAGTTCAGCTCCCCAGTGATGAAGATAATTCTCAGTGTGGGCCTGACCAGGGAGAAATTCCCCAGGGCCCAAAAAAGCGACTAAATGTGGTTAAATAGCGGCGGAGAACTCGCCGACAGAGTCGGGGAGAAACCCACAACAAACCAGCCACAAATAACACTTTGAAACTTTTCCATGAGATCGCACCCTCTCCTCTTTCCACAGATGCTGCCAGACCTGCTGCATTTTCCAGTTCTTTCTGTATTTATGTTATATCTGTCTGTAGTGGGGGGGAAATGCTATTTACTGTCGAGGATAAAATAAATGTCCTTCCTCAGCTTTTGTGGATCATTTCAGTGGAAATGTGCTCTCCCAGGCTCAAAGACCATCAGCCCACTGGGAGCAAAGTTGTGAGACCGGCCAGTCCAGCAGAAAGAAACCCTCCGACCCTCCAACTTCACCAAGTGTCAGAATGAACATGGTTCAGTCCTGGATGTGATTAACAGCAGCAATAACAGCAGAATCTAACTCCTCCAATGAATCATAGAATCAGACAGTGACCCAAGCCAGGAATCGAACCGGAGACTCTGGAGCTGTGAAGCAACTGTGCTAACCACTCTGCTACTGTGCTGCCCAGTTCACAATGACTTGTGAACTTGCTGGTGTCTCAGCAGACTGGATAACTGGGTGAATCCCTTCCCACACTGAGGGCAGGTGAATGGCTTCTCCCCAGTGTGAACTCGCTGGTGTGTCTGCAGGCTGGATAACTGAGTGAATCTCTTCCCACACTGGGAGCAGCTGAATGGCCTCTCCCCAGTGTGAACTCGCTGGTGTTGCCGCAGTGTGCAGCTGAGAGAGCAGCTGAATGAGCAGCTGAACGGTCTCTCCTTAGTGTGAATGCGCTGGTGGGACATCAGTTCCAGAGAGCTTTTGAAGCCACTCCCGCAGTCAGAGCATTTAAAGGTTTTGCCACTCTCATTGGTGTGAGTGACATGGTGTGCCTGCAGGTGGGATAACTGAGTGAATCCTTTCCCACACTGAGAGCACGGCCTCTCCCCAGTGTGAAATCTCCTCAGTGTGAATGCGCTGGTGAATCATCAGATCTGCAGCACTTTTGAACCCACTCCCGCAGTCAGAACATTTAAAGTGTCTCTCATTGGTGTGAGTGACATTGTGTCTCAGCAGGCTGGATGACTGAGTTAGTCTCTTCCCACACACGGTGCAGGTGAATGGCTTCTCACCGGTATGAACTCGCTGATGTCTCAGCAGGCTAGATGACTGAGTGAATCCCCTCCCACACACAGAGCAGGTGAACGGCCTCTTCCCGGAGTGAACTCTGTGGTGTGTCAGCAGGTTGGTTAATTGGGAGAATTCCTTCCCACACACACTGCAGGTGAACGGCCTCTCCCCAGAGTGAACACGTCAATGTGTTTCCAGCACCGATGGGTAGCAGAATCCCTTCTCACAGTCCCAACATTTCCACGGTTTCTTCATGATCGATGATATCTTCAGGTTCGATGATCAGCTGAGTTATCCACACTGAACGTGAGTACCGTTTCTCCCCACTGTGAATGGTGCGATGGTTTTTCAGGCTGTGTAACTGGTTAAAGCTCTTTCCACAGTCTTGGTAGTTTTGGGTCTTGGTAGTTTTGTCTGGTCAGACTGATGTTTAAAGCCTTTTGAAGAAGCCAGAACAGTAAAAACATTTTTCCTTCTAGGTTGAAAGGCCAATGATAATCATGTCCTGATCATAGAGAATTTACAGTGCAGAAGGAGGCCATTCGGCTCATCGAGTCTGCACCGGCCCTTACGAAGAGCACCCTACTGAAGCTCACATATCTACCCTATCCCCGAAACCCCCACAACATTTGTTGGACACTAAGGGCAATTTAGCATGGTCAATCCACCTAACCCGCACATCTTTTGACTGTGGGAGGAAACCGGAGCACCCGGAGGAAACCCACGCAGACAGGGGAGAACGTGCAGACTCCGCACAGATAGTGACCCAGCCGGGAATCAAACCTGGGATCCTGGAGCTGTGGAGCAACTGTGCTAACCACTATGCTACGGTGCTGCCCCAAATGAATCAAGTGACTGTCAGATCTTGATCCAAGATTTAATTTGAGATTTCTGTCTGCAAATCCTCAGTTTCTGATGTCCTGTAAAATGAGTTTCCAAACGTCATCACTACAGGATAGAAATAAAGAACAGATCATTCTAGTTTCGGTGGAATATTTTTTTCCTCTGTTGTTCCCCAAAAGCTGTAAATTCCTGCCTCTGAGGTTGGTGGTAGCAGTGATTTTTAAAAAAACATTTGGAGTATCCAATTCATTTTTTTCCAATTAAGGGGCAAATTAGCGTGGCCAATTCACCTACCTGCACATCTTTTTGGGTGTGGGGGTGAGATCTACACACACACGGGGAGAATGTGCAAACTCCAGACGGATAATGATCCTGGTCCTCGGCACCGTGAAGCAGCAGTGCTAACCACTATGCCACCGTGCCGCCCTGATGGTAGCAGAGATGATTAACAATTTCAAAAGGAAATTGAATGGGTACATGAAGGAAATAAACTTCTGGGGAACAGAGATATTGAGGGGAAATGGGATTGATTGTATCGGTCTACAGAATCGGAATGGACAAGTTACTGAATGGACCTGTTCTATGCCGTAATGACTTTGGCAGGATCCTCCATGTCGCCGGCAGTGCACTCACGCCCGTGGATTACCCAATGGCGTGGGGGTGCTCACAATGGCAAACCCCATCGACCGTCGGCCGGGACAGAGCATCCCGCTGCTAGCACCCAGAAAATGGGTGTAGCGGGACAGAGAATGCAGCCTCTATGTCTGGAAATATATAACATAGATACAGTACTATATTACAAGACTAGAAATTGTAATAAATATACTTTATTACAGAATCAAACAAATACATCTAATCTGTACCATAACAACACTAGACATATCTCTGTCTGATATTAATTTACTGTTGCCTTAAATGTCAGCCATCTTCTGGGGAAAGCAGCCCTTTAATTGTGAACATTAGGAAAGAGACCGTCCTTTTAGCCAGACAAATAAATGTGTCAAGCTGAGGGAGCAAAGGGTGTCAATGTCTTTAAGAGAGAGAGAGACCTGGGCCAAGCTTAGCAGAGTCTGCACCCTCTCTGGATTCACTTCCATTCCCTTCAGTTGCTGCAAGTGACCAGTTGAAGGTCAGAATGAGAAAAGAAATGGAAAGGCGGAGAAAAGAAATTGTTTTACTCACAGATGTTGGAGACATGAGGGCATTCCAGTCTGTGTGAAGCTCAATGTTCGTCCACAGAAAGCCCACGCTCTGATTGGTTGGAGGACCAAAGTCCTTCCGGTTCGTTGACTCTCTCCACTGGTCAACACTTCAGTCGGAAGTCAGAGGGCGGGTTCTTTCTGCACACGCGCAGCTCACCTCTCCTTCGGACATGCGCAGTCCCGGGCCACACGTCCGCTCGGCCGATAGAGCGGTTTCCCGGGCGCGGTGGAATGTGGGAGTTCCGACCGCCATTACTCATCCTGAGCCCAGTCTCCAAACTCCAGGGACTGGGATGGAAAGAGGGGGGGTCGCAGTGACATGTGGGTAGTCGCTGGATTTGATTGAACAAAGAACAAAACAGCACAGGAACAGGCCCTTCCGCCCTCCAAGCCTGTACCGGTCATGATACCAAACTTTGCCAAAACCCACAGCACTTCCTTATGCCATATCCCTCTGAACGTCTTCAGGTGTAAAGATTTAAACATCTAGAACATAGAACATAGAACATTACAGCGCAGTACAGGCCCTTCGGCCCTCGATGTTGCGTCGACCTGTGAAACCACTCTAAAGCCCATCTACACTATTCCCTTATCGTCCATATGTCTATCCAATGACCATTTGAATGCCCTTAGTGTTGGCGAGTCCACTACTGTTGCAGGCAGGGCATTGCACGCCCTTACTACTCTCTGAGTAAAGAACCTACCTCTGACATCTGTCCTATATCTATCTCCCTCAATTTAAAGCTATGTCCCCTCGTGCTAGACATCACCATCCGAGGAAAAAGGCTCTCACGGTACACCCTATCCAATCCTCTGATCATCTTGTATGCCTCAATTAAGTCACCTCTTAACCTTCTTCTCTCTAATGAAAACAGCCTCAAGTCCCTCAGCCTTTCCTCATAAGATCTTCCCTCCATACCAGGCAACATTCTGGTAAATCTCCTCTGCACCCTTTCCAATGCTTCTACATCCTTCCTATAATGCGGCGACCAGAATTGCACGCAATACTCCAAATGCGGCCGCACCAGAGTTTTGTACAGCTGCAACATGACCTCATGGCTCCAAAACTTAATCCCTCTACCAATAAAAGCTAACACACCGTACGCCTTCTTAACAACCCTCTCAATCTTGGTGGCAACTTTCAGGGATCTATGTACATGGACACCGAGATCTCTCTGCTCATCCACACTGCCAAGAATCTTACCATTAGCCCAGTACTCTGTCTTCCTGTTATTCCTTCCAAAATGAATCACCTCACACTTTTCTGCATGAAACTCCATTTGCCACCTCTCAGCCCAGCGCTGCAGCTTATCTATGTCCCTCTGTAACTTGTAACATCCTTCCGCACTGTCCATAACTCCACCAATTTAGTGTCATCTGCAAATTTACTCACCCATCCTTCTACGCCCTCCTCCTGGATGACATGTTGGCGAGGACAATAGATGAGGGTGAGACTGAACCTGAGTGTCAGCACCTTCAGGGGAGCAGAATTGGGGAGAAACAGGATGTGGATATTGGAATGAATTAGTGTTACAATGAGAATGTGTGGGGTCAGAGATTTATAGTTTGAGAGGGAGATGAATATTTTATGCCAACTAGAATTGACAGTTTTCTACCCTTTACTTCGAATGATTTAATAGGGTGCATATGCAGACAGGAACCACAAACCAAACTTCAAGTCACAATTTGATGGAGTCATTCAATTCAAGAGGACCTGGATATTATTGGCCTTTGTGGAAGGTGAAATGTTTGTCTGTTGTATCTGTGGTAAAGGCTTCAGCTGTGAGTCTGTGGCTTCAACTAATCATCCAGTTTAGTGATGGACAACTGTAATCCGACTGGAACTGAACAATATCGTTTTTTAAAGTATTTTATTCCACAAACTTTCAAAATTTTTACAGTTTACTACAACCCCACAAACACCCTAACCCACCAAGGCCCAGGTTGTCCCCCTCTCCCCAATCCCCCCCTCAGCAATCATCTGTAACCAACTCCGCAAATTACTAATTCAACAAACCCCAACAAGTGTAGAACACCCCCTTTAGAGCAAATTTCACTTTTTCCAGGGTCAAAAACTCCAACAGGTCTCCCCACCATTCCAAGGCACAGGTTGGAGAAGCTAACATCCACCCCAACAAGCCCCACCTGTGAGTGAAGGCCAAAACTCCTGCCCCAGCACCCGCCTACAGCTCCGACCAGTCCGACACCCTGAATATGGTTTCTAGGGGACCGGGCTCCATGTCCACACGTAGAACCCCCTAAATGGTGCTGAACACCATCCTCCAAAACCTCTCCAGCTTCGGGCAGGACCAAACCATATGCACATGGTCCGCAGGACACCTCCCACATCGCTCACAGACATCCTCCACCTCTTCAAACAGTCAGCTCATCCTAGATTTTGTAAGGTGCGCCATATACACTATCTTCAGCTATAAAGGCCCCAGCATTGCGCATGAAGCCAAGGCATTTACTCTCAGCAACAAGTCATCTGCATATAAGGACACCCTATGCACCATCCCCCCCTCCTCATTATCCCCTTCCACAACCCTGAACTCCTCAGCGCAATGGCCAAGGACACTCTAGTCAATACAAACAGAAGGGGGGACATGAGGTATCCTGCCTCGTACCATAGTGCAATGCACAGTACCCTGAATTCATACTATTCATGCACACACTCGCCATCGGCTCCCTATATAACAGCTGTACCCAAGCCACAAACTTCAGTCCAATCCCAAACTTCTCCAATACCACCATCAAATAACTGCACTCCACCCGATGAAACACCTTCTCCGCATCTAACGCCACCACCACCTTCGTCTCTCTTCCCTCTGCCAGAGAAAGCACCACATTCAACAGCCTCGTCACATTCGAGGACAACTGTCTGTCCTTTAGAAACCCCATCTGATCCTCCCCAACCACCTTCAGAAGGCACCCCTCCAATATTAATGCCAATCGCTTAGCCTAAATTTTGACGTCTACATTAAGCAGAGGTATGGACCTGCACAACCCACACTTCACTGGATCCTTGCCCTTCTTAAACAACAATGAGATATAGGCCTACACCATCGTTTGCGGCAAGGCACCACTGTCCATTGCGTCCTTGAATATTTCCACCATCAGCTGCTCCAGCCTATCCTTAAATATTTTCTAAAATTCAACTGGGAACCCAACTGGTCCTGCTGCCTTCCCTGCCTGCATCCTCCCAATCGCCACCTTCACCTCCTCTGCCTCCATCGGCTCCTCAAACCCTGGGGACTTTAACCCACCCAGAAACTCCCTCATCTGCTCCTCCTCTGGTGCCTCTGACTTATAGAAGTCCCTATAGAACTCCTCAAACACCTTATTAATCTGTTCTGGAGCCACCACCAGCTTCCCCATCCGGTCCCGCACCGGAACTATCTCCCTTGCCGTGGCCTCCCCACGGAGCTGAACTACCAACAAACGCCCTGCCTTCTCCCCATACTCATAGTCTGCCCCCTCTCGCTCTTTTCAGATGATGCATCTCTTTCCCTGTGAACAATAGGTCAAACCTCGCCTGCAACTCCGTCCTCTTTGCCAGGAGCCCTGGGTTCCCCGCTTACCTCCCATCCATCTCCAAAAATCTCTTCTATCAGTTGTTGGTGTTCCTCCCTCTCCTTCCTATCCACCTTGGCCTTAAACAGGATCACCTCCCCCCTCACCACCACATTCAGAGCCTCCCAAAGCACTGATGTGAAACCTCCATTGTGCAATTGAACCCCACATACTCCTCAATCACCTTCCCTATCTTGTCACAGAAGCTCCGATCCACCAACAACCTCACATCCATCCTCCACCCCAGCTTCTGGGCTGCCCCCTTCTCCAATACCACATCCATCCAATGTGGAGGGTGATCCAAGATCACAATTGGTGAGTATTCTGCCCTCTTAACTCCAGCCAAAAGTATCTTTCCCACCACAAAAAAGTCAGTCCTTGAAAACACCTTGTGCACCGGGGAGAAAACGAATAATACCTATCCCTCAGGTGTAAAAATCCCAACAGGTCCACACCACCCCCCCGACCCCCATCTCCCTCATGAGTCCTGCCAATGCCTCCGCCCCCCCGCCCCCCACCCCGACTGGGTCAGCGAGCACGGTTGGGACCTGTCCACCTCGGCTCCAGCGCTGTGTTCCAATCCCCCCTATTAACTTATCGGTATCCTGATCCGGGATGGAACCCAGCGCTCTCTTCACAAACCCCGCATCATCCCAATTGGGATAATATACACTTATCAGCTCCCCTCCAATGCACCCATCACTATTAAGAACCTATCCCCTTGGTCCGCCACCACCTTCTCCATTAGAAACCTTACCCTCATGCCCACCAAGACCATCACCCACCGAGCCCTAGTATCAAACCCTGAATGAAACACCCGACTCACCCACCCCTCCCTAAGCCTCATTTGACCCTTCACCTTTAAATGTGTCTCCTCAGCATCACCACATCAGCTTTTAAACTTTTCAAATGCTCAAAATCTCTCGCTCACTGTCTGTGCAGAGTCTGCATGTTCTCCCTGTGTCTGCGTGGGTTTCCTCCGGGAGCTCCGGTTTCCTCCCACAGTCCAAAGATATGCAGGTTAGGTGGATTGGCCATGTTAAATTGCCCTTAGTGACCAAATAAAGCTTAGGAGGGGTTATTGGGTTACAAGGATAGGGTGGAAGTGAGAGCTTAAGTGGGTTGGTGCAGACTCGATTGGCCAAATGGCCTCCTTCTGCACTGTATATTCTATGTACTACCCCCTCAAGTTTCACCTCATCATTCGGACCAGGGATCTCTCACCCCCGCCCATTCTATCCACCATTACCAATACCCCAGGCCCTGCCCATCTGGCAGGACCCTGCCCCGCCCCCTCCTTTTGTTATTGTCGATCTACTCCCCACTCCCAGAATCCCCCCATCCACTTCCTGTTGCAAACACCTCACCCAGTATCGATCCCCTCCACCCACCATTCACACCTTCCAGGTCCATTGAAACCTGTTTGCCCAGGCTCCAATGACCGCGGCCCCTCCCCTACCACACTCCTGTTCACTAGCCAACCTACGTTTCCTCGTGTGGTGACCCCTGCCAGAGTCCCCTCATCCCCCCCTCAGTAACCCAGCCCCACGTGCTCAAAACCCACCTCCCTGAAACCAAGAAACAATACAGAACCGCACCTTATGGAAAAAAACACAACACACATAGATAAACTCCCCCACCCCCCATTTAAGAGACATAAACAAAACCCCAATCAAATAGAAAACCCTCAATAAGAGAACACAATCCCCGTCCGCACCAACCAAGACCAAATCCCAACTCTCATCTCAGTCTCAGTCCTTCAGCCTGAACGAATGCTTCCGCCACCTCCACCGCCTCAAAATAAAAGTCTTTGAGTTATGAGTCACTCTCAGCTTTGCTGGATAGACCACTCCAAATCTTACTCTGCTGCCGTACAATGCCACCTTCACCCGTCCAAAGGCCGCCCGCCTTCTCATGAACTCCTCCATCAGATCTTGGTATCTACCAACACCTTCCCACTTCACATCCGCTAACTAATGGCATTCTGCTCTTTTTTACAGCTCTGATGGGGAATGCCACCCGAGGCTGCACTTAGCATTATTCCTGCACTGAGGATCTCCTCAATGCAGGATGAGATCGGGATGCCATTTTTAAATGGTGTCCCGAGCTCTCGACCCCCTGACATGACCCCCGGACCCCCCAATGTCCCAGCTCACCTATAAGGGGGTCCTCGGGCCTCTCCACACCACCTCACATGGGCAGTGCACCCCTGGGCTTGATCCCCGGTGCGAGCAAAATGCCAGCCTGACACCTTGGCACTGCCCATGTGGTACCTTGTCAGTGCCCCTACCAGCCTGACAGTGATATCTGAGCAACCCAGAAGTGCCAGGCTGGCACCTGGGTGGCACTGCCAGGGTGTCTACATGGCATTGCTAGGTTGTCCAGCTCAAACCCTTCTCCTTCACGTGGTAGCTGTGGAAGCAGACTATAACCGTCCCTTGGTGGCTCATTCACTCCAGACTTCGGCCTTAGTGACCGATGTGGCCTGTCCAACTCAGAGCGGAGGGTTCTTCCCTCTCCCCGATCAGCTCTGCAAAAATCTTTGCAAAATACTCAGTCGGCCTCAGGCATTCCACTCCTCAGGCAGCCCACAATGCTCAAATTCTGCGTCCTTGACCAGTTCTGCAGGTCCCCTACCTTAGCTCTGAGCCTTTTATTGACCTCCGTCACCCTCCACAGCTCCTGGGGAGAGGACATTGAAAAATGTTCCAGGAGTGGGATGGAATTCAGCCAGTCCTCCAGCCTGTTGACACACCAGCGAGTTCAAACTGGGGAGCTGCTGTTTACATGTTCTCTATGTGGATAGTCACTCACTCATCCCACTTCCTGACACACCAGCGACTTCATGTTTGACTGCAGGGGTTGGGCTCTGCTGAGGGGAATATTCACTCTATCTGAGCCCCTCAGAATTACACACAACTCAATTCAATCTCCTCTCAGCCTCCTCTGTTCCAATGAGAACAACCCCAGCCTCTCCAATCTTTCCTCATAGTTAAAATTCTCCAACCTGGGTAACATCATCATAAATCCCCTCTGCAGCCGCTCTCGTGTGATCACATCCTTCCTGTAATGTGGTGACCAGAACGGTCCACAGTGCTCCGGCTGTGGTCTAACTGGTGTTTGATGCAGTTGCAGCATAATCTCCCTGTTCTTATATTCTCGGCCCACGGCTACCAAAGGAAACTTTCCCACCTGCCTTACTTTTTTTAAATATAAATGTAGAGTAACCAATTAATTTTTTCCAATTAAGGGGCAATTTATTGTGGCCAATCCATCTACCTTGCGCATCCTTGGGTTGTGGGAGCAAAACCCACGCAAACAAGGGTGAATTTCATTTCATTTTCATTTCATTTCATGTGCAAACTCCACATGGGCAGTGACCCAGAGCCGGGATCAAGCCTGGAACATCGGCGCTGTGAGGCAGCAATGCTAACCACTGTGCCATTGTGCTGCCCCCACCTGCCTTCCTCAGCATTGAAGAGAGAGAGAGAGGCAGCAGAGGGGGAGAGAGAGGCACCAAAGAGAAGAGAGGAGCACCAGAGACTGAGACAGGAGAGAGAGAGAACAGAGAGACAGAGGGCAAGAGAGGCAGCAGAGGGAGAGAGAGGCATCAGCGAGAGGAGCGCCAGAGACTGAGAGAGGCAGGAGAGAGAACGGAGAGGGGAGAGGAGAGAGAGAGAATGGGAGAGACCCTAGTCAGTAACAAAAATAAGAAATGAAATTGAGTTCAGACACCGATATGCATGAACTGACACCACTTTATTCACAGATTAACAGAGTAATCACTGTACTTGAATCAATGTTATTCACTTTTGGAATTGAATGACTTTAGGGTCAGATTAACTATATCACAATAACCCAGTATCAGATAGGTCTGATTAATACAGAACAGGGTTAAACCCAGTGTCCAATATTACAGGTCTCTGTGGCTGATGGACGCCTGGTTCCACTGTACAGCTGACAAACCCACAGCTTCAGTTAACTTGTCGACCCAGAGTCTGTTTATAAACCCTCATCACAACATATTACCTGGTTAGCTATTGTATATACCATCATGGTCAGACAGCTCACACAAAGCTCAATCAGAAACTATGGTTCTTCTTTCTACTGATTCCAGCTCCGACAAGGGGTCACAGCATCTCCAGCCCTCAGCTCTGTTACTGGGCTGTCATTGACATGAGCAACAGAGAGACAGCAAGTTGCCAGAGGCTTAAATGGGAAGTTGAAACTTGTGACTCAAGACCAACTGTGTAAGATCTCTGAAAAGATCAGTAACTTCAAAAGATAAATTCTAAACCCAGTGAACAAACTAAAGAATCATAAGACAAAAACTTTGACTTTTACTGCAACATACAAACTAGAAGCAACAAAAGCTAAACACTATTTTTATAGGGAACGTATCCCTTAAACTATAAATAGAACGTTGCCCTTTCACTTTTATCACAATCAAAAATCACACTCCATGGTGACGTTGCTGAAGTTGTCACTCAATTCTCCTGGAACCAGCCCAATGTGACTCTTCGTTCCTGTGTTTACTTCCATTCTGTTCCTTTGCCTGACTGGCAATCCTTAACCCCAGAAGTGTATTTTGCAGTGATGGTTCTCCTGATGATATTCAGGTCCTCATAAATAATAATAATTTTTATTGTCATAAATAGGCTTACATTAACACTGCAATGAAATTACCATGAAAAGCCCCTAGTCACCACATTCCGGCCCCTGTTTGGGTACACTGAGGGAGAATTCAGAATGTCCAAATTACCTAACAGCCTTTCGGTTCTTGTGGGAGGAAACCGGAGCACCCGGAGGAAATCCACGCAGACACGAGGAAAACGTGCAGACTCCACACAGCGACCCAAGCCGGGAATCGGCACCCTGGAGCTGTGAAGCAACAGTGCTAAGCACCATACCACCATGCTGCCCATAACCAAGTGACTCTTCCAAATCCTGAAGTCTTTTTTTCGGTAAATCATCATCTAATATCCTGTAAAACAAATGGAAATTAAGAACAGACAATTCTAGTTCCTATGAAACATTCTTTCTCTCTCATTCCTCAAAAGCTGTAATTCGCCATCCAACACACTCTCCCTCCATTCTCACTCTGCTGTATGTAATATTCAACCTCCCAATTCTCTAAAGGTGCTGATTCAGTCTGACTGACAGATCCATGCTCACTGCTTCCCGTCCTGGACAGAGGTCTGAAAATCTTCATGCAGGCTGCAAGACAGAAATATGTCTAGAATACTGAACTCAAAATGTGTGCAACATACAGACTAGATTCACTTCCTTTCTCTTCAGTTGCTGCAAGTCACCAATGTCCTCTCAGAATGAGAAAATGAATGGAAAGATAAAGTAGACTTGGAGCGGCTGCTGCCTCTTGTGGGGCATTCGAGAACGAGAGGTAATAGTCTTCGGATAAGAGGGAGCAAATTCAAAACAGAGTTGAGGAGAAACTGCTTCTTCAAAGGGCTGAGAATCTGTGGAATTCACTACCCCAGAGTGCGGTGGAGCTGGGACAGTGAGCACATTTAGGGAGGAGTTCGACAGATTTTTAATCGGGTTGAAGGGTTATGGAGAACTCTCAGGACGGTACAGATAAGGCCAGGATGAGATAAGCGATGATCAAATGGCAGAGCAGAGTCGATGGGCCAAATGGCCTAATTCTGCTCCTATATCTCATGACTTTATGAAAGGGGAGACATTGATTTGCTCCCAGATGTTGCCCAGAGGAGGAAGTTTTAGTCTGGAACTCATTGTCCAACCGCCACATTGTGACATCACAAAGATGCTCGTCCTCTAAATCAGCCAATAGGAATAAATCCGTTCCGCATTTGAGTGCACTCGCCCCGCGCGCGGATTCGGGAGCCCCGCCCCGGTCCATTTTTCCCCTCCCCTGCGCATCCTCGAGACAAGGGTTCCATGCAACCGGCTGACAGTTCCAGCGAACGATGATTCCCTCTCCCCCGACCCGGGACTGCGCATGTCTCAGGGAGAGGGGACTCTGCGCATGTGCAGAGGGAGCTCACCTCCGCTGAACTTACTGCTGAGTCGTGACCAATGGGAAGATTGGAAGACCGGAAGGACCCTGCTCCTCCGCCAATCAGAGCTCCCCCATTGTCAATGCGGAAGCTGGACATGGAGGTTTCTGCCGAGCAAAGCTGTTGTTCCTCCAACCCTGAGTGAGTTTGAGCTGCACACAGACTAAAACTTCTCCCTGTCTCCAACATATGTGAGGAAAACACTTCATTTTCTCCCCCTTTCCATTTCTTTTCTCATTCTGACCTTCAATTGGTCACTTGCAGCAACTGAAGGGAAAGGAAGTGAATCCAGGGAGGGTGCAGACTCTGCAAAGCTTGGCCCAGGTCTCTCTCTCTCTCTCTCTTAAAGACATTGACATCCTTTGCTCCCTCAGCTTGACACATTTATTTGTCTGGCTAAAAGGATGGTCTCTTTCCTAATGTTCATAATTAAAGGGCTGGTTTCTCCAGGAGATGGCTGACATTTAAGAGGTCAGTAAACAGGCCAAATCCAACCCAGCCAATTACTTCCCTATTGGAATACTCTCCATCATCAGCAAAGTGATGGAAGGAGTCATCAAAGGTCCTATTAAGTGGCACTTATTCTGCAATAACCCGCTCCTGGACGCTCAGTTTGGGTTCCACCAGGGTCACTCAGCTCCTGACCTCATTACAGCCTTGGTTCAAACTTGGACGAAAGAGCTAAATGCCAGAAGTGAGGTGAGGGTGACTCCCTTTGACATCAATGCAGCATTTGACCGAGTATGGCATCAAGGAGCCCCAGCTAAACTGGAGTCAATGGGAATCAGGGGCTAATTCTCCACTGGTTTGAGTCATACCTGGCACAAAGGAAGATGGTTGTGGTGATTGGGGGTCAATGATCTCCACTCCAGGACATCACTGCAGGAGTTCCTCAGGGCAGTATCCTAGGCCCAACCATCTTCAGCTGCTTCATCAATAATCTCCCTTCCATCATAAGGTGAGAAGTGATGATGTTTGCGGATGACTGCACAATGTTCGGCACCATTCTCAACTCCTCAGATAATGAAGCAGTCCATGTCCAAATTCAGTAAGACCTGGATAATATCCAGACTTGGGCTGATAAGTGGCAAGTTACATTCGCACCACACAAGTGCCAGGCAATGACCATCTCCGACAAGAGAGGATCTAACCAGCACCTCTTGACATTCAGTAGCATTCCCATCACTGAAACCCGCACAACCAACGTCCTGGGGGTTACCATTGATCAGAAACTGAACTGGACTAGCCATATTAATACTGTATCTACCAGGGCAGATCAAGGGCTGGGAATCCTACGGCGAGTAACATGCCTCCTGATGCCCCAAAGCCTGCCCACCAGACATCTACAAGCACAAGTCAGGAGTGTAATGGAATACGCTCCACTTTGCTGGATGAGTGCAGCTCCAACAACACGCAAGAAGCTCGGCACTATCCAGGACAAAGCAGCCTGATTGATGCGTCGCCTTCCAAAAACATTCAAACCTTCCGCCGCCGACAAACAATAGCAGCTATGTATACCATCTACAAGATACACTGCATTAACTCATAAAGGTTCCTCAGACAGCACCTTCCAAACCCACAACCACTACCATCTAGAAGGACAAGAGCAGCAGATACCTGGGAACCCCACCACCTGGAGGTTCTCCTCCAAGTTACTCACCACCTTGTCTTGGAAATATATTGTCATTCCTTCACTGTCCCTGAGGCAACATCCTGGAATTCCTTCTGTAACAGCACAGGGGATGTAGGGCAGCATGGTGGAGCAGTGGTTAGCGCTGCTGCCTCACGGCACCGAGGTCCCAGACTCAATCCCGGCTCTGGGTCACTGTCTTGTGGAGTTTGCACATTCTCCCACAACCCAAAGATGTGCAGAGTAGGTGGTTTGGCCACACTAAATTGCCCCTTAATTGTAAAAAATGAATTGGGTACTCAAAATTTATAAAAGACAAATGAAAAAAAAAACAGCACAGGGGATGTACCTACACCTCAAGGACTGCAGCAGTTCAAGAAGGCAACTCGACACTACTTCGCAAGGCCAACGAGGGATGGGGAACAAATGAGATGAAATGAAAATTGCTTATTGTCACAAGTAGGCTTCAAATGAAGTTACTGTGAAAAGCCCCAAGTCACCACATTCCGGCGCCTGTTCGGGGAGGCTGGTACGGGATGCTGGCCTAACCAGCATTGTGCACATCCCGCAAATTAATTTTAAAAAATTTAATATCGGACAGAGATATGTCTAGTGTTGTTATATGGTATGTATTATATATATTCTTGATGGTTCTGTAATAAAATACATTTATTATTATTTCTAGTTTTGTAATATAGTACTGTACCCACATAATATATTTCCAATCATACAGTCATTGCAGCACTGACGGAATCCATTTGGCAACTCAAGTCAATGCTGACTCTCTGGACAGCAATCCACTCAATCCCATTCCTGCTCGATATCCCTGTTCCCCTGCAAGCTTATTTTCTTCAAGTGACCATCCTATTTTATTTTAGATTATACATCTGGACTTCCACAACCCTTGTGGGCAGTGAGTTCCCTGTCATGACCACTCCATGACTAAATAAAATTCTTCCTCAGAATTCCCTATCTCTAATCAGTAAATGTACTTCTATGGAGATTCTCTACTCTTGTACAGGTTTTAGTGAGTTTAGATTTGTTGATCAGCACCTTCAGGAACATTGTGAGGGAAAGTAAGTGAATACAGTCTGTATATTACACACATTTTTCATCCAGTAATATAGACATATACCTGTCTGGCAGCCTGCATGAAGATTTTCAGGTCTCTGTGTCCAGGACAGGAAGCAGTGAGCTTGGAATTGTCAATCAGCCTGAATCAGCACCTTCAGGAGAATTGGGAGGGTGAATATTAGATACAGCAGAGTGAGAATGGGGGGAGAGTGTGTAGGATTGAGATTTAGAGCATTTCAGGGAAAGAGAGAGGAAAAAATGTTCGATAGAAACTAGAATTGTCTGTTCTGAGTTTCTATCCTGTACTGACAATGATTACTATTGTAAAATCTGTTTACAGGAAGTTCGAACGAGAGGGGTTTGAGGCCGATATCTCAAACTAAATATCTCGTCAAGAACTGACTGAGTCACTCAATTCTTGGGAACCGGAGATCATTGGCCTTTGAATCTAGAAGGAAAAATGTTTGTATCATCTGTCTGCTTCAAGAGATTTTAAACATCAGTGTGTCTGGAAAAGCACTGAGACAGACACACACACCCGTGTGAGACTGTTACAGAGCACTGACTGTGGAAAGAGCTTTAACCAGTGACACAGCCTGAAAAAATACTCCATCATTCACAGCAGGGAGAGACTGTATAGGTGTTCTGTGTGTAGACGAGGCTTCAACTGATCGTCCAACGCGATGAGACGCAAAATAACCCGGACCATGGAGAAACCATGGAAATGTGAGGATTGTGGGATGGGATTCACAGCCCTGTGTGAGCTGGCAAGGCATCAACGCAGTCACACTGGAGAGAGGCCTTGCACCTGCTCTCAGTGTGAAAAGGGATTCAGTGACATTGGCAACCTGCGGAGACACGAACGGGTTCACACTGGGGAGAGGCCGTTCACCTGCTCTGACTGTGGGAAGGGATTCATTCAGTTAGCCCACCTGCAGAGACACCGGAGAGTTCACACCGGGGAGAGGCCATTGATCTGCACTGTGCGTGATAAGGGATTCACTCGGTTACCCCACCTGCAGAACCATCAGCGAGTTCACACCGGTGTTATGGGCGAGGTGTTTTCAGAACCCCAAAATGTATCATGGAGTTCAACCAACCTCTTCCTTTAAAGGATTTGTTGCTTTTCCTAGCACACGGCTTTTTCCCTCGGTGTGGGATTACAATTATGGACATGTGGGTTTTTAAACACAAAACACTGTTTATTCCATGAACTCAACTTAACATCTTAAATAAACATTGGACCTCTTAACACCCCTTACTTCTAAGATAACTCAGAAAATATTGCAACAGTAAATAATTCCTTAAAATGTTCCTTCAAACTTCCAAGAGACTTAACACCTTTAAACAAAATCACATCAGGTTAAAGGCTTCACTATCATAAGTTTAAATCACCCAAATGATCCAGAGATAGTCTTTCATTGCAGAGATCCAGCTCACTGCAAAACACAGACACACACCCAACTCTTTTCAAAACTGAAACTAAAAACCTGCAAAACTAAACTGCAAAATGGCTGACCTGACCTCAGCCCCACCCACTCTCTGACATCACTGTTTTCTTAAAGGTACATTGCTTAAACATCCATGTCTTAAAAGTACTCTCACATGACACCTCTCCCCAAGAAAAAAAAACCCCATCAACTTCAAGATGGTTTCATTTTTCACTTTTGCACCATCCCACTAAGAAATGTACACAGTAAATATACATTTTCATTTAAAGAAAACAACACACTCAGACAGGTGTAATAATATCGTCCATTTTTCTTTGTTCTTCTTCCTCCAACCGAAAACCTTCTCGATTGACAGTCTCTTTGAACTAAGTCTCTGCACGATCCATCCATTCCTCTACTCCTTGGCATTTCCCTTCAGAATCAGATACTTTAGTTCAATCTGACCACAGAGTCTCTTGCAATTCTCCAATACAGGAACATTGGTGATCACAGCTTTCAGGCAGTCAAATGCCTGTTGAAAGTCCGCTGTCCATTGAAATTTTTTACGTTTCTTCAGCAATTACATCAGTGGAGTATTCACGCCACAAAACTTTTGCACAGCTGTTCAATCAAATCCACTCATGCTAGGAAATCGCATTATTTCCCTTTGTCTTGAGGGTATCGGAAACTCCGCAAGGAAAATGATTCGGGCTTCTCCAAATTCACTTTCGGCTAGGTTCATCACCAAACCCGCCTCCTGAAGTCGAACGAAGAACTCCATACGATGTTTTAAATGTTCTTTCAATGTCTGGAAGTTGGAAATAAAAGCAGATTGTCCCACTTTCTCAATGCAATCCTTCAAACGTGGGATAGGATAAGAGTCCGTTCTTGTAACTGCATTCATCTTTCTATAGTCCACACACAACTATTGGGTACCTTCTGGTTTGGTACCATCACTATGGCTGCAACCCACTTCAATTATGCCATTCTTCAGCATACTCTCAATCTCTCTGTTAACCTGTGCCAATTTTAAAGGATTAAGTCTATATGGATGTTGTTTGATAGGAACAGCATTTCCCACATCTACATTATGTATAGCCATTTTAGTACTTCCCAATTTATCTCTACAAACTTGCCCATGTGATATCAATAACTCTTTCAGGTCAGTTTGTTTTTCCTCTGGAAGTTAACTTAACAATTCATCCCAATTTTTAAGAACATCCTCATTTTCCAATATAATTTCAGGTATGTCAAATTCACAGTCATCTGGATTTGGTTTGTCACTTTGAGTTAGAATCATTAAAACCTCCTTTTTCTCTCCTTCCCTTTCAAAGTACCTTTTAAGCATATTCACATGACACACTCGGTGAGTCTTCCTTCTATCTGGTGTTTTTACCACATAATTCACCTCACTTAATTTCCTTTCAATCTGATACAGTCCACAAAACCTAGCTTTTAAAGGCTCCCCTACCACTGGTAACAACACTAAAACTTGATCCCCATTGGCAAAACTACGAACTTTGGATTTCTTGTCCGCTACCCGTTTCATCACATTTTGTGCAACTTTCAAATGCTGTCTAGCCAATTCACCTGCTCTATTTAATCGTTCCCTAAAATTTGACACATAACCCAATAGTGTAATTTCCGATTTCTCACCCACCAATTTTTCCTTAATCAATTTAAGTGGTCCTCTTACCTCATGACCAAAAATTAGTTCAAAAGGACTACATTTGGTAGATTCATTAGGTGCATCCCTAATTGCAAACAATACGAATGGGATTCCTTTATCCAAATCCTCTGGATAATCTTGACAATATGCCCTCAACATTGTCTTTAATGTCTGATGCCACCTTTCTAATGCTCCCTGCGATTCTGGATGGTACGCAGTTGATTTAAATTGTTTTATTCCTAAGCTATCCATAACTTCTTTGAATAACTTTGAAGTAAAATTCGTTCCTTGATCCGATTGAATTTCTGTGGGTAGTCCATATCTGGTAAAGAATTGAAGTAACTCCTCCACAATCCTTTTCACTGTAATATTACGTACTGGAATGGCCTCTGGAAACCTATTAGACACATCCATTACAGTCAAAAGATATTGATTTCCACTTTTTGTTTCAGGAAGCGGTCCTACACAATCGATTAGGACCCTTGTAAAAGGTTCCTCAAATGCTGGAATGGGTATTAAGGGCACAGGTTTTATCACTGTTTGAGGTTTCCCTATCACTTGACATGTGTGACATGATTGACAAAATTTAACTACACCTTTATGTAGTCCAGGCCAATAAAAATGTTTCTGGATTTTAGCTTGAGTTTTCCTTATTCCCAAATGACCGCCCACTGGTACCTCATGTGCAACTCGCAACACCTCCTTTCTATACCCTACTGGCAATACCACTTGATGAACTTCTGCCCACTTTGCATCCGCCTGCATATGTACAGGTCTCCATTTTCTCATCAAGACATCATTTTTACGGTAATAACACTCTGGTATACCCTCAGATTCCCCTTCCGTATATGCCTCCTGATATATCCGTTTTATTTCTATGTCTTTCTGTTGTAACTCGGCCAATTTTCCTGAACTAAAAATATCCGCCTCATCCTCCACCTGTTCTTGTTTTTTTTCAACCATCTGATCAAAAATCGTTTTGATAATTGCATTTCAACTTCATCTTCACTCCTCTTGTCTTAACCTGTGACTTTGCGACCTTGTTACTACACAATCAGGAAAAATCACAGGATATTCGTGCTTAAACAGTTCAGTTGTCTGATTTTTCACTGGCTTATCAACCACAGTAGGCATCACTCCCACCTGCGATCCAGCTATATCATTATCCAAGATAAACTATTCCTGGACAAGATAGTTTATCTATTACTCCTACTACCACTTCACCACTCTTCACTGGACTTTACAACCTTACCTTATATAATGGAACGCTACTCCTCTCACCCTGAATTCCACATATCACCACCTTTTCTGGCAACATTCTTCCCAAACTACATAATTCCTCATCTCTTACCATTAAAGATTGACTAGCCCCTGTATTTCTTAAAATTGTGACTTCTTTACCTGCTCCTCCTGATACACATGAGTAAACTTTACCCACACAAGTAAATTCTTTAAATACATCTGGCACCTTCTTAAAATTACTTCTTGAACAGGCTGTACAATCGTTTGCACCTCTTTCGCTTCCCTTTACCACTCTAACAAACCCCACTGTCTTATCCTGTTTTACCACATCAGCCTTCCCAGTGCTTTTCTTCAACCACCAACACTGTGACTTTACATGGCCTTGTTTAACACAGTGAAAACATTTGAAACTTTTCATTTCTTTTCCACCCTCCTGGATTTCTTTTTTAATCTGAGGTACACTCTCTTTATTGTCTCCCATCAGATCACCTTTACCTTTACCACTTGAGTATTTCTCATGTCCCCAGTTTCTATCCCTCACCGTCTGAAACTGATGTCGGAAACCAGTCTTTGATTTATAAACTAATTCATAATCATCTGCCATTTCCGCTGCTAATCTCGCAGTTTTAACCCTCTGTTCTCCCACATGAGTTCTCACTACATCAGGAATTGAATTTTTAAACTCCTCCAAAAGTATAATTTCTCTGAGAGCTTCATACGTTTGGTCTATTTTCAAAGCCCTTATCCACCTATCAAAATTACTCTGTTTGATCCTTTCAAACTCCATGTATGTTTGACCAAATTCTTTCCTTAAATTTCTAAACCTTTGTCTGTAGGCTTCAGGCACTAGCTCATATGCACTTAAGATGGATTTCTTCACCTCCTCATATGTTCTAGATACCTCCTCTGGTAATGATGCAAACACTTCACTAGCTCTACCCACCACCTTTGTTTGAATCAGTAACACCCACAGGTCCTGTGGCCATTTCATTTGTTTAGCTACCTTCTCTTTTTTTTTCCAATATATTTATTAAAGTTCTTTAACACAATTTTTCTCCCTTACAAACAATAAACCCCCCCCCCCTCCCCCCCCCCGGTAACAAAAAAAAACAAGAAATCGCGCAGAGCAAGATATATACATGGCAAAATGATATATTTACACAGCTTTGTACACTGGCCCTCACCCGTACGTGCCAGTTTCCCCAACCCTTCATGTTATCTCTTGCTCATCCACCCTCTCAGGCAGTCCCCCCTTCCCCCCCCCCCCTCCCCGCCTCCCAGGACGTCCCCCCCATGCCCCCCCCTCCCAAGGTTGCTGCTGCTGCTGACCGACCTTCCTCTAACGTTCCGCGAGATAGTCTAGGAACGGTTGCCACCGCCTGTAGAACCGCTGCGCAGACCCTCTCAAGGCGAACTTAATCCTCTCCAACTTTATGAACCCAGCCATATCATTTATCCAGGCCTCCACGCTGGGGGCTTCACCTCCTTCCACATTAACAAGATCCTTCGCCGGGCTACTAGGGAGGCAAAGGCCAGAATGCCGGCCTCTTTCGCCTCCTGCACTCCCGGTTCGTCCACTACTCCAAATATTGCTAGCCCCCAGCTTGGCTAGACCCGGACTTTCACCACCTGAGATATTGCTCCTGCCACTCCTCTCCAGAACCCCTCCAGTGCCGGGCATGACCAAAACACATGGACATGGTTCACCGGGCTCCCTGAGCACCTTCCACCTCTGTCCTCTACCCCAAAGAAGCTACTCAACCTCGCCCCCGTCAAGTGCGCTCTGTGGACCACCTTAAATTGTATCAGGCTGAGCCTGGCACACAAGGAGGAGGAATTAACCCTACCTAGGGCATCAACCCACAGACCTTCCTCGATCTCCTCCCCCAGCTCCTCTTCCCATTTACCCTTCAACTCTTCTACCAGTGCTTCCCCCTCTTCTTTCAACTCCTGGTGTATTTCCGACACCTTGCCCTCCCCGGCCCATACACCCGAGATCACCCTATCTTGAACTTCTTGTGCCATGAGCAATGGGAATTCCCTCCCCTGTCACCTCACAAAAGCCCTCACCTGCATATATCTAAAGGCATTTCCCGGGAGTAACTCGAACTTCTCCTCAGTGCCCCTAGGCTCGCAAACGTCCTGTCGATGAACAGGTCCCACATTCTTCCAATCCCCGCCCGATGCCAGCTCTGGAACCCCCCGTCCATCTTCCCCGGGACAAACCGGTGGTTACCCCTGATCGGGGACCACACCGATGCTCCCATTGCACCCCGGTACCGTCTCCACTGGCCCCAGATCCTTAGCGTTGCCGCCACCACCGGGCTCGTGGTATACTTTGTCAGCGACAGCGGCAGCGGTGCCGTCACCAACGCCCCCAGGCTCGTTTCTTTACAGGACGCCATCTCCATCCTCTTCCATGCCGCCCCCTCTCCCTCCATAACCCACTTGCGGATCATCACCACATTTGCTGCCCAGTAGTAGCTCCCCAGGTTTGGCAGCGTCAACCCTCCTCGGTCCCTACTGCGTTCCAGGAACCCTCTCCTTACTCTCGGGGTCTTATTCGCCCGCACAAACCCCATAATACTCCTGCCTACTCTCTTAAAAAAGGCCTTAGTGATCACGATGGGAAGGCACTGAAACACAAACAGAAACCTCGGAAGGACCACCATTTTGACCGACTGCACTCTACCCGCCAGCGAGAGCGGTAACATGTCCCATCTTTTGAAATCCTCCTCCATTTGCTCCACCAACCTCATCAGATTCAGTTTATGTAGAGTCCCCCAACTCCTGGCTATCTGGATCCCCAGATACCGAAAGCTCCCCTCCGCCCTCCTCAGCGGTAGGTCCCCTATCCCTCTTTGTTTAGCTACCTTCTCAAATGAAATAAAAAAGGCTTCCACTTCCTTCTTGTCAAACCTTGGCAATGCTTGGACATATTTAAATAGATTCCCACCAAGCCTTCGACTATGATGCTCTTTCTCACTATCTTCATCACTATCATCCAACTGTACGTTTCCCTTTACGTCTGCCAATTTTAACTGATTGTCATGTTTCATGGCCATTTTCTGAAGTTCAAACTCCCTCTCTTTATCTTTTTCCCTGATCTGTATCTCCCTTTCTCTTTGTTCTGCTAGGGCTATTCTTTCTTTTCTCCTTTCTTCTCTCTCCTTTTCATTTTCCTCTCTCTCTCTTTCTCTTTCTTTTTCCTCTCTCTCACTCTCGTATTCCAGCCGCTTTAATTCTTTCTGATGTTCCATTTGTTTAATTTGCAACTGAATTTTTGCCATTTCCAATGAGTCAAACTCTATCTCAGGCAACTTTAAATGCTTAACCACCGCCATAATTACCTCATCTTTTCGCATTTTGTCAGGTAATGTTAACTGCAATGTTCTTGCCAAATCTAACAGCCTGCTTTTCGTTTCTGTCCATAAAGTACTACGTGTGACATTCTCCACCCCCAAAAACTTCTGAGCCTCTGAAAGAGCCATTGTTCACAACACACTCCCCACTTAAACTAAAATACCACACCGGAAATAGAACAATCCTTCACTGTCTTTAAGTTCACAAAAGCCAATCCAATAGTTAGACTTTTATCCCCCTCGAGCCCCCAATTGTTAAGGGCGAGGCGTTTTCAGAACCCCAAAATGTATCATGGAGTTCAACCAACCTCTCCCTTTAATGGATTTGTTGCTTTTCCTAGCACACGGCTTTTTCCCTGGGTGTGGGATTACAATTATGGACACGTGGGTTTTTAAACACAAAACACTGTTTATTCCATGAACTCAACTTAACATCTTCAATAAACATTGGATCTCTTAACACCCCTTACTTCAAAGATAACTCAGAAAATATTGCAACAGTAAATAATTCCTTAAAATGTTCCTTCAAATTCCAAGAGACTTAACTTCCAAGTGACTTAACACCTTTAAACAAAATCACATCAGGTTAAAGGCTTCACTATCATAAGTTTAAATCACCCAAATGATCCAGAGATAGTCTTTCATTGCAGAGATCCAGCTCACTGCAAAGCACAGACACACACACAGCTCTTTTCAAAACTGAAATTAAAATCCTGCAAAACTAAACTGCAAAATGGCTGACCTGACCTCAGCCCCACCCACTCTCTGACATCACTGTTTTCTTAAAGGTACATTGCTTAAACATCCATGTCTTAAAAGTACTCTCACATGACACCGGGGAGAAGCCGTTCATCTGCACAGTGTGTGATATGGGATTCACTGAATTATCCAGCCTGCTGAAACACAATGTCACTCACACCAAGAGCAGGCCCTTTAAATGCTCTGACTGAAGGAGGGGTTTCAAAAGCTCCCAGCTACTGATGTCCCACCAGCGTGTTCACTCTGAGGAGAGACCTTTCAGCTGCTCTCACTGCACAAACAGGTTTAGAACCTCATCCAACCTGATGAAACACGAGCGAGGCCACACTGGGGAGCGCCCGTTCACCTCTCCGACTGGGAAAAGATTCACTCGGTCATCACTTGCTTCGCCACAATGTCACTCACACCAATTTTTTTTTTTAACAAACAATTTTATTGAGGTATTTTAGGCATATATAAAAATTGACATTGTACAGTACAAACAAAAAAAGAAGTCAAGACACAAATTACACATTAAACCAATTGCAAACCACAGCTCTGTTCATGCACAGACCTGCCTCAATATCCCCCTACTCTACTCTACCCCCCCCCCCCCCTGCTGACGCTTATTCCTCTGCGAAGAAGTCAATAAATGGCTGCCACATTTGGGCGAACCCTAGTAGCGAACCTCTCAAGGCGAACTTGACTTTCTCTAGGTCAAGAAAGCTCACCATGTCTGATAGCCATACCTCAGCCCTCAGGGGCTTTGAATCCCTCCATGCTAACAGTATTCGTCGCCGGGCTACCAGGAAGCAAAGGCCAGAATATCGGCCTCCCTCTCTTCCTGGACTCCCGGGTCCTCTGAAACCCCAAAGATTATCGCCTCCAGGCTCATTACCACCCCAGTTTTCAATACCCGGGACATAACATCTGCGAATCCCTGCCAATACCCACTGAGTTTAGGGCACGACCAGAACATGTGTACATGGTTAGCTGGCCCTCTGGCGCATCTAGCACACTTGTCCTCCAGCCCGAAGAATCTGCTCATCCGTGCCACCGTCATGTGGGCCTAGTGCACGACCTTAAACTGGATCAGGCTGAGCCTGGCGCATGTTGCGGTCGTGTTTACTGTGCTCAGGGCTTCTGCCCAAATACCGTCCTCCAGCTGCCCCCCAAGCTCCTCCTCCCACTTTCACTTCAGGTCCTCGGTCTGCGTATCCTCAGCTCCCATTAGCTCCTTGAAGATGTCTGAAACTCTACCCTCTTCCACCTCTCCCCTAGAAATTACCCTGTCCTGCCTCCCCTTCGGTGGGAGACATGGGAAAGACGGCACCAGTCTGCGTACAAAATCCCTCACTTTCAAATATCTAAAGTCGTTCCCTCTCGTCCGCCTAAACTTCTCCTCCAGCGCCCTCATGGTCGGAAAGCTCCCTTCCAGGAACAGATCCCCCATCCTCACAATCCCCGCCCTCCTCCACAGTCGGTACCCCCCCTGTCCATGGTCCCCGGGGCAAATCGGTGGTTACCGCAGATTGGGGTCCACACCGATGCTCTTACCTCCCCTACATGCCTCCTCCACTGGCCCCAGATCCGAAGAGCCGCCACCACTATCGGGCTGGTGGAGTACTGTGCTGGCGAAAGCGGCAGAGGCGCCATGACCAGGGCTGCTAAGCTAGTGCCCCTGCACGAAGCAGCCTCCATCCGCTCCCAAACAAACTCCGCACCCACCATCCATTTCCTTATCATCGCTATGTTGGCTGCCCAGTAATAGTTGCTGAAGTTCGGCAACACCAGCCCCCCTTCTCTGTTCCTTTCAAGCATCACCCTCTTCACCCGCGGGTCGTCCCTGCCCATACAAATCCAAGAATAATTTTATTCAGCCTCTTAAAGAAGGACCGCGGGATAAAGATCGGGAGACACTGAAAAACAAATGAACCACGGGAGAATCATCCTCACCATCCCCGCCAATGACAGTGGGAGCGCATCCCACCTCCGGACCTCCTCCCTCACTCTTTCCACCAATTGGGACAGGTTGAGCCTATGCAACTGCCCCAGTCCCATGCCACCTGAATCCCCAAATATCGGAAACTCTCCCCCAACAGCCTGAACGGCAACCCCTTCAGCCTACTCTCCTGCCCGCTCGCCTGAATTACAAACAATTTGCTCTTTGCCATGTTCAGTTTGTATCCGGAGAACCGGCCAAATTCCCTCAGGGTTGACATAATACCATCGATCCCCACCATTGGGTCCGATGCATATAACAGCAGATCATCCGCGTATAATGAGACGAAGATCCACTCCCCCCCCCCCCCCCCCCCCCCCGGGACCAGCCCTTTCCAATTGCTAGAAGCTGTCAGTGCAATTGCCAGTGGCTCTATGGCCAGCGCAAACAGCAGTGGGGAGAGAGGGCAGCCCTGGCTTGTCCCATGGTGCAGTCTACAGTAGAACATAGAACATTACAGCGCAGTACAGGCCCTTCGGCCCTCGATGTTGCGCCGACCTGTGAAACCACTCTAAAGCCCATCTACACTATTCCCTTATCGTCCATATGTCTATCCAATGACCATTTGAATGCCCTTAGTGTTGGCGAGTCCACTACTGTTGCAGGCAGGGCATTCCATGCCCTTACTACTCTCTGAGTAAAGAACCTACCTCTGACATCTGTCCTATATCTATCTCCCCTCAATTTAAAGCTATGTCCCCTCGTGCTAGACATCACCATCCGAGGAAAAAGGCTCTCACTGTCCACCCTATCCAATCCTCTGATCACCTTGTATGCCTCAATTAAGTCATCTCTTAACCTTCTTCTCTCTAACGAAAACAGCCTCAAGTCCCTCAGCCTTTCCTCATAAGATCTTTCCTCCATACCAGGCAACATTCTGATAAATCTCCTCTGCACCCTTTCCAATGCTTCCACATCCTTCCTATAATGCGGCGACCAGAATTGCACGCAATACTCCAAATGTGGCCGCACCAGAATTTTGTACAGCTGCAACATGACCTCATGGCTCCAAAACTCAATCCCTCAACCAATAAAAGCTAACATACCGTACACCTTCTTAACAACCCTCTCAACCTGGGTGGCAACTTTCAGGGATCTGTGTACATGGACACCGAGATCTCTCTGCTCATCCACACTGCCAAGAATCTTACCATTAGCCCAGTACTCTGTCTTCCTGTTATTCCTTCCAAAATGAATCACCTCACACTTTTCTGCATGAAACTCCATTTACCACCTCTCAGCCCAGCGCTGCAGTTTATCTATGTCCCTCTGTAACTTGTAACATCCTTCCGCACTGTCCACAACTCCACCGACTTTAGTGTCATCTGCAAATTTACTCAGCCATCCTTCTACTCCCTCCTCCAGGTCATTTATAAAAATGACAAACAGCAGTGGCCCCAAAACAGATCCTTGTGGTACTCCACTAGTAACTGGACTCCAGTCTGAACATTTCCATCAACCATCACCCTTTGTCTTCTTCCAGCTAGCCAATTTCTGATCCAAACTGCTAAATCACCCTGAATCCCATGCCTCCGTATTTTCTTCAGTAGCCTACCGTGGGGAACCTTATCAAATGCTTTACTGAAATCCAGATACACCACATCAACTGCTTTACCCTCATCCACCTGTTTGGTCACCTTCTCAAAGAACTCAATAAGGTTTGTGAGGCATGACCTACCCTTCACAAAACCGTGTTGACTATCTCTAATCAAATTATTCCTTTCCAGATGATTATACATCCTATCTCTTATAAACCTTTCCAAGATTTATCCCACAACAGAAGTAAGGCTCACTGGTCTATAGTTACCGGGGTTGTCTCTACTCCCCTTCTTGAACAAGAGGACAACATTTGCTATCCTCCAGTCTTCTGGCACTATTCCTGTAGACAAAGTTGACTTAAAGATCAAAGCCAAAGGCTCAGCAATCTCCTCCCTAGCTTCCCAGAGAATCCTAGAATAAATCCCATCTGGCCCAGGGGACTTATCTATTTTCAACTTTCCAGAATTGCGAACACCTCCTCCTTATGAACCTCAAGCCCTTCTAGTCTAGTAGCCTGAATCTCAGTATTCTCCTCGACAACATTGTCTTTTTCCTGTGTGAATACTGATGAAAAATATTCATTTCGCACCTCTCCTATCTCCTCGGACTCCAAGCACAACTTCCCACTACTGTCCTTGACTGGCCCTACTCTTACCCTAGTCATTCGTTTTTTCCTGACATATCTATAGAAAGCTTTAGGGTTATCCTTGATCCTACCTGCCAAAGACTCCTCATGTCCCCTCCTGGCTCTTCTTAGCTCTCTCTTTTGGTCCTTCCTAGCTAACTTATAACTCTCGAGCGCCCTAACTGAACCTTCATGTCTCATCTTTACATAAGCCTCCTTCTTCCTCTTGACAAGTGCTCCACATTTCCATTGTGCCCATCCCCTGCAGTTTTCCTCTCCATCCGATGCATCCTAAGTCATGCCTCATCGCATCATAATTGCCTTTCCCCCAGATATAACTCTTGCTCTGCGGTATATACCTATCCCTTTCCATCACTAAAGTAAACGTAATCGAATTGTGGCCACTATCACCAAAGTGCTCACCTACCTCCAAATCTAGCGCCTGTCCTGGTTCATTACCCAGTACCAAATCCAATATGGCCTCGCCTCTTGTTGGGCTGTCTACATACTGTGTCAGGGAACCCTGGTGCACACATTGGACAAAAACGAACCCATCTAAAGTACTCGAACTATAGCGTTTCCAGTCCATATTTGGAAAGTTAAAGTCCCCCATAACAACTACCCTGTTGCTTTTGCTCCTATCCAGAATCATCTTTGCAATCCTTTCCTCTACATCTCTGGAACTTTTCAGAGGCCTATAGAAAACCCCTAACAGGGTGACCTCTCCTTTCCTGTTTCTAACCTCAGCCCATACTACCTCAGTAGACGAGTCCTCATCAAACATCCTTTCTGCCACCGTAATACTGTCCTTGACTAACAATGTCCGATGTCTTCCTGTTCATCCTTACACTTGCCTCCGGGGCCTGATACAATAGCCTAACCCAGTCGATGAATCCCGCCCCGAACCCGAACCGTTCTAGTACCTCCCACAGATAATCCCACTCGACCCGGTCAAAAGCCTTTTCAGCATCCATGACGACCACTATCTCTCCCTCCCTTCTCTCTGGGGGCATCATAATCATGTTGAGCAGCCTTCTTATGTTGGCCACCAGCTGCCTCTCCTTTACAAACCCGGTTGGTCCTCCACAATTACATCCGGTACACAGTCCTCAATTCTGGTCGCCAAAATCTTGGCCAGGATCTTGGCATCTACGTTGATCAAAGAGATCAGCCTGTATGACCCACAGGCCTCCTGGTCCTTATCCCATTTCAGAATGAGCGAGATGGTGGCCTGCGACATCGTCAGGGGTAAACTCCCTCTGTCTCTTGCCTCATTAAAGACCCTGACCAGCACCGGCCCCACTATCCTGGTAAATTATTTGTAAAACTCCACCGGATACCCGTCCGGCCCCAGGGCTTTACCCAACTGCATGACCTTCAGGCCCCCCAATACCTCTTCGATCCTGACCAAGGCCCCCAGTCCGTCCACCAACCCCCTCCCCACTCTTGGGAAGGCTAGTCCATCCAGGAATCGCCTCATTCCCCCCCCCCCCCCCCGGGTGGTTCCGAAGTGTACAGCTTCCTATAAAAGTCCCTAAAGACCTTGTTCAGCCTTGCTGGATTACCCACTCGATTAACAAATTGTTTTCTAAGGGAGACGTCACAATCAAATCCAGTGACGAACGACATGTGCTTTGTGTCAGGGTCGGGGTCACTGCCCCCCTTTTCATCCCAGTCCCAGGAGTTTGGAGACTGGGCTCTGGATGAAAATGGCAGCTATAATTTCCACAATCCCCCGCGCTGGAGAAACCGCTCTACCGGCGCGCGGGCGGCCTGGAACTGCGCATGTCCAAGGGAGATGTGAAATGGCGCATGTGCAGGGAATGGACCTTTTACATTGGCCAAATGATCGGCGCATCTGGAGGTCAAAGTGCTTCCAGGGCCACATGATTTCCGTAGCCCGTTGTTCTTTGGTGGCGGGGAGCCAATAGCAAGCTTTGACCGATCGAAAGGACATTGGCTCTCCAGCCTATCTGAGCGCGGGCTTTGTGTGAATGAAGATTAAGCTTCACACAGTCTGAAACCTCCTCCTATCTCCAACATCTGTGAGTAAAACACTTTATTTTCACCCCCTTTCCATTTCTTTTCTCATTCTGGCCTTCAACTGTGGCCTTGCAGGAACATTCTGCTGTATCTTAAACAACTGAAACAATCCTATCCATTAAACATATTTTTATTTTGAGGGCTAGAACTGACTGGTGGCGATTTAACCTAAGGATCACCACACCTCAGACGAGGGACAAAGTTGAAACGGTGCGGCCTTCATGAATAATCTCAGCCAGCACAGGAATTTAACCACCTCTGTATCACAAACCAACTGTCCAGCCAATTGATCTAAACCAAATATATAGACATATATCAGTCTGGCAGCCTACATGAAGATTTTCAGTCTGTGTCCAGGACTGGAAGCAGTGAGCATGGATCTGTTAGCACCTTCAGGAGAATTGTCTGTTCTGAATTTTTATCCTGCACTGACAGTGATGAATTTTGAAACTCTTTTTACAGGATACTTCAAGGGGAGGATTTACAGGCAGGAAACTAAGACGAAATATCACATCAAGATCTGACTGTCACTCAATTTTTCAGGTCCTGAAAATCATCAGTTTTTCAATATAGAAGGAGAAATATTTGACTGTTCTGACAAAGGGTCATCTGGACTCGAAACATTAGCACTTTTCTCTCCCTACAGATGCTGCCAGACCTGCTGAGATTTTCCAGCATTTTCTCTTTGGTTTTTGACTGTTCTGTGTTCTTCAAAAGATTTTAAACATCAGTGTGACTGGAAAAGCAACAAGACACACACACACATCCGAGTGAGAGTGTTCCAGCTTTAACCATTTACACAGCTTGAAAAAAAAATTATCATTTGGAGCCACATTTGTTCGGTGTGTGAAGACCTCATTTGATGGTTTAACATGGGGAGACACAAGGACACCTGCACCATGAAGAAACCATGGAAATGTGGAGAATGTGGGAAGAGATTCATATCCCCATCGAAGCTGGAAATTCATCGACGCAGTCACACCAGGGAGAGCCATTCATCTGCTCTGACTGTGGGAAGGCATTCACTCCGTTATCCAGCGTGCTGGCGCACCAGCGAGTTCACACCGTCGAGAGACCATTCAGCTGCTCAGAGTGTGGGAAGGGTTTTGCTCAGTTATCCAAACTGCAGAGGCACCAACAAATTCACACTAGGGAGAGGCCGTTCACCTGCACTGAGTGTGGGAAGGGTTTCAGAGATTCATCCACCTTGTTGGCCCACCAGTGGATTCACACCGGGGAGAGGCCCTTTACCTGTTCTGACTGTGGGAAGGGATTTGCTTATTTATGCAACCTGCTGACACACCAGCAAGTTCACACTGAGGAGAGACCATTCAGCTGCTCTCACTGCACAAAAAGGTTTAGAACGTCATCTAACCTGCTGAAATATCAACAAGCTCACACTGGGGAGAGGCCATTCATCTGCTCTGACTGTGGGCAGGGATTCAGAGATTCGTCTGCACTGCTGACACACCAGCGAGTTCACACTGGAGAGAGACCGTTCACCTGCTCTGAGTGTGCGAAACGATTCCGAGATTCATCCAACCTGATGAGACACCAGCGAGCTCATTCTGGGGAGAGACCGTTCACCTGCTCGGAGTGTGAAAAGGGATTCACTCAATTTTCACACCTGCTGAGACACCAGCGAATTCACAAGTGACGACAGGGGTTGGATTCTGTTGTTATTGCTGCTGTTAATCATACCCAGGACTGAACCATGTTCATTCTGACACTTGGTGCAGTGGGAGGGTCGGACGGTTTCTTTCTGCTGGACTGGCCATTCTCATGACTTTGCTTCCAGGGCTGATGCTCTTCAAACCTGGGAGAGCACATTTCCACTGAAATGATCGGCAAAAGCTGATGATGGGCACTTATTTTATCCTGGTTAGTAAATCGTGTTTTTCCCCCCATTTAGGTCGATGTAAAATGAATACATTTGTCTCTGTTCCATTGAGTCTACAGCACAGGGCCAGGCCAGTCGGCTCAATTGGTCTCTGTCAGTATTTATGTTCCACATGAGCCTCCGCCCATCCCTCTTCATCTCCCCCATCAGCATATCCTTCTATTCCTTTCTCCCTCATGTATGTATCTAGCTTCCCCTTCAATGTACTCATGCTGTTCACCTCAGTCACTCACTGTGGTGGCGGGTTCCACATTCTCACCACTCGCTGGGTAAAGAGGTTTGTCATCAAACCCCTATTGGATTATTGAACCCCTTCATAATCTTAAAGACTTTCCTCAGGTCACCCTTCAGTCTTCTCTTTTCTAGAGAAAAGCAGCCCTGAGGGTGAAATGCTCTCGGTTCTCGTATTATTCTTGTGAATCTTTGTTGTACCTTCTCCAGTGCCTCGATTTCCTTTTACTATATATGGGCTCCACACTTTAGGAAAGATGTGAAGTTCTCAGAGAGGGTGCAGGGGAGATTTACGAGAATGGCACCAGGGAGGAGGGACTTCAGTTAGTTGGAGAGACTGGAGCAGCTGAAATTGTTCTCTTTAGATTTGAGTCATGAGGACAGAGAAGGAGGCCATTCAGTCCATCGATTCCCTGTTGGCTCTAGAGCCAACCAGAGAGTCTCATTGCCCCATTCTATCCCTGTAGCCCTGCGAGTTAATTTCTCTCAAATGTCAATCCAATTTCTATTTTAAATCCTCCCTTGTCTTCATTTCCAACCCCCTCACAGGCAGCGTCATTACCATTCGCTGCATCAAAATATTCCCCCTCACATCCCCCCCACCTCCCACCTCCCACCATTAATCTCTTCCCTTAAACCTGAAATCTGGCCCTTCTATTCCTTTCTCCCTCATGTATGTATCTAGCTTCCCCTTCAATGTATTCATGCTGTTCACCTCAACCACTCGCTGTGGTATCGAGTTCCACATTCTCACCACTCGCTGGGTAAAGAGGTTTGTCATCAAATCCCTATTGGATTATTGAACCCCTTCATAATTTTAGAGATTTCCATCAGGCCACCCTTCAGTCTTCTCTTTTCTAGAGAAAAGCAGCTCCAGCCTTTCCTGAGGGTGAAATGCTCTCAGTTCTGGTATTAATCTTGTGAATCTCTGTTGTACCTTCTCCAATGCCTCGATTTCCTTTTACTAAATGGAGATCACAAATGTTGACAGTGCTCCCAGTGTAGCCTAACCCTGGGTCTAAACAAGTTGAACATAACCTCCCTGCTTTTCAATTCTATCTCTCTAGATTGGAACCCTATATATAACCCGATACCCCCTCGTCCTTGTCCCATCAGCTAACGGGAACAGCTGTTCGTTATCCATCTTACCTAAACCTGTCTTAATCTTGTCAAATCTCCCCTCAACCTCCTTTGCTCCAAGGTGAACAATCCCAGCCTGACATTGACAATGAAGAACAAACAGAATATGTTAATACCTGGGATCGGACGGGAATGTTTAACTTATGTTTGAGAGTTATTGGGATTATATTGTCCTGGATAATAAATGAATTGGAATATTTACCTTAGGTGTGGGTGAATGGAATATATCAATCTGGTATCCATCTATGTTCCAATGAAATTCTGGAATGTGTAGACGGGAGTGAAGAAATTGATCGCTTTCTCCTGGAAATATTTACATCTTGGCCCATGAACATAAGAAATCCACATTTGAAAGCCCGGCCACGACATGAAATATCAGCACCATAACAGGGCAGATAAGAAAGACAGATACTCACTTTGATCTTTTCATCAGAGCATCTGAGAGTTAAGAATATGTGACATGATTTTGGGATACCGGTGTGGGTGTGCAGATGTGATTTGTTACATGTGAAAAATAACAAGCCTAAATTCACGGTGAAATGGACTGAAGACCGGGTCCCAAACACACACAGCTACTGGAGACACAGCAGGAGATGAAATGGTCAATATGGCCAGGGGATTGAGACACCATTGTGACATCATCAAGACATCGACACACTCCAGAGAGAAACTGACTTTAAAACAATCCGGATAGAATTAAACACACTGGACATGGGCAAAGTAGGAGTGAAATTAAAGCGATAATGGGACAATGAAGGGCTTGGGAGAAATAATACTGAGTAAGAACTGTCCACAAGTTGGCCGGGGGTAAAGAAAAGAGCTAGAGAATCTTTTACATCCATGTTTGATCTGTTGCTTGAAGCATCTGTCCTTATGCACCAGTAACCTAGAACTCACCGCACAAGAAGAATATACGGAGTAGATGTTACCCCAGGCAGAGCCAGAACAGAACTGGAAAATATGGGAGTTAAATTGAGTGAGGGTTTGTGGAGAGAGTTTTGTAAATTCTTAATGGGATGTGGGAGTCACTGGACCAGAATTTATTGCCCTTGAACTGAGTGGCTGCTCGGACATTTCAGATTTTAACCGGGTCTCCCCGATTTCTAGTCTCTGCCACAAGGGGAACATCCTCTCAGCATTCTCTCTGTCAATTCCACTCAGGATCTCACGTGTTTCAATAAGATCATCTCTCATTCTTCTCAACTGCAATGGATACAGTCCCAACCTGTCAAACCTTTCCTCAGAGGATAACCCCCTCATTCCAGAATCTGGGAGTCAACCTCCTCTGAACTGCTTCTAATGCAATTATCTCATTTCTGAAATAAGGAGACCCAAACTGTACACAGTGCTCTAAATATGGGGTGAGATTCTCCGTCCTGCGGCGCCCCCGCCAGCAGCGGCCAATGGGGTTTCACATTATTGCCAGCTCCACGTCGTCTGGAAATCCCCGGGTGTGAGTGCGCTGCCGGTGCAATGGAGAATTGCCAGTGGAGAATCCAGCCCATGGTCTCACCAAGGCCCTGTACAATTGCAGCAAAACACCCCAACTTTTATATTCCAGTCCCTTTGCAATAAATAACAATATTCCATTCAGCTTCCTAATCACTTGCTGTACCGGCTGGAAGGGCCCTTTCTTTTCATAACCTTATTTCCCCTTTCTTTTATTTCTGCTGTTACATTTTGTCCATGGATGATTAATGGACATGTCACTTTAAGGCAAGAAGCCTGTGTCTTTAATTCAAGCAGAAGAATCCAGGCATCTGTGCCGGTTTAAACTGGAGCTGCAGATCTTTAGGCACCAGTGTGAGAATTGGGGTTGGGACTCGGTTTGATTGATTCGCTGGTGGCCAATGAATTGGCCCAAAAGGCTGTGCTCCTAGGTAACAGGCGGTGATTGGATCCCATCCCACTGGGATGTTTTTCAGAGTCCCAAGCTTTCAGCTTGATTCTAGCAGCACAAGAGGCAGAACTGACTAACTCTCTCTCCAGAAGGCAGCTGTGAGTGCTATCTCTCTTCCCAGGTAGCCTGTGGGTGCTGTATTCCTGAAACCATGGAGACCTGAATACAAACCAAAAACTAAAAGGAAAGTTTGAACAGAGGTGAGGTGCCTCTCCAGAAAAATGTGAGTACTGCATTTCTAAACTGCAGAGAACCTGAACAAATTAATCTACAGAGAAGATCACTTCAGGCTGTAAACTGAAGACTTTAATCTGCAAGCTTGCTGTGAAGAAACGTGTGCTAAAAAACATCATCTGAAAAAAAGAATTTCTTTCACTTATGATTTTATCCCTTTCCACCCCTCTGTGTTTGTCTGTCTGTGTGTGTGTATAGAGGCTGGGGCAGATTAAAGTGGGAATTAGGAATTGGCTTATTGTAAATCAGTTGTGTTTGCTGCATATTTTATTTTAGCTCTTGTTATAAATAAACAGTAATCGTATTTACATTTGCAACCATGGTGACTGATTATTGGGCAGCCAAGGGCCAAAGACATAGGGTATTTTTATAAGAATTATTGGTCAATTCGCTTGTGCTGTGACTCCGGGGCACGTGGGGCTGGAATTGACCGCGCACTAGCCCAGGGTGTCGTAACACGGCAAACTTGTGATTCCTGTACCAGGACACCCAGATCCCTCTGTATCTCAGAGTTCTGCAATCTCTCTCCCATTTAAATAATGTGGACACATTCACATTTGCCCAGGTTATGCTCCATCTGTCAATTTGTTCCCACTCACTTAACCTATTTGTTGTCCTTTGCATTCTCCAAGTCCACTTGAAAAATTAATTTCCAATCCCTCTTTGTGTCATCAGCAAATTTAACCGCATCCAACTCATTAATATAGATTGTAAATAGTTGAGGGCCCAGCACTGATCTTGTGATGCTCCACTTGTCACATCTTACCAACCCAAACATGACCCATTTATACCCACTCTCTGCTTCCTGTGAGTTAACCAATCCTCTATCCCTGCTGATATGTTGCCCTCTAGTCTACACCATGACCTCTTATGTTGTGCAGTGACCTTTGATGTGGCACCTTGGGAAATACCTTCTGGAAATGTAAACAAACCACATCTGCAGGTTCCCCTTTATTGACATCCCATGTTACTCCCTCAAGGAGCCTCAATAAATGAGTCAATCAAAAGTGACTTCCTGAACCCCATTTTGCATGTCAAAAGAAAAATCACATCTCCTCTACCCCTCTGGTTCCTTTGCCAATCACCTTAGAGGGACTCACTTTCTGTTAAAGAGCCTGTCAACACTTCCCGGTGCGGCTATGCAGAGCTAGGTCGCATATTCGGTAGCTCCCGCTTGGAACGGACTTTTGGGCTCTTTTACAGGGCCCCCACGGCATTTGTTTGACATTTCCCGGTGTGGCAAGAAGACTGCAGCATTTCCCTGACAGTGTCCCCCAGGAATGTTGTGTCTTTTGGCTACCAGACCCGGCAGAGACAGTAAAAGATTTGGCTTTGGCTGCAGGTTTAGACAAAAGCCTCTTCCAGCATGCAGACGGGGGAAGGGCAAGCTTAAAGCTGCAATCTGACTTGACTCTATCAAAGGTGAATTCTAGCAGCAGAGGGAACAACTGTGAAAAGATCTACCAAGGCCATTGAAGAAGCAGGGACGAGGCTTCCGGTGGCGGCCATGGAGGAGTAGGTCGCGCATTCGGAAGCTCCCGTCTGGAACTGACTATCAGACCTTTTTCAGGAGTTTCCATAGACTTTTTAAACAGACCAGAAGTGTAACGGCCAAAGGAGCGGCACTGGAGCAACGGGAGAAGCGAGGGAAAGAAAACAAAATGGCGGCGGCCAGGGACAAAGGGGAGCTGCAGGAGTTCATCAAGCGCTGCTTTGAGGAGATCACCCAGAAGGTCCACGAAGCTAAGATCCAGGAGGTACAGAAAAGAGTCAGTCAGAACGAGGATGAGCTCGTGGGCCTGGTGGTGAGAGTGGAGCAGAACGAGGCGCTACACAAGAGGTGGGCGGGAAGACTCGAAGACCTGGAGAACAGGTCGAGGAGAAAGAATCTGCGAATCCTGGGTCTCCCTGAGGGAGTGGAGGGGGCTGATGCCGGGGCATACGTGAGCACGATGCTTGAGGCGATGATGGGCACGAAGGCCCCTTCGAGGCCGCGGGAGTTGGACGGGGCACATCGGGTGCTGGTGAAGAAGCCCCAGGCAAATGAGCCGCCAAGGGCGATGGTGGTGAGGTTCCACCGGTTCACGGACAGAGAGTGGGTCCTGAGATGGGCCAAGAAGGAGCGGAGCAGTAAGTGGGACAATGCAGAGATCCGAATATACCCGGACTGGAGCACGGAGGTTGCAAAGCGGAGAGCGGGTTTCAACCGGGCCAAAGCGGCGTTGTACCGGAAATAAGTGAAATTCGGAATGCTGCAGCCAGCGCGACTGTGGGTCACATACGAGGGCCAACACTATTACTTCGAAACGCCTGAAGAGGCGTGGACCTTTGTACATGCCGAAAAGTTGGACTCTAACTGAGGGTTTGTGAGGGTAGGGGGGATGTTTGAGGTTTGATGTGTGATGGTTGTTGTATATAGGGGGTCAATCACGCGCAGAAAATGTTACATGGGACTGAAGGCAGACGTGGCCATGCTCCAAGAGACACACCTAAAGGTGGCGGACCAGGTCAGGCTAAGAAAGGGATGGGTAGGACAGGTATTCCACTCGGGACTGGACGCGAAGAATAGAGGTGTGGCAATATTGGTGGGAAAGCGGGTGTCATTTGAGGCCAAGACTATTGTAGCGGACAATGGAGGGCGATATGTAATGGTGAGCGGTAGGCTGCAAGGGATGTGGGTGGTGTTGGTAAACGTATACGCCCCGAACTGGGATGATGCAGGATTCATGAAGCGCATGTTGGGGCGCATTCCGGACCTGGAGATAGGAGGCCTGATAATGGGAGGGGACTTCAATACAGTGTTGGATCCAGCACTAGACCGCTCCAAATCAAGGACTGGAAAGAGGCCGGCGGCGGCCAAGGTACTAAGGGGGTTTATGGATCAGATGGGGGGAGTGGACCCATGGCGGTTTGCAAGGCCGCAGGCCAGGGAATTTTCTTTCTTCTCCCATGTACACAAAGCCTACTCCCGGATAGATTTCTTTGTTCTGGGTAGGGCGCTCATCCCGAGGGTGGAGGGGACGGAATATTCGGCTATCGCCGTTTCGGACCATGCCCCACACTGGGTGGAACTGGAGCTGGGAGAGGAGAGGGACCAACGCCCGTTGTGGCGGCTGGATGTGGGACTGCTGGCGGTGGTGTGTGGGAAGGTGAGGGGGTGTATCGAAAGGTACTTGGAGGCCAACGACAACGGGGAGGTGCGGGTGGGGGTGGTATGGGAGGCGTTGAAGGCAGCCATCAGGGGAGAGCTAATTTCCATTAGGGCTCATAGGGAGAAGACAGAGGGTATGGAAAGGGAGAGGTTAGTGGGGGAGATTTTGAGAGTGGACAGGAGATACGCAGAGGCCCCAGAGGAAAGATTACTTGGGGAAAGACGACGGCTCCAGACGGAGTTTGACCTGTTGACCACAGGGAAGGCGGAGGCACAGTGGAGGAAAGCGCAGGGGGCGACCTACGAGTATGGGGAAAAGGCTAGTCGGATGCTGGCACACCAGCTCCGTAAGAGGATGGCAGCGAGGGAAATAGGGGGAGTCAAAGATGGAAGGGGAGCCACGGTTCGGAGTGCGACGAAAATAAACGAGGTATTCAAGGCCTTTTATGAAGAGCTGTACAGATCCCAGCCCCCAGCGGGGGAAGAGGGGATGAGACGATTCCTAGATCAGCTGAGATTCCCGAGGGTGGAGGAGCAAGAGGTGGCTGGTTTGGGGGCACCAATTGGGTTGGAGGAGCTGAGCAAGGGGTTGGGGAGCATGCAGGCGGGGAAGGCCCCGGGACCGGACGGATTCCCGGTGGAGTTCTACAGGAAGTACGCAGACCTGTTGGCCCCGCTACTGGTGAGGACCTTTAATGAGGCAAGAGAGGAGAGGACCCTGCCCCCGACAATGTCGGAAGCGACAATTTCTTTGATCCTAAAGCGGGACAAGGACCCACTGCAATGTGGATCGTACAGGCCGATCTCGCTCCTCAATGTGGATGCAAAGTTGCTGGCAAAAGTGCTGGCCATGAGGATCGAGGACTGTGTCCCGGGGGTAATCCACGAGGACCAGACGGGATTTGTAAAGGGCAGGCAATTAAACACCAATGTGAGGCGGCTCTTAAACGTGACAATGATGCCATCGGAGGAGGGAGAGGCGGAGATAGTGGCAGCTATGGACGCGGAGAAGGCCTTTGACCGAGTAGAGTGGGAGTACCTCTGGGAGGTGCTGCGCAGGTTTGGGTTCGGGGTAGGGTTTATCAATTGGGTTAAGCTCCTTTACAGAGCCCCGATGGCGAGTGTAGTGACGAACCGGCGGAGGTCGGAGTACTTTCGACTGTACCGAGGGACGAGGCAGGGGTGCCCCTTGTCCCCCCTGTTGTTTGCATTGGCGATCGAACCATTGGCCATGTCATTGAGGGAGTCTAATAAATGGAAGGGTGTGGTCCGAGGGGGAGAAGAGCATCGGGTGTCGCTATATGCGGATGACCTGTTGCTGTACGTGGCGGATCCAATGGAGGGGATGGTGGAGGTCATGCAGACTCTAAGGGAGTTTGGGGAGTTTTCGGGCTATAAGCTCAATGTCGGGAAGAGTGAGCTCTTTGTATTACAGGCGGGGGACCAAGAAAGAGGGATAGGGACCTACCGCTGAGGAGGGCGGAGGGGAGCTTTCGGTATCTGGGGCTCCAGATAGCCAGGAGTTGGGGGACCCTACATAAACTGAATCTGACGAGGTTGGTGGAGCAAATGGAGGAGGATTTCAAAAGATGGGACATGTTACCGCTCTCGCTTGCGGGTAGAGTGCAGTCGGTCAAAATGGTGGTCCTTCCGAGGTTTCTGTTTGTGTTTCAGTGCCTTCCCATCGTGATCACTAAGGCCTTTTTTAACAGAGTAGGCAGGAGTATTATGGGGTTGTGTGGGCGAATAAGACCCCGAGAGTAAGGAGAGGGTTCCTGGAACGCAGTAGGGACCGAGGAGTGTTGGCGCTGCCAAACCTGGGGAGCTACTACTGGGCAGCAAATGGGGCGTTGGTGACGGCACCGCTGCCGCTCTCGCCGACAAAGTATACCACGAGCCCGGTGGTGGCCACAACGCTAAGGATCTGGGGCCAGTGGAGACGGCACCGGGGTGCAATGGGAGCATCGGTGTGGTCCCCAATCAGGGGTAACCACCGGTTTGTCCCAGGGAAGATGGATGGGTTCCAGAGCTGGCATCGGGCGGGGATTGGAAGAATGGGGGACCTGTTCATCGACGGGACGTTTGCGAGCCTAGGGGCACTGGAGGAGAAGTTTGAGTTACCCCCGGGAAATGCCTTTAGATATATGCAGGTGAGGGCTTTTGTGAGGCGACAGGTGAGGGAATTCCCGTTGCTCCCGGCACAAGACGTTCAAGATAGGGTGATCTCGGGTGTATGGGTCGGGGAGGGCAAGGTGTTGGAAATACACCAGGAGTTGAAAGAAGAGGGGGAAGCGCTGGTAGAAGAGTTGAAGGGTAAATGGGAGGAGGAGCTGGGGGAGGAGATCGAGGAAGGTCTGTGGGCTGATGCCCTAGGTAGGGTTAATTCCTCCTCCTCGTGTGCCAGGCTCAGCCTGATACAATTTAAGGTGGTCCACAGAGCGCACTTGACGGGGGCGAGGTTGAGTAGGTTCTTTGGGGTAGAGGACAGATGTGGAAGGTGCTCAGGGAGCCCGGCAAACCATGTCCATATGTTTTGGTCGTGCCCGGCACTGGAGGGGCTCTGGAGAGGAGTGGCGGGAGCAATATCTCAGGTGGTGAAAGTCCGGGTCTAGCCAAGCTGGGGGCTAGCAATATTTGGAGTAGTGGACGAACCGGGAGTGCAGGAGGCGAAAGAGGCCGGCATTCTGACCTTTGCGTCCCTAGTAGCCCGGCGAAGGATCTTGCTAATGTGGAAGGAGGCGAAGCCCCCCAGCCTGGAGGCCTGGATAAATGATATGACTGGGTTCATAAAGTTGGAGAGGATTAAGTTCGCCTTGAGAGGGTCTGCGCAGGGGTTTTACAGGCGGTGGCAACCGTTCCTAGACTATCTCGCGGAGCGTTAGAGGAATGTCGGTCAGCAGCAGCAGCAACCTGGGGGGGGGGGGGGGGGGGGGTGGGGACACGTCCTGGGAGGGGGGGGGGGGGGAGAGGGGGTACTGCCTGGGAGGGTGGATGAGCAAGAGATAACATGAAGGGTTGGGGAAACCGGCACGTACTGGTGAGGGCCAGTGTACAAAGCTGCGTAAATATATCATTTTGCCATGTATATATCTTGCTCTGCGCGATTTCTCGTTTTTTTTTGTTACGGGGGGGGGTTATTGTTTGTAAGGGAGAAAAATTGTGTTAAAAAACTTTAATAAATATTTTTTTTTAAAAGAGCCTGTCAACCTCTCACCCACTTTCCCTGAACTACATCAATCTAATCATGAAAAATCCAACAAAATCAAATATTTTTACTGTTAATTGTTTATTAATGAAACAACATGGTTAAAAAAACCAGAAAATTACTTGAGGATAAATAGCAAGCAGAGTAAAAGGATGTTCACAATGTTCAGAACCCAAATGGTTTCTCTTTACTCTGTTCCCGTGACTCCCCACGCTGGACACGGGGGCACTGAATACCGGGGGTGACGTCACTACCAGCCCTGGTCACCTCCTCCTGTGTCCTCATTGGTTGGAGGCCCATTTCCCAGTCAGTTCTCCAGCACCTTCCTGTCTCTCTATTAGTGCGACGCCCAAGGCAGTTTCCCAACTGGGGTGCAGGCCCCGTTATACTCAACTAAATTCAGCCCTCAGCTCCATCTCCTGGCTGTCACTGACACGAGAATAGTGAGCCAGAAAACTGCCTGAGGCTCAAATGGGAAGTCAAAACTTGTGGATTAGGATCTCTGTACAGATCAACAACTTAAAAAAAAAAATCAAGTCCAAGTCAACAATGTAAAGGATCACACAACAGGCCTTAAGGTTTTATGGTTTTTACTGCAGCAAACAAACTAGAAGCAACATTTTGTTTTACATTTTTCCAGTTAAGGGGCAATTTAGCGTGGCCAATCCACCTATCCTGCACATCTTTGGGTTGTGGTGGTGTGACCTACGCAGACACGGGGCGAATGTGCAAACTCCACACGGACAGTGACCCGGGGCCAGGATTGAACTCGGGTCCTCGGCGCTGTGAGGCAGCAGTGCTAACCACTGCACCACTGTGATGCCTTAGAAGCAACGTTAACTAAACACTATTTTTGCCAGAAACCTCCATCTTTATTTATAAAATAGAACTTTGTCCTTTTACACAATCTAAAATTCCACTCCACGGTTATACTTTACTCTGCACCAGAAATCCAAACTTAAGTGTTTCAGAACCAGTCAAAAGTGATGATATAAAGGTAGTGGATACATTGATGATCATCTTCCACAATTCTATAGATTCTGGAATGGTTCCTGCAGATTGAAGGCAGCAAATGTCACCCCACTATTCAGGAAGGGAGGGAGAGAGAAAATGGTGAACTACAGATCTGTTAGTCTGACATCAGTATTGGGAAAATACCAGAATCTATTATAAAGGATGTGATAAATGGACACCTGGATAATAATAATTAACCTGGATTTATGATATGGAGATGCCGGCGTTGGACTGGGGTGGGCACAGTAAGAAGTCTTACAACACCAAGCTAAAGTCTAACAGGTTTGTTTCGAATCACTAGCTTTCGAAGCGCAGCTCCTTCCTCAGGTGAAGGAGCTTCTTCCTCCCCTGAGGAAGGAGCTGTGCTCCGAAAGCTAGTGATTTGAAACAAACCTGTTGGACTTTAACCTGGTGTTGTAAGACTTCTAACGTGGATTTAGGAATAGGAAATCATGTCCGACGAACCTTTTGGAGTTTTTGAGGAAACTATTAACAGAATTGATATTGGGGAGTCCGTGGTTGTGGCACACTTGGATTTTCAGAAGGTTTATGATAAACACCCGACAGGAGATTAGTCAACAAAATGAAAACACATGGGATGAGAGGTAATATACTGGCATGGATTGAGGATTGGCTAACAGGCAGAAAACAGAGAGGAGGAATAAATGGGTCATTCTCACCTTAGCAGTTGGGACGAGTGGGTTACTGCAAAGATCAGTACTTGGACCCCAGCTGTTCAGTTTATACAATGATTTGGATGTGCGGACCAAATGTATTATTTCACGGATGACACAAAGCTGGGTGGGAATGTGTGTTGTGAGGAAGATGTAAAACGGCTACAAGATTTGGACAGACTTAGTGAGTGGGCAAGGACATGGCAGATGGAATATAATGTGGAAAAATGTAAGGTTATCACTTTGGTAGGAGGAATCGATGAGCAGAGTATTTCTGAAATGGTCAGAGATTAGAAAGTGTAGATGTACAAAGGGACCTGGGTGTACTCATCAATAAGTCACTGAAGGCGAACATACAGGCGCAGCAAGTTATTAGGAAGGCTGATGGGATGTTGGCCTTTATCACAAGAGGATTTGAGTACAGGAGTAGTGAAGACTTGCTTCAATAGTGTAGAACCTTGGTTAGACCACAGCTGGAGCACTGTGTGCAGTTTTACTCCCTTTACCTTAGGAAAGGTATTATTGCCACGGAGGGAGGGCAATGAAGGTTCACCAGACTTGTTCCAGGGATGGGAGGTGTTGAGTCTATAAAACCTCAGACACTTCAACCAGTTTATTAATCAAATGTTTTAACCTCAGACACTTCAACCAGGTATCTTTATTGACCAGGTAAACAAAGGACAACGGAGATAACTTTATTCCACAAGCAGTAAAACAGTTACCCTTAAATTATCCCACTAATTACAGTCCCAAAATTCTCAATAGTACCCGAGCCGATGGACACATTTGAGCTGCGGGTTCGATTCTGTATCTCAATCTCCTCGGGGTCTTCTTCCGAGAAGATGGGTCTCGCCGCTGCTTCTTTCTGTCTCTGGTCAGTCGTCTTGATTACCTCTGCGTGGAGTCTTCACTGCTGGGCGGTCCGAGGGTTCGATCGTTATACCCTTTCTGTGTCCTTCCAGAATGTTCTCTGACCAAGCCGATGAGGTCACAGGGTGAGAGTGGCACCACCCAATGGAGTTACTAATGGCCACTCAGCAGGACACCGGGAATCTGTCCACAGGAGTCCATTTCCCGGTGCATTGTTTGTTATGTAACTTTGTTTGTTCAAAACAATCAATAGATGAATAGAGCCAATTATCTCTTGATTGGTGATTGATGGAGCAGAGCAGCTCCAGACATGTGCTGGCAGCTTGTCGGAGTTCAGTGTATTCAGGCTGGTTGCTGGAGCTGGCTGTGGCTCGATTTAAAATGGCCAATTTTTAATTTAAAGTGTCTGATTTTATCGAGTCTAAAATACAGACGACTGCACATTTCACCAGAGGACTGTCCTATGAAGAGACATTGGGGAAACTGGGCCTGTATTCACAGTTGTCTGTGCTAGATTGGGAAATTGCAATAAAAGCTATGACGATAGACAGGCAATCACAAGTATTTGAGGAATTGTTACATATTTACATAAAATATAGACTCCTTCAATAAACAAAAATCCAACAGAGGTTTTGCAACCGTGGCTGACAAGCAAAGTTAAAGGTTGCATTAGATCAAAGGAAGAGGTTCATAAAGTGTCCAAAATCATAGTAAACCTGAGGATTGGGAACTTGGTCCTCCTTTGCTGAAAACCAAACCAAGGGACTGATAAAGAAAGAGAAAATAGAATATGAGAGCAAACAGGCGAGAAATGTAAAAACGACAGGAAAAGCTCCTATAGGAATGTGAAAAGGAGAAGATTAGCAAAGACCAATGTGGGTCCATTCCAGGCAGAGACAGGAGAGTTTATAATGGGGAATAAGGAAATGGCAGAGAAACTAAACAATGTGTATCTGTCTTCACAGAGGAAGATACAGAAATTGTCCTAAAAATACTCCAAGGTCTAGTGTGCAGGAGGAACTGAAAGAAATTAGTATTAGTGAAAATGTAGTATTGGTTGAAAGTTAATAAATCCCCAAAAGCTGATGCTCTACATCCCAGAGTGTTGAAAGAGGCGGCTGGAGAGAGAGTGGATACATTGGTCATCATCTTTCAAAGTTCTATAGATTCTGGAATGGTTCCTGGATTGGAAGGTGGTAAATGTAACCCCACGATTTAAGGAGGGTGAGAGAAAACGGGTAACCACAGACCCATTGGCTAATCTTTTCCTTTCCACATTCCGATAGGAGCTTTTCCAGTCGGTTTTTATGTTTCTCGCCAGTTTGCTCTCATATTCTATTTTCTCTTCATCAGTTCCTTGGTCCTCCTTTGCTGAATTCAAAAACAAGTTCCCAGTCCTCAGGCTTACTACTATTTGGGCCACTTTATGAGCCTCTTCCTTTGATCTAATGGAATCTTTAACTTTTCTTGTTTGCCACGGTTGCATCACTTTTCCTGTCTCAGAATCCGAGAGAAAGAGAAGAGAACGAAATGCAGTCCTGGATGTAATTGAAGCAGAAACAATAACAGCAGAATCCATCACTGTAATCAATTGTGAACTTTTTGGTGTCTCAGCAGGGACGAGGAAACACAGAATCCCTTCCCACACTGAGAGCAGGTGAAAGGCCTCTCCCCTGTGTGAATTCGCTGATGTCTCTGCAGGTTGGATGAATCACTGAATCTCTTCCCACACTGAGAGCAGGTGAATGGTCTCCTCCCAGTGTGAACTCGCTGATGTGTCTGTAGGCTGCTTGACTGAGTGAATCCCTTCCCACACGGAGAGCAGGTGAATGGTCTCTCCCCAGTGTGAATTCGCTGGTGTGTCTGAAGGCTGCTTGACTGAGTGAATCCCTTCCCACACTGGGAGCAGGTGAATGGTCTCTCCCCAGTGTGAACTCGCTGGTGTTTCCGCAGGCTGGATAAATGAGTGAATCCCTTCCCACACTGAGAGCAGGTGAACGGCCTCTCCCCGGTGTGAATTCGCTGGTGTGACTTCAGGCTGGATAACGCAGTGAATCCCTTCCCACACGGCGAGCAGGTGAACGGCTTCTCCCCGGTGTAAACTCGCTGGTGTTTCCTCAGATTGGATACCTCAGTAAATCCCTTCTCACACTGAGAGCAGGTGAATGGTCTCCTCCCAGTGTAGATCCGCTGGTGTTTCTGCAGGTGGGATAATTGAATGAATCCCTTCCCACACTGAGAGCAGGTGAACGGTCTCTCTCCACTGTGACTGCGTCGGTGAACTTCCAGCATAGATGGGGCTCTGTATCCCTTCCCACAATCCCCACATTTCCACAGTTTCTCCATGTTTTGGGTCTCCTCGTGTCTTTCCAGTCGGACAATCAGTTGAAGCCTCGTCCACACACAGAACACGTGTACGGTCTCTCCCCGCTGTTAATGGTGTGATGTTTTTTCAGGCTGTGTAACTGGTTAAAGCTCTTTCCACAGTCAGTGCTCTGGAACACTCTCACTCAGGTGTGTGTGTCTCGGTGCTTTTCCAGTCACACTGATGGTTAAACTTTGTTGAAGCCAACAGGTCTGGCAAACATTTCTCATAGATTTAATGGTCGATGAACCGAGTGACTCTATCAGATCTAGACATGATGTTTGAGATTTCTGTCTGTAAATCCTATCCTTTTAACATCCTGTAAAAAGAGTTTACAAAAGACATCACTGTCAGTACAGGATAGAAATTCAGAACAGATTATTTTAATTTCTATGGACCATTCTTTCCTCTCTCATTCCCCAAAAGCTGTAAATCTCCATCCCACTCACTCTCCCTCCATTCTCACTCTGCTGTATCTAATATTCAGCATCCCAATTCTCCTGAAGGTGCTGATTCAGGCTGATTGACAGATCCCTGCTCACTGCTTCCTGTCCTGGACACAGATCATAACAAATAGGAGCTGCAGTCAGCCATTCAGCCCATTGAGCCTACTCGACCATTCAATGGGATCATTGGCCGATCTACCTCAGCACCATTTTTCCACACTATCCCCCATATCCCTCGATATCTTCAATATCGAGAAACCTATCACTCTCGGTCTAAAAATACTTGATGACTGAGGCTCCACAGTCCTCTGGGGTAGAGAATCCCAAAGCTTCACCACATTGTCTTTGAATTCATTGCCGAGGGCAGCACGGTGGCGGTGATTAGCACTGCTGCCCCTCAGTGCCGAGGACCTGGGTTTGATGCCAGCCCCGGGTCACTGTCCATGTGGAGTCTGCACATTCTCCCTGTGCCAGCATGGGTCTCATCCCCACAATGTAAAACAATGTGCAGGGTCGGTGAATTGGCCACACTAAATTGCCCCTTAATTGGAAAAAAAAGAATTGGGTACTCTAAATTTATTTATTTTGAAGGACAACTAAGTTTTGTAGTTAGAGGTGTAATTAAAGCATCGTAAAAAGCGTAGGCTAATGGAATGTTGTTTGGATGAAGGGGATTCCCTGTGGAGTTAATTAGATTTCAGCTTGGTAAGATGGTATCAGTACTGGGAGGAGCCACAGTTTCAGGCTTTTTGCAGCAAAGCAGTCTTTTAGTTGAGAATTAGTTCAAGATGTGAGCAGAGGTCAAGCATCTCAGTTCAATTGAAAATATATGTCTGGCGCTAGATTAGCAGTTCCTTTCCAAGCAGTTCAGAAGAGTGTCGTTAGAAGGCGAGCTGAAACAAGCTGAAACAGCTTCCCAAGTTTCTTCATGGTTCTAACAGGTTTGAGATCTTGTCTTTAAAGTGGTGACACAAGATCTCTCTTTCTCAAAGAACATCTGTATAAAGCAGGTATTGCTGAGGGCTAACTGTGTTTAACGGTGGATTGAGAGCTGAGATGTGTTTTTGCTGTTTGAGTGGGAATAAAGGTAGCAGTTAAGGGTTACTGTATTCACTGTATTGATTAGCATTGTTTAAGGGCTAATTGTCAGCTGTTTTCTGGTGTGATGTTATATATTTGAATATTGTGTCAATAATAAAGTTTGTTTTCACATAGCATGGCCCTATTTTGTGTGAAATCACTCCTGGAGTGAGGTATCCTTTACTCACAGTCTGACAAAACACAAATAAAATATTGGGGTTTGTGCCCAGTATCCGAGCCACTGTTGGGGTCTGGTCCGGGATCATAACCGTGAGAAGGTGGGTTATGTGGATGTTTAGAGCACTTAGCACCTGAGGAGCAGAGATTTTACCTTCTTTCTAGCCCCACAGCAATGTCAGACTAGAATCGACAACTTTTTTTGTGCCGAGGACGATCCTACACCTGGTGTCCACTTGCACCACAGGGAGCATCGTAATCGCAGACCTTCCCCCGTTTGTCTGGAGTTTTTGCTCGAGGGCTCACCCCCAGGTCGAGAATGTGGAGGTTTGGAGCCTCCCTGAGTTCATTTATTATGCACTTTCAGGAAGAGTTTGAGTTCTTCCTTTTGGTTAACTCGACTCCTTGTATTTCCTTCTCCATTTTGTTGGAGACATTTACGGTTTATGCTCGGGGGCTGATAATTTCTTAAACTGCTAATAAAAGGTGCAGGATGCTGGAGAACCAGCGGCTTCTGGAGGTTTGTTTGGCGATGGTGGAAGAGAATTATATGGAGGGCCCGAGTAAGCTACTGCTGAAGGAGGTTCACGCAGCAAGAGTGGCTTTGAACTCCCTATTTACTCAGCAGGTCAAGAAAAGTTGAAAGTTAGTGAGATCGAAGTTGTACGAGTTTGGGAATAAGCCGAGCAAATGCTTGGCCTGTTTGACAAAGGACCTTTGTTCTGCAGCCTAGGGGCAGCACGGTGGCACAAGTGGATAGCACTGTGGCTTCACAGCGCCAGGGTCCCAGGTTTGATTCCCCGCTGGGTCATTGTCTGTGCGGAGTCTGCACGTGTCTGCTTGGGTTTCCTCGGGTGCTCCGATTTACTCCCACAGTCCAAAGATGTGCCGGTTAGGTGGATTAGCCATGAAACATTGCCCTTCGTGACCAAAAAGGTTAGGAGGGGTTATTGAGTTACGGGGATAAGATGGAAGTGAGGGCTTAAGTGGGTCGGTGCAGACTCAATGGGCTGAATGGCCTCCTTCTGCACTGTTTGTTCTATGTCTATGTCAAACCAGCTGTCTAGCCCACTGAGCTAAACCAGCCCAAACCGATCAATGACGGCTTTATGGGGCCAACTTTCCACAGCTGATGGTGACTATTAGGTGGGACCTTGCCCGGTGGTCGGCTCTTCCGATTTCATGGTGAGGGAGGATCCCCTTCATTAAAATGTGTTGCCCAGACTGTTGTACCCTGTGCAGATGCTGCCTATACTACTGTCAACCAGAGTTGTTAGGGAAATTAATCAAATCAGGGCAGGACCTACTCAGTTAATGGTAGGGAGTTGGGGAGACTTACAGAACAAAGAGATCTAGGAGTACAGGTTCATAGCTCCTTGAAGGTGGAGTCGCAGGTGGACAGGGTGGTGAAGAAGGTATTCAGTATGCTCAGTTTTATTGGTTAGAATATTGAATACCGGAGTCGGGATGTCTTATTGAAATTGGACAAGACATTGGTAAGACCGGACATGGAATACTGTGTTCAGTTCTGGTCACCTTATTATAGAAAGAATAATGTTAAACACGAAAGAGTGCAAAGAGATTTACCAGGATGCTGCGAGGACTTGATGTTCTGAGTTATAAGGAGAGGCTGGGACTTTTTCCCTGGAGTGTAGGAGGCTTAGGTGTGATCTTATAGAGGTCTATAAAATAATGAGGAGCATAGATAAAGGAGATAGCCCACATTTTTTCCCCGAGGTAGAGGAGTCTAGAACTAGAGGGCATAGGTTTACGGTGAGAGGAAAGAGATACAAAAGAGACCAAAGGGGAAAATTCTTCACACAGAGGGTGGTGAACTTCTGGAATGCGCTGCCAGAGGCAGTGTAGAGGCGGGTACAAATTTGTCCTTTAAAAAGCAGTTATATAGTTACATGGGCAGGGTGGGTACAGAGGGATATGGGCCAAATGCTGGCAAGTGGGACTAGCTTAGTGATAGAAACTGGGCGGCATGGACAAGCTGGGCAGAAGGGCCTGGTTCCATGCTGTAAACATCTATAACTCTACCTGGAACAAAATGTTTGTTCAGCTCCAATCACCAAGATAAGGGAGGGTATGGTCTTCCGAAAATCAGGCTTCATCAATTGGCCTCTCGTCTTAGGTTCATAAGGGATTGGGTTAGGATGGAGCCAACATTCATCTGGCTCAATACAGAAGCAGACCAGTCAGTTCTCCCTCGATCCAAAACTGGCATAGGCTGATTATGAAATGCATCTCCATGCAATTTTTAATGTCCGTGATTCATTCTGAGTCTTATGCATTGGGTAAAGGATGGGACTCCTACATTTGACTGACTTGCTCCTCCTGGGCTTTCCATGAGTGAATTCAATTCAACTTAGGCCGGGAGTAGGGCACAGTGATTAGTGCTGCTACCTCAGAGCCAGGGACCCAGGTTCAATTCCAGCCTTGGGAGGCTGTCTGTGTGGAGTTTGCATATTCTCCTCGTGTCTTTGTGTGTTTCCTCCGGGTGCTCCAGTTTCCTCCCACTGTCAAAAGATGTGCAGTGAAAGTGGATTGATCACGCTAATTTGCCCCTTAGTATCAAAGATGTGTAGGTTAGGTGGGTTGACCATGATCAATGCAACGGGTTACGAGGATAGGATGGGGAATGGGTCTCAGTGAAATGCTTTTTCTGAGGCTCAGTGCAGACTTGAAGGGGCGAATGGCCTTCTGCACTATAGTTCTATGTTATCCGTGTTGTGTTATTCATTTTAATTTGATTATGCTGTTAGTCTGCTTGTAATATTTTGGGGTTTACAAACTGAATTGTTATATATCTTACCCTCTTTCCCCACTCACGACTTTAACCTGTAAACTGGTTCTTCAATTAATCTGGCATTTCATCTCGAGGCTCTGCTCCCTCAAATATCCTGTTCCAAATTAATTCTGCAATGTGTTGCTTGGATGTGTGTTGGCAATATCTCTTGTTCCGCTCTGTACCCATTTGCCACGATTTTTTCTGTTACTCTGTTGCATTCATTGTTTAAACATTATTTAAAACATAAGTTATTAAAAATCTGTCCACTCATCCGTGAATATATTCAATGACCCCACACCCCACTGGTCCCTGTGGAAGAGAAATCCAGAGACGAATAACCCTCCAAGGGAAGAGATGACTGGATTGCACTTTATCGCAGAACCATAAATAATATATCTGATGTGTACCATATAAGACATGCCTCTGTCTGGTATTAATTTACTGTCCCCTTAAATGTCAGCAATCACCTGGAGAAACCAGCCCTTTATTGTGAATATTAGGAAAGAGACCATCCTTTTAGCCAGACAAATAAATGTGTCAAGCTGAGGGAGCAAAGGATGTCAATGTCTTTAAGAGAGAGAGAGAGAGACCTGGGCCAAGCTTTGCAGAGTCTGCACCCTCCCTGGAGTCACTTTCTTTCCCTTCACTTGCTGCAAGTGACCAATTGAAGGTGAGAATGAGAAAATAAATGGAAAGGGGGAGAAAAGAAACTGTTTTACTTACAGATGTTGGCGACAAAAACAAGTTTTCAGTCTGTGTGAGGCCCCAGTTTTGCTCATTGTCCAGCTTCCGCATTCAGAAAACGGGAAACTAATTGGATGGTGGAAGAGAGTCCTTCCGGTTCACCAACTCTTCCCATTGGTCAACAACCTTCCTCCGCCTCACTCATTGTTCCCCCTCCTCGAGACAAGGTTTCCAGGCAACCGGCTGCGGCCAGAACAATAAGTCTCTCGGTGATTCCCCTCTCCCCACCCCGGGACTGAGCATGTCCGAGGGAGAGCAGAGATTGCGCATGTGCGAGGGAAAGCTCACCCTTGACCTTCCTGCTGAGGCGTTGACCAATGGGAAGGGTTGGATGACCGGAAGGACTCTGGTCCTCCAAGGCAATACGCGCGGGCTTTGTGTGAATGGAGCTTGGACGTCACAGACTGAACCTTCCTCCTGTCTCCAACATCTGTGAGTAAAACACTTTCTTTTCTCCCCCTTTCCATTTATTTTCTCATTCTCACCTTCAATTGGTCACTTGCAGCAACTGAAGGGAAAGGAAGTGAATCCAGGGAGAGTGCAGACTCTGGAAAGCTTGGCCCAGGTCTCTCTCTCTTCAAGACATTGACATCCTTTGCTCCCTCAGCTTGACACATTTATTTGTTTTGACCCTCTCCGAATCTCAAATACGACAACTATAAACTACCCATGAGCCCTGCCCCTGACCAGCCTGTAATATAACAGGGGCCGGTTTAGCTCCAGTTGTTTGGACAGCTGGTTCATGATGCAGAGGGAGGCTTCAATTCCCGGCTGAGGTTATTCATGAAGGCACCAGCTTCTCAACCTTGTATCGTGCCTGAGTTGTGTTGATCCTCAGGTTAAATCACCACCAGTCAGATATACCTCTCAATGGGGAAAGCAGCCTATGGTCACCTGGGACCTTGGCGACTTTACCTTTAATCTAACAATTGAATCTACTCGATACAGAGGGCGGTGGAGGCCGGGACGTTGGGTGTCTTTAAGACAGAAGTTGATAAATTCTTGATTTCTTGAGGAATTAAGGGCTATGGAGAAAGAGCGGGTAAATGGAGTTGAAATCAGCCATGATTGAATGGTGGAGTGGACTCGATGGGCCGAATGGCCTTACTTCCACTCCTATGTCTTATGGTCTTATGGATATAATCCTCACCCAATCCAAAGCCTCGAACCATATGCACCAGATAATCGACTCGAGCAAAAGCTTTCTCTGCATCGAAGGAGATCATCATCCCATCCACTGTGTATTTCTGAAAAGTCTGAATCACATTCAGCAACCTTCCAACATTGTTACTGCTAGAAAATCTTCCCCCTTATAAAACCAGTCTGCCCGCCCGCCCCCACCCCCCCCCCCCCCTCCCGCGCGATTGTTGGAAGGATGTTCTCCAGCCTTCGCGCCAAAACTTTAGATCGTAATTTGAAGTCAACGTTCAAAAGAGATATTGGCCAATAAGAGGCACACTCCTCTGGGTCCTTCAGAATCAAAGAGATAGTAGTCTCCCGAAGAGTCGGTGGCAGCATCATCCCAGAGTCAAAAGAGTGACAATACATACCCATCAATGGGTCCAACAACAAATCCTCAAGCACCCGATAAAACTCACATCCACACCCATTTAGGTCCCGGTGCTTTACCCGGCTGCAGCTCCTTCATGGCCTTTGACACCTCTTCCCTAGAGAGGGGAGCATTAAGAGGCTCACACTGGCTTTCTGAGGCCCCTGGAAGCTTCAGGGAAGTGAATAAATGCTCCATATCCAGCAACACTTCACCAGACTTCACAGACTTTATAATCCTGTATAGAATTCCCCAAATCCCTGTTTATCTCCTCTGTCCTCACAACCCTTTCCCCTCCTAAGCCGCCCCTCTCCTAAGCCGCACAGAGGAAATTGTTCCAATGTCGGCCTTTTTCTTTGTCAAACGGGTCATGTATTTGCTCGGTTTATTCCCAAATTCGTATAACGTCTGCCTCACAAACATTTCTCGACCTGCTGCATCAATAGCCACTCTTGCCGTGTTAACCTCCTTCAGCGACAGCTTATTCAAGATCTCCTTATAATTCTGCTTGGCCTTCGTGAAACAAACCGCCAGACCCTGCTGGTTCTTCAGCATCCTGTGCTTTTTATTAGCAGTGGAAGAAATGATCAGCCTCTGAGGATAAACTTTACATGTCTCCCATAAAATGGAGGGGGGAGTACCAGGGGTCGAGTTAACCGGGAGGAAGAACTCAAACGCTTACTTAAAATGCGTAGTAAATGAAGTATCTCTTCTCAGGGAGGCATCTGACCTCCATGTTCTCGACCTGGGGGTGAGCCCTCGAGTAGAATTCCAGAGAAACGGGGGATGGTCCACAATCGATGTTCACGACGATGCAAGAGGACACCAGATGTCGGATGGTCCTTGACATAAAAATGTTGTCAATTCTGGGATGGCATTGATGTGGGGCTGGAAAGAAGGTAAGATCTCCTCCCCACGGATGCAAAGTTCTCCAAACATCCACATACCCCACCTCCTCATAAGCCGAGGCCAATGCCCTAGTTTGCAGCGTGGGGGGTTCCTGGTAACCGGGAGCTTATTTACCAGAGGATTTAAGTGGCCATTGAAGTCACCAACCACAAAAGAGTTAGTTGAAGCTAACTCTGCAAAATCCACAAAAGCTTTTGTAATGAACTCCAGGGAGTAATTCGGGGATCCATAAACATTCATTATTGAAACAACATCTCCATGCACCAAACCTCTAATGATCACATATCGACCTCCTTTGTCCTTGGTGCAGGTTTCAACCTTAAAAGGGATATTTTTATTAATAAGGATTGCCACACCCCTGCTACTTGATGAAACGGAGGCAAAAAACCTGCCCCACCCAATCCCACCTCAATTTAAAGTGTTTCTCATCATCCAGATGAGTTTCCTGTAATAAAGCTATGTCGACTTTCTCCTTAAGGACCATGGTTTTCGCACAATGGCATTAACACCGACATCCCCGTTATCCTAACGTGCCTCCTCAGCTGGTTCCAGATCTTCACCATGGACTACACGACAGGGCTCTCCCAGTGTTTCCTTGGCGACATTGGCAGTGCCGCCGTCACTATAGTCCTCAAGCTGGACCCCCTACAGGTTTCTTCCTCCATCCTAACCTATTCTACCCCTTCTCCTTCCAACCGTCGCCTCACATTCTCCGCCCAGTAATAATGTAGCAAGTTCGGCACGCCAACCCTCCCTTCTGCCTCGGTCTCTTAACCCTGGGCACCTTCCCTGCTCATACAAAGTCTGAAATAATCATATCCAGTTTTCAAAAGAAGGCCTTGGGTACAAAGATCGGGAGTGTCTGGAATATGAACAGGAACCTCGGCAGAATGTTCATGTTCACCAGTTGGACCCTCCCTGCCAAAGTCAAGTGCAGCATGTCCCACCTCTTCAGATCCTTCCTAATCTCCTCCACCAGCTTGTTAAGTTCCATTTGTGTAGCTTCGCCCTTTTCCTCGCTACCTGAATCCCCAGGTATCTAAACCTGTCTCCGACTACCTTAAATGGCATCCCCTCTAGATTGACTCACCGACCCAACTCATTCACCGGGAAGACTTCACTTTTCCCTAAATTTAACTTGTATCCCGAGAACGCCCCAAACTTCCCCAACAGGCCCATGATCCTCTACAAGCTCTCCAGTGAGTCAGAAACATACAATAGTAGGTCGTCTGCGTATAGCGACACCTGATGCTCCCTACGTCCCCTCGTAATCTCTCGCCACTCTGCCGACCCCCTAAGAGCCATTGCCAGAGGCTCTATAGTCAGCGCAAACAGCAACGGCGGAAGCGGGCACCCCTGCCTTGCTCCCCTGTGCAGTTCAAAGTTCTGTGAACCCATGTCATTGGTCTGCACACTCGCCATCAGTGCCACATATAACAGGCACCCATACCACAAACTTTGGCCCAAACCCAAACCTTCCCAGGACCTCCAACAGGAACCACCATTCCACCCAGCCGAATGCCTTCTCCACATACATGGACACCACTACCTCTGGCACCTGGGCTCTCAACGGGGTCATGATCACATTTAACAGCCTCCTTATATTATTAGAAAGCTGCCCTTTACGAAGCCTGTTTGTTCCTCCGCAACCACCCCCAGGACACAACCTTCCATCCTTCCCACCCCAACGTAGCCAGTACTTTCACATCCGTATTTAACAGAGACAGGGGCCTATACGACCCACATTCCAACGTGTCCTTCCCCTTTATTGGTATTAACGTGATTGTTGCCGATGTCATCGTCTCCGGCAGCTCCCCTTCTCCAGCACCTCATTAAACTCCCCCAGGAGATGTGGTGCCAGGTCCGTCACAAACGCCTTATAAAATTCCGCCGGGTCGCCATCGGGCCCCGGGGCCTTCCCCGACTTTCATTCCCCTTATACTGTCCAATATCTCCCTCAGCCCCACGGGCTTCCCTAGTGCCTGCCTCTTCTCTTCCTCCAACTGTGGAAACTCCAGTTCATCTATAAACCGTCCCATGTCCCCTCTTCACCCCCAGATCCGCCCTGTACAGCTCCTTATAATAATCCCTGAACGCCTCGTTTATCTACCCCGGCTCCGACACCACATCCCCTGCCCCAGTCCATGTCTTCAATATTTCCCTGGACGCAGCCTGCCTCCGTAACTGATGCTCTAACATTCGACTCGCCTTATCCCCTTATTCATACTCCATCCCCCTGGCCCTACGCACCTGTCCTACCGCCCTCCCTGTCGTCACCCTATCAAATTGCCTCTGTAATATTTTCCTCCTCACCAATCCCTCTATGTTGGGCACCCTCGGGTACTCCCTATCTACCTCCACTATCTCGTTCATTAGCCGTTCATATTCCTCCCTCCTTTCCCTATCCGCATGTGCCTTGAATGAGATCATCTCCCCGCGGGCCACCGCTTTCAGCGCTTCCCAAAAAGTGGCCGCCGACACCTCCCTGTTTTGGTTCAATTCTACAGAATCTTCAATCACAGCCCACACTTTGTCACAAAACCCTCTCTCTGCCAACAGCCCCGAATCGAGCCTCCACCCTGGCCTCTGCTCCCGTCCCAATCTAAGCTGAATCTCCAGCCAGTGGGGCGCATGGTTCGAGATTACTATCCCCGTTAACTCTGCCCCCTCCACCTCAACCAAAACCTCCCGGCTCACCATAAAAAAGTTGATTCATGAATACACCCTATAAACCTGTGAGAATAGGAAGATTCCCTTCCCCCTGGGTTCTTGAAGCTCCATGGGCCCACCCTTCCCCTCTTTTCCATAGACCTGCCCAGCTCCTTTGCCATTCGTGTTTTGCCCATTGACCTGGGGCTCGATCTATCTACCCGTCGGTTCTAGGACACAATTAAAATCTCCTTCCATAATCAACTGGTGCATCGCCAAGTCCAGGATCGCTGCCCGCAACCCCCTCATAAAACCGACTTCACCCCAATTCAGTGCATACACATTCATCAACACCACCGATGTCCCTTCTAATAGCCCACTCACATCATCCCAGTTCAGTGCATACACATTCACCAATACCACCGGTGTCCCTTCTAATACCCCACTCACATCATCCCAGACCAGTGCATACACATTCACATTCACCAATACCAGTAGCATCCCTTCTAACACCCCGCTCACCATCACATATCTCCCACCCGGGTCCCTCACTTCCTTCACACTCACAAACCTGGTTTCTTGCTCATTAAAATTGCCCCCCCCCCCCGACTTTGAATCGGACCCGGAGTGAAAAACCTGACCCACCCATCCCTTCCTCAGCACGGTAGCACAGGTGGTTAGCACTGTGGCTTCACAGCACAAGGGTCCCAGGTTCGATTCCTCCCTGGGTCACTGGCTGTGCGGAGTCTGCATGTTCTCCCCGTGTCTGCGTGGGTTTCCTCCGGGTGCTCCGGTTTCCTCCCACAGTCCAAAGACGTGCAGGTTAGGTGGATTGGCGATGATAAACTGCCCTTAGTGAGCAAAAAAGTTAGGAGGGGTTATTGGGTTACGGGGATAGGGTGGAAGTGAGGGCTTAAGTGGGTCGGTGCAGAATCGATGGGCCGAATGGCCTCCTGCACTGTATGTTCTATGTTCTAACCTGGTCTTTCACGCGGAGGTGTGTTTGCTGCAGAAAGACCACCTCCGCTTTTAAACTCCTCGGGTGCGCAAAGAGCCGAGATCTCTTCACCGGTCCATTGAGTCCTCGCATGTTCCATGTGGAGCCTTACAGGGGGCTTCCACCTCCATTCCCCTCTCCCACCCGCCATCCTCTCCTTTAAGTTCCACCCCATAAGACCATAAGACATAGGAGCGGAAGTAAGGCCGTTCAGCCCATCGAGTCCACTCCATCATTCAATCATGGCTGATTTCAACTCCATTTACCCGCTCTCTCTCCATAGCCCTTAATTCCTCGAGAAATCAAGAATTTATCTGTCTTAAAGACACTCAACATCCCGGCCTCCACCGCCCTCTGTGGCAATGAATTCCACAGACCCACCACTCTCTGGCTGAAGAAATTTCTCCTCATCTCTGTTCTAAAGTGATTCCCTTTTATTCTCAGGCTGTGCCCCCGGGTCCTAGTCTCCCCTGCTAATGGAAACAACTTCCCTACATCCACCCTATCTAAGCCATTCATTATCTTGTAAGTTTCTATTAGATCTCCCCTCAACCTCCTAAACTCCAATGAATATAATCCCAGGATTCTCAGACGTTCATCGTATGTTAGGCCTACCATTCCTGGGATCATCCGTGTGAATCTCCGCTGGACCTGCTCCAGTGCCAGTATGTCCTTCCTGAGGTGTGGGGCCCAAAATTGCTCACAGTATTCTAAATGGGGCCTAACTAATGCTTTATAAAGCTTCAGAAGTACATCCCTGCTTTTATATTCCAAGCCTCTTGAGATGAATGACAACATTGCATTTGCTTTCTTAATTATGGACTCAACCTGCAAGTTTACCTTCAGAGAATCCTGGACTAGGACTCCCAAGTCCCTTTGCACTTCAGCAATTAATTTCCCCCATTAATTTCACCCTGTACCTGGCCCATCCAAGATGGCCACTTTCCCCGCCCCTGACCATGTTTCCTCTCTAACCTCGCCTCGTCGCGTCACCCCCCCCCCCCCCCCCCACCCCCCACCCCCGCCCCCCCTCCTGTGGCCATCTCTCTCGTCCTTCTCACCACACTTCACTTCCATTAACCAACATTATCTGCCAGCGTGGCAACTCCTGCCCAAAGTCTCCTCCTGCTGACCCCCCCCCCTCACCTCTCTGTTCTGTGAAGAAGGCTCCCCGCTGACCTCCCCCACCCAAACAAAGACTCATCTCGAACCACAGGTCACCTCCCCAGAGACAAACAGAAAGAAAACACACAGCCCCGGGCAGCAGGAGGGGGGAACTTTTCACCCCTGATATCCTTTGTTAACCCGACAGTAAAAAGAAAAAATCTCCCCTCCCTCCAACCCCCACTCCACCTGTATTCCCAATTACTTCAAAGTGCCAGCACCCCGTCTCCCACAATTGTTCAGGTCAGTTCTCCCCCAGTTTATGCTCCTTGATAAAGACATTGGCTGCTTCCGGGGTCTCAAAATAGTATTCCCGTCCTTCATTAGTCACCCGTAGTTTCTCCGGGTGAAGCACCCTAAACCTGATCCGCTGTCGATACAGCACCTCCTTGGCCCTGTTGAACCCCACACGCCGTTTTGCCAGCTCAGCTCCAATGTCCTGGTATATTCGGACCTTGTTCCCCTCCCATTCACAGTTATGCTTCTCCCTGGCCCACTGCAGAATCTTCTCCTTCTCCATGAACTTGTGGAGCCTCACGGTGACCGCCCGCGGCGGCTCTCCTACTCTCGGCTTCTGCCTCAGAGACCTGTGCACTCTGTCCACATCAGGGGCCTTGTCCAGCACCCCCTCTGCCACCAGCCCCGCTGGCATCCTCAAAGCCTACCTCGTGGCACCTTCCACTCCTTCAGGCAGGCCCACTGTCTGCAGATTCTGCTTTCTCTACCTATTTTCCTGCTCCTCCACCTTTGTTCTCAATGTTCTTGCAAAGGTCTCCTAAGAGCCCCACCTCCGCCTCCAATGCCATCACCTGATCGCTGTGGTCCGACATCACCCTCTCAATCTCTCAGATCTGCAACCCCTTTGCCTCCAAGCATTTCTCCACCCTCTCCATCGTGCCCTTCAGGGGTGCCACAGCCCCTTCGATGGCCTTCGAGCGATCCTCCTGCATCTCCTTCCTCCTCTGCTGGCGGAACTCTTCCCTGATGACGGCCATCAACTGTTCCACCTGGGGCTTTGCTACTTGCATTGACCCTTCCCCCTCCGCCATCCTTCTGCTGCGCCACAGGTCTCTCCCAATGCCTTGGCCAGGTCCTTCACCTTCTGCTGGGTTTGGTAACCAGCAGACATACCACTCCAGGAGGGAACTTTTCCTCCGACGTTCAACTGCACCTTTTTGTTGAAGTTGCACCCAATTTCAGGTTAAAAGAGCTCTTTTCAACTCCTTCAAGCAGGAGCTGCCCTGTGTGCGACCACTCACGCCATGGCCGTCACCGGGAGTCCGGTTTATAACGTTTAAGAACATAGGAACAGGAGTAGGCCATTCAGCCCCTCGATCCTGTCCCGCCATTCAGTGAGATCATGGCTCATCTGTGACCTAACTCCATCCACCTGCCTTTGACCCATATCCCTTAATATCCTGCGTAACAAAAATCTATTTGTCTCATTTAACATTAACAACTAATCTAGCTTCAACTGCCGATTGTGAGAGTTCCTAACCTCGACCACCCTTTGAGTGAAGAAGTTCTTTCCAACATCTACCCTGCACGGTCTAGCCCGAATTTTTAGACTTTGCCCCTCGATTTAGAATCTTCCAACGAGTGGAAGTACTTTACCTTTATCTACCCTGTCTTTCCCATTAATATTTTCATTAGATTACCCCTTAATCTTCTAAATTTGAGTGAAAACAGGTCTGATTTGATTAATCTGTCCTCGTAACTCAACCTCTGTAATCCAGGTATCCTGTTTGTAAACCTACGCTACCCTCTCTCCAAGGCCAGAATATCCTTCCTAAGGTGTGGTGCCCAGAACTGCTCACAGTCTCCAAGTGGAGTCTAACCAGGGTTTTGTATAGCTGCAGCATAACCCCTGTGTCTTTATATTCCAATCCTCTAGATATAAATGCTAGCATTCCATTAGCCTTTTTGATTATTTTCTGCATTTATTCCTGCCATTTTAAGGATCTATGCACCTGAACTCCCCAAGTCGTTTTGGACATCCACTGCACCGAACCTCTTTCCATTTAAAAAGTACTTTAGAAAGTCCAAAATGGATAACCTCACATTTGCTTACATTCAATTCCATCTGCTACAATTCTGGCCATTCACCTAGTCTGTCAATATCGCCTTGGACCGACAAGAGAGAACCCAGTAGAGTACTACTGGAGCTGTGTAGATAGTTAATGATAAATAAAATACGTTTTGTTGTCTCTACAACTCGGTGTTGGATTCTTCATTGCCCCTCACTAAATACCCATTATCCCCATTCTCTCCTGCCACTCAACTAATTTCCAAACCAGGTCAATAATCTGCCCTCAAACTCCATGGGCTTCCATTTTAGCTAACAATCTCTTGTGTGGAACTTTATCAAATGCCTTCTGGAAGTCCATATGAATGACATCCATAGACATTCCCCTGTCCACTACCTTTGTCATCACTTCAAAGAATTCAGTAAGATTAGTTAGACATGAGCTTCCCTTCACAAATCCCTGCTGGCTCTCCCTGATATACTGAAAATGTTCAAAGTGTTCAGTTACCCCCATCCCCGATTATAAACTCCAGCAATTTCCCCACCACAGATGTTCGGCTAACTGGTCTGTAATTCCCGGGTTTCCCCTTTTCCCCCTCATTAAAAAGTGACAAGTGCAGTTTTCCAATCCAGAGGGACTACTCCTGAATCTAGGAATATGGGAGATTCTAGTTAGGGCATCTACAATGTGCTCCCCGACTTCCTTTAACACCCTCGGATGGAAACGTCAGGTCCTGGGGATTTGGCGCTCTTTAGTCCCATTAGTTTCCTCGTTAGTGATGGTATATAGAACATAGAACATAGAAAAATACAGCACAGAACAGGCCCTTCGGCCCATGATGTTGTGCCGAACCTTTGTCCTAGATTAATCATAGATTATCATTGAATTTACAGTGCAGAAGGAGGCCATTCGGCCCATTGAGTCTGCACCGGCTCTTGGTATAGTTATGTTAATTGTATTAAGTCCCTGTCCTCTATCGACTATTCATTTTTTCGGGACTTCTGGCAAGTTATGATGCTCACCCTGGCACCGGGCAGGCAACATACCATGTGGGACTCTCGGTCCTGCTTCCAAAGGATGTTATCAGTTCCCCTAATTGTAGAATCCCTGATGCTGTGGAAATTCTAATAGGTCTGGGGAATAGGTATTGGAGACGAGGTATTGGGGAATGAGAGGAAGGAATATTCCATAGAAACTAGAATTCTCTGTTCTGAATTTCTATCCTGTACTGAGTGTTGACTTTTGTAAACTTCTTTTACAGATATTACAAGAGGAGGAATTACAGACTGAAATCTCAATTGTCACGTCTCGGTCTTACAGACTCACTCGATACCTTGGGATCTGAGTATCATTGGCCTTTGAATCTAGAAGGAGAAATGTTTGCCCAATTTGTCGGCATCAAAAGATTTTAAACATCAGTGTGACTGGAAAAGCACCGAGTCTCACACACACCCGAGCGAGAGTGTTCCAGAGCACTGACTGTGGAAAGAGCTTCAAACAATTACACAGCGTGAAAAACATCACACCAGACACAGCGGGGAGAGACAGTACACATGTTCTGTGTGTGGACGAGGCTTCAACTGATTGTCAAACCTGGAGAGACACGAGGAGACCCAAAACATGGAGAAACCGTGGAAATGTGGGGACTGTGGGAAGGGATACAGAATCCCATCTCAGCTGGAGATTCATCGACGCATTCACACAGGGGAGAGGCCATTCACCTGCTCGCAGTGTGAGAAGGGATTCACACTGTGTTCCAGCCTGAAAAAACACCAGCGAGTTCACACTGGGGAGAAGCCATTCACCTGCTCTCACTGTGGGAAGGCATTTACTCAGTTATCTAACCTGCATTCACACCAGCGAATTCACACTGGGGAGAGGCCATTCCCCTGCTCTCAGTGTGGGAAGGGATTCACTCAATTATCCAGCCTGAAGAAACATCAGCGAGTTCACACTGGGGAGAAGCCGTTCACCTGCCCTCAGTGCGGGAACGGGTTCACTCAGTTATCCACTCTGCGGATACACCAGCGAGTTCACACTGGGGAGAGGCCATTCACCTGCTCTCAGTGTGGGAAGGGCTTCAGAGATTCATCCCACCTATTGAGACACCAGCTAGTCCACACTGGGGAGAGGCCGTTCACCTGCTCTCAGTGTGGGAAGAGATTCACTCGGTTACCCAGACTGAAGTCACACCAACGAGCTCACACTGGGGAGAGGCCATTTATCTGCTCTCAGTGTGGGAAGGAATTCACTGACTTATCGAACCTGAAAAGACACCAGCGAGTTCACACTGGGGAGAAGGCAATCACGTGCTCTGAGTAGGGGAAGGCAATTAGTGATCCATCCCACCTGCAGACACATTAGCGGGTTCACACTGGGTAGAGGCCATTCATCTGCTCTCAGTGTGGGGAGGGAATCCATGATTCATCGCACCTGCTGAAACACCAACATGTTGCCAAGGGGCTGTTCAGCACAGGGCTGAATCGCTGGCTTTGAAAGCAGACTAAGGCAGGCCACCAGCACGGTTCAATTCCCGTACCAGCTTCCCCGAACAGGTGCCGCAATGTGGCGACTAGGGGCTTTTCACAGTAACTTCATTTGAAGCCTACTTGTGACAATAAGCGATTTTCGTTTTCAAGTGATTACAGCGGTTGGATTCTGCTGTTATTGTTTCTGTTCTCAATAACACCCAGGACTGCATTTTGTTCATTCTGTCAATTGGTCAATGGGGATGGGCAGAGGGTTTCTTTCTGCTGGACTCACGGCTTTGCCTCCAATGGGCTGAAGCTCTTCGAACCTTGTTGCAAATTTCACATGGATCATAGAGCGAAGGGGTGTTTGGAAGTGAGAAGATAGTCAGTTTGCATTTCTGTTTGGATCGTCCAAAATCATGCCACATTGCCATGAAGATGGGCCCTGGTAGTTACTTCAAGCGGGATGCTCCCATTATTGACGCCGAAAACGCGATCAGCGATCGGCCGGTGAATCCATTTGTACCCCGAAATCGGGGGCGGTTCCATTTTTCTGATGCTCTGCCCCCTCACAAATGGCGGATTCAACCACCGCCACAGTCAGGGGAGGGGGAGCCATTTTGCTGGCAGGGGGGATTGGTGGGGGGTGGTCCGGCGGTTGTGAGGGGGGTTACAGAGGGACAGTTTTTGGCAGGCCAGGTCCGTGCGTGGCCGGCACCACGTTATACGGCGCAGCCGCCGCATGCGGGCAACAGACCCGACCATTCTGCGTCCGTATCGGCAGGTAATGCCCGGGGCTTTACGTGGTGCAGCTGCTAGTCCCCCACTGGACGGAGCATCGTTGCCCGGGGGGGGGGGGGGCGCCGACTTTTTGGTTGTCGCAGAATCGGAGAATCCAGACCATGGTTTTTTTGTTTAATTTATCTGTGTGTTTCTCACAGAACAAAACTATCAGGGCACGAGGGACAAGTTGTCTGGGGTGGACTGGGAAACCACATTAATTGGTATGATGGGAGACAAGCAATAGCTAATATTTAATGAATTTTTATATGTCTACCAGGGGGGGGTCAGTTAGCTCAGTTGGCTGGATGGCTGATTCATGATGCGGAGTGACTCCAATAGCCGGGGTGCAACTGTCGTACTGGCTGAGGTTATCCATGAAGGGTCCACCTTCGCAACATTGCCCCTCGCCTGAGGTGTGGTTACCCTCAGGTTAAATCACCAGTTATCTCGCTCTCGCTCCCTCTCTCTCAAAAGGGAGATCTGGTTATGGTCCTCTGGGACTTTGGCAACTTTCATTGCAGATATATGCACCAAATATAGATTCCTTTAGTGAACAAAAATCCAACAGGAAAAGTGATGCCACCGTGGCTAACAAGAAATGTTAATGATTCCATTAGATCAAAGGAAGAGGCTCATAAAGTGGCCAAAATAGCAGTAAGCCTGAGGACTGGGAACTGGTTTTAGAATTCTGCAAAGGGGGACCAAGAAACATAAAGAGAAAATAGAATATGAGAGCAAACTGGTGAGAAACATAAAAAACTACTGGAAAAACTCCTACAGGAATGTGAAAAGGTAAAGATTAGCAAAGACCAATGTGGGTCCATTCCAGGCAGAGACAGGAGAGTTTATAATGGGGAATAAGGAAATGGCAGAGAAACTAAACAATGTGTGTCTGTCTTCACGGAGGAAGATACAGAAATTGTCCAAAAAATACTCCCAAGGGACGAGTGAGCAGGAGGAACTGAAAGAGATTAGTATTAGAGAAAATGTAGTATTGGTTGAAAGTTAATGAATTCCCAAAAGCTGATGCTCTACATCCCAGAGTGTTGAAAGAGGTGGCTGTAGTGATAGTGGATACATTGGTGATCATCTTTCAAAATTCTATAGATTCTGGAATGGTTCCTGCAGGTTGGAAGGTGGTAAATGTAACCCCACTATTTAAGGAGAGAGAGAGAAAACGGGGAACCACAGACCCATTAGCCTGACATCAGTAGGAGGGAAAATGCTACAATCTATTATAAAGGATGTGATAACATACGAATTAGGAGCAGGAGTAGGCCACTCGGCCCCTCGAGCCTGCTCCACCATTCAATAAATTCACGGTTGATCTGACTTTAACCTCAGCTCCACATTCCTGCTGAACCCCCGATAACCTTTCACCTTCTTACTTGGCAAGAATTTATCCAGCTCTGCCTTCATAAATATTCAAAGACTCTGCTTCCACTGCCCTTTGAGGAAGAGAGTTCACAACCATCGGAGAAAAAAAGTTCTCCTCTGCCTTAAATGGGCAAGTTTTAACTTTTAAAATGACTCCAATTTCTAGATCCTGCCACAAGAGGAAAAATCCTTTCCACATCCACCCTGTCAAGGCCCCTCAGGATCTTGTACGGTTCAATCAAGTCACCTAAACTCGATCGGTCACAAGCCCAGCCTGTCCAATCATTCCTCATAAGACCAGCCTCCAATTCCAGGTATGAGTCCAGTAAACCGTCTCTGAACTGCTTCCAACACATTTATATCATTCCTTAAATGAGAGCAATACTGTACACAGTGCCCAGATGTGGTCTCACCAATGTCCTGTATAACTGAAGCATAATCTCCTTATTTTTGTATTCAATTCCCCTCACAATAAACAATAACATTCTATTAGCTTTCCTAATTACTTGCTGTACCTGTATACTCGCCTTTTGTGATTCCTGCTCTTGGACACCAAGATCCCTCTGAATCTCAGAGCTTGGCAATCTCTCACCATTTAGATAATAAGCCTTTTTATTCTTTTTGCCAAAATGGATAATGTCACGTTTTCCCACATAATACTCGATTGGGCAGATCTTTTCCCACTCATGTAACCTATCTATATCCCTTTGTAACCTCCTTATGTCCCCATCACAATTTACTTTCCTACCTATCTTTGTATCATTGGAACATAGGAGCAGCAGTTGACCATTCAGCCCATCGAGCCTGCTCCACCATTCAATACGCTCATGGCTGATCAACCACTTCAGTGCCTTTTTCCCCACACTATCCCCATATCCGTCAGTCTCTGCTTTCAACACACTCAATGACTGAGCTTCCACAGCCCTTTGGGGTAGAGAATTCCAAAGATTCACAATCCTCTGAATAAAGAAATATCTCCGCCGAGACCAATCCTAAGTGGCTTTCCCCTTATTTTGAAATTGTGTCCCCTGGTTCTAGACTCCCCAACCAGGGGAAACACCTCACCTGCACCTACCCTGTCTATTCCATTCAGTATCTTAAGTTTCGGTGAGACCACCTCTCATTCTTCAAAGCTCTAGTGAATACAGCCCCAGTTTCCCCAATCTCTATTCATAGGACAGTCCTGCCATCCCCTGTGGTCTCTGGTTCCCTGTTTTCTCTCTCCCTCCTTAAATAGTGGGCTTACATTTACCAGCTTCCAATCTAGAGAATTTTGAAAGATGATCACCAATGTTTCCACTATCTCTCCAGCCACCTCTTTCAACACTCGGGTAGAGCATCAGCTTTTGGAGATTTCTGATTTATTTCTTTATTGCCACGTGTACCGAGGTACAGTGAAAAGTATTTTTCTACGTACAGTCCAGACAGATCATTCCATACAGGGGAAAAAAATCATTTATTAACTTTCAACCACATTAATTTCTCCAGTATTAGTTTTTCATGATTACTAATCTCTTTCAGTTCCTCATTCTCACTAGTCCCTTGGTGTTCTCATATTTGGGGGAAATTTCTGTATCCTCCTCCATGAAGACAGACTCACATTGTTTAGTTTCTCTGCCATTTCCTTATTCCCCATTATAAACTCCCCTGTCTCTGCCTGGAATGGACCCACATTGGTCTTTGCTAACCTTCTCCTTTTCACATTCCTATGGGAGCTTTTCCTGTCGTTTTTACGTTTCTCGCCTGTTTGCTCTCATATTCTATTTTCTCTTTCTTTATCAGTCTCTTGGTTTGGTTTTCAGCAAAGGAGGACCAAGTTCCCAATCCTCAGGTTTACTATGATTTTGGTCACTTTATGAACCTCTTCCTTTGACCTAATGCAATCTTTCACTTTGCTTGTCAGCCACGGTTGCAAAACCTCTGTTGGATTTTTGTTTATTAAGGAGTCTATATTTTATGTAAATATGTAACAATTCCTCAAATACTTGTGATTGCCTGTCTATCGTCATACCATTTATTGTAATTTCCCAATCTAGCACAGACAACTGTGAATACAGGCCCAGTTTCCCCAATGTCTCTTCATAGGACAGTCCTCGGTGGTAAAATGTGCCGTGGCCTGTATTTTAGACTCGATAAAATCAGACATTTTAAATTAAAAATTGGCCATTTTAAATCGAGCCACAGCCAGCTCCAGCAACCAGCCTGAATACACTGAACTCCGACAAGCTGCCAGCACATGTCTGGAGCTGCTCTGCTCCATCAATCACCAATCAAGAGATAATTGGCTCTATTCATCGATTGATTGTTTTGAATAGACAAAGTTACATAACAAACAACGCACCGGGAAATGGACTCCTGTGGACAGCTTTCCGGTGTCCTGCTGAGTGGCCATTGGTAACTCCATTGGGTGGTGCCACTCCCACCCTGTGACCTCATCGGCTGGGTCAGAGAACATTCTGGAAGGATACAGAAAGGGTATAACGATTGAACCCTGGGACCGCCCAGCAGTGAAGACTCCATGCAGAGGTAATCGAGCCGGCTGACCAGAGACGGAAAGAAGCAGCGGCGAGACCCATCTTCTCGGAAGAAGACCCCGAGGAGATTGAGATACAGAATCAAACCCGCAGCTCGAATGAGTCCATCGGCTCGGGTACTATTGAGAATCTTGGGACTGTAATTAGTGGGATAATTTAAGGGTAACTATTTTACTGCTTGTGGAATAAAGTTAAGTGATTTATACACTCCGTTGCCCTTTGTTTACCTGGTCAATAAAGATACTTGGGTAGAACATTTGATTAATAAACTGGTCAAAGTGTCTGAGGTTTTATAGACACAACACCTCCCATCCCCGGAACAAGTCTGGTGAACCTTCCTTACTCCCTCTGTGGCAACATTATCTTTCCTGAGGCAAGGGGAGTAAAACTGCACACATACTCCAGCTGTGGTCTAACCAAGGTCCTATACTATTGAAGCAAGTCTTCACTACTCCTGTGCTCAAATCCTCTTGTGATAAAGACCAACATCCCATTGGCCTTCCTAATAACTTGCTGCACCTGTATGTTAGCCTTCAGTGACTTATTGACCAGGACACCCAGGTCCCTTTGTACATTTACACTTTCTAATCTCTGACCATTTCAGAAATACTCTGCTCATCGGTTCCTCCTACCAAAGTGATAATCTTACATTTTTCCACATTATATTCCAACTGCCATGTCCTTGCCCACTCACTACGTCTGTCCAAATCCTCCTGTAGCCGTTTTACATCTTCCTCAAGATGAATGTTGACAGGCTCTTTAACGGAATGTGAGTCTCTCTTAAGCTAATTGGTAAAGGAGCTGGAGGGGGAGAGCAGATTTTAGTTTTATTTTGACACAATGTTTAAAAATATGGTTCAGAGAGTCAATCGTGATTGACTCGTTTATCAAGTCTTTTTCAGGAAGTAACAAGGGATGTCAAGAAAGGGGAACCTGTAGATGTGGTTTATCTAGATTTCCAGAAGGTATTCGCCAGGGTGCCACATCAAAGGTTTTAATATTAATCTATATTATCACAAGTAGGCTTACATTAACACCACAATGAAGTTACTGTGAAAAGCCCCTAGTCACCACATTCCGGCGCCTGTTCGGGTACACAGAGAGAATTCAGAATGTCCAAATTATCTAATAGCACATGTTTCAAGACTTGTGGGAGGAAACCGGAGCACTCAGAGGAAACCCACGCGGAGACTGTGCAGACTCCGCACAGACAGTGACCCAAGCTGGGAATTGAACCTGGGGCCCTGGTGCTGTGAAGCCATAGTGCTAACCATTATGCTACCATGCTGCTGATTACACATAGTAAGAGCTCTTGGTGGCACGAGGGGGTGGGGGAGGAGAGAAAAACATATCAGCATGGATAGAGGATTGGTTAGCTCACATTAAGCAGAGAGTAGGTATAAATGGGTTACGTTTGGGTTGGTAAGATGCGATGAATGTCACAAGGATCAGTCCTGGGCCCTCAACTATTTTACAATCTATATGAATGAGTTGGATGATGGGGTTGAATGTATGGCGACTAAATTTGCTGATGACACAAAGACAGGTAGGAAAGTAATTTGCGAAGTGAACTTGAGGAGTCTGAAAAAGACAACAAATAGGTTAAGTGAGTGGGAACAAATTGACAGACGGACCATAACTTGGGAAAATGTGAACTTTGCAGAAAGGGTTAAATAAAACAGAACATTATTTAATTGGAGAGAGATTGCAGAACTCTGAGGTACAGAGGGATCTGGGTGTCCTGGTACAGGAATCACAAGTTAGTTTGCAGGTACAGCAAGTGATTAGGAAGGTCAATGGAATATTGTCATTTGTTGCATAGGGACTGGAATATAAACGGAGAGATGTTTTGCTGCAGTTGAACAGGGCCTTGGTAAGACCATGTTTGGAGCACTGTGTACAGATTGGGTCTTTTTATATCAGAAATTAGATAATTGCATTAGAAGCAGTTCAGAGAAGGTTGACTCCGGATTCCTGGAATGAGGGGGTTATCCTCTGAGGAAAGATTTGATAGGTTGGGCCTGTATCCATTGCAGTTTAGAAGAATGAGAGATGATCTTATTGAAACACGTGAAATCCTGAGTGGAACTGACAGAATGCGGAGAGGATGTTCCCCCTTGTGGCAGAGACTAGAACTACATTTAAAAAGGATTTCCCATTTAAGACACAGATGAGGATATTTCTTTGTGGGGTCTATGAGTCTGTGAATCTCTCTTCCCCAGGGAGTGGTGTAGTCGGGGTCATTGATGGACCACCAGACGGACGACCAGCCTCACTGAATGTCTCAACATGAGAGTTTTAAATGGATTTTCAATGGCCCCTCTCTTTATCCTGAACCCTCAGGAGGAGTTCAACAGGTGAGAGAAAACGCAGAGCTCTGGCCTCACAGTTGCATGATCAGAACAGAAATGACAATTTGGCAACAGCTCCCAGGTTGTGCAGAAAGAGGAAGGTATTTGGTCACAAGCCCTCGGTTGAGAGAGATCTGCTTTAGCTTCTAGTGGAATTTAATGGGCTGGCTGGAAGCATTTAGAAATTGCCAGGCTGAGAGGTAATAGAGTCTAGACTTGCAGTGTGCTGCCTTCCAGGTGTAAATACAAGTGAATTAAAATGGAGATTGTGTCTTCTTCTTGCCTTCCCTTCAGAGGTTTCTGAAGGGTTCCACCAATCACAATGAAGAATGGGGTAAGTCTCTGAATTTTAGAAGATCTGATTGACTGCTAGTCAAGTCCATCAAAATTACATCACGGGACCCGACCACACAGCACAGAGGGGAATCCCTTTGGCCAGTTCAACTAACAGCTTGCAGCCGGGGGGTTTCAAAGTCTGTTGTTCAAACCCAGAATCTGCAATGGTGCAGCAGTGAGCAAGACAGTAAAATAAAGGGAGTCATGGATCAGAGAAGGATTTTAAAAAGATTCCTTGCACATGGACTAATTACAAAGCCTGTCATTGAACCATCTGTACCCGCCCAAGCCACGTCAAACTCTCAAACAATTGTCTTCCCCACGCTCCGTCCCCAGTACAGGGAGTCAGCATTCCCATGCCAAGCAGTGAAAACATGGTGGCCTTGACACCCAGGTGTTGACTAGGATTCCAGGCCCTCTTGTTTTCGCTGTCCTCTGGGAGCTGTTTATCTCCCTGTTCCCACACAGCAAGTCGTCTGTTCTCAGCTCTGCTCAATTTCTGCTGGAGTTTGGTCCCTTTTACACCTTTCGGATCAATAAAACATTTGGTCAGTGAAGACCCAAACCACAATTTCCCATCCTGTCACCTGTCAACCATCCTTACCCAGAGCGTAATCACAACAGGAAGAAAAATAGGAGAAGTGGAACAATCAAATTCAAAATAAATCCACAGCCAGTCATAGAATGAAATTTAATGTTCACTAATTAGCAAGAAAACCCGAAGTAGGGGGTCCTCCAGGATTTTTACAGTCCACACCTTGAGGGGGAGGAAAACTCTCTCTGACGCCTCACTCAATTTCATTCAGTTATTTTCCCGTTCTGTTCTGGCTCCGCCTGGGGTAACATCTACTCGATCTTTTCTTCTGAAGGAGCACCGTGAGTTCCAGGTTCCTGGTACATTAGGACAGATGCTTCAAGCAACAGATCAATCATGGATGTAAAAGATTCTCCAGCTCTCTCTTTGTGGACAGTTCTTACTCAGTATTATTTCTCCCAAGCCCTTCATTGTCCCATTATCGCTTTAATTTCACTCCCACTTTGCCCATGTCCAGTGTGTTTAATTCTATCCTGATTGTTTTAAAGTCAGTTTCTCTCTGGAGTGTGTCAATGTCTTGATGATGTCACAATGGTGTCTCAATCCCCTGGCTACATTAACCATTTCATCTCCTGCTGTGTCTCCAGTAGCTGTGTGTGTTTGGGACCCGGTCTTTGTCCATTACGCCATGAATTTAGGCTTGTGTTTTTCACATGTAACAAATCACATCAGCACACCCACACCGGTATCCCAAAATCATGTCACATATTCTTAACTCTCGGATGCACTGATGAAAAGATCAAAGTGAGTGTCTGTCTTTCTTATCTGCCCTGTTATGCTGATATTTTATGTTTTTTAAATATATATATTTTATTAAAGTTTTTCAATCAAAAATTTTCCATTTTTACAACGTAGTGATAAAATATACATTGATCATTATTTAAATAATATATTAAACGAACAACAAATGAGGAAAAAATAATACAGAAAAAGTAAATATAAACAATTAGCATAAAAAGAAAGAGAAGAACAAAAAACAAAGCACAGAATAAACACTCCCCCCCCCCCCCCTCCTCCCCCCTGGGTTGCTGCTGCTGTCTTTCCTGTTTTCCATTATCGCTCCGCGAGATGGTCAAGGAACGGTTGCCACCGCCTGGTGAACCCCTGAGCCGAACCTCTTAGTGCGTACTTTATCCGCTCCAATTTTATAAACCCTGCCATGTCGTTTATCCAGGCCTCCACGCCCGGGGGTTTCGCTTCTTTCCACATAAGTAGAATCCTTCGCCGGGCTACTAGGGACGCAAAGGCCAAAACATCGGCCTCTTTTGCCTCCTGCACTCCCGGCTCTTCTGCAACCCCAAATTTAGCTAACCCCCAGCCTGGTTTGACCCGGACCCCCACCACGTTTGAGATCACTCTTGCCACACCCACCCAGAACTCATGTAGTGCCGGACATGACCAGAACATGTGGGTGTGGTTCGCCGAGCTTCCCGAGCACCATCACACCAATCCTCCACCCCAAAAAACCTGCTCAGTCTTGCTCCCGTCATATGCGCCCTGTGTAGAACCTTGAATTGGATCAGGCTAAGCCTGGCACAAGAGGACGAGGAATTTACCCTGCTTAGGGCATCTGCCCACAGCCCTTCCTCAATCTCTTCCCCCAGCTCCTCTTCCCATTTTCCCTTCAGTTCCTCCGTCATCGTCTCCCCCTCGTCTCTCATCTCCCTGTATATTTCGGACACTTTACCTTCACCAACCCATGCCCCCAAAATCACTCTATCCTGGATCCCTTGCATCGGGAGCTGAGGAAAGTCCCTCACCTGTTGCCTCGTAAATGCCCTCACTTGAATGTATCGGAAAGCATTCCCTGGTGGCAACTTATATTTTTCTTCCAATGCTCCCAAACTCGCAAATGTCCAGTCCACAAACAAGTCCTTCAGCTTCCTAATTCCTGCTCGCTGCCAACATTGAAATCCCCCGTCTATCCTCCCCGGGACGAACCTGTGGTTATTCCTTATCGGGGACCACACCGAGGCACCCGTCACTCCCCTGTGTCGTCTCCACTGCCCCCAGATCTTCAAGGTTGCCACCACCACTGGGTTTGTGGTGTATCTTTTCGGGGAGAACTGTAGCGGTGCCGTCGCCAGCGCTTTTAGACTTGTTCCCTTACAGGACGCCATCTCCAGCCTTTTCCACGCCGCACCTTCTTCTTCTGTCATCCACTTACAAACCAGAGACACATTGGCGGCACAATAGTAGTCACTCAGACTCGGCAGTGCTAGTCCCCCTCTGTCCCTACTGCGCTGCAGGAACCCCCTCTTTACCCTCGGTGTCTTTCCAGCCCATACAAAGCTCATAATACTCCTGTCTACTTTTTTGAAAAAGGCCTTTGTAATCAGGATGGGGAGGCACTGAAACAGAAAAGAAACCTTGGGAGGACCACCATTTTAACCGCCTGTAATCTGCCCGCCAATGACAGGGGCACCATATCCCACCTCTTAAAGTCCTCCTCCATCTGCTCTACCAGTCGCGTCAAGTTAAGTTTATGCAAGGTTCCCCAGTTCCTGGCCACCTGAATCCCTAGGTATCGAAAATTCCTTGCTACTCTCCTCAGCGGCAGATCATCTATCCCCCTGCCCTGTTCCCCGGGGTGCATCACAAAAAGTTCGCTCTTTCCCATATTTAATTTATATCCCGAGAACTCTCCAAACTCCCTGAGTATCTGCATTACCTCTGGCATCCCCTCTACTGGGTCCGCCACATATAGCAGCAAATTGTCTGCATATAATGACACACGATGTTCCTCTCCCCCTCTGAGCACCCCCCTCCACTTCTTAGAGTCCCTCAGCGCTATGGCCAATGGATCGATTGCCAACGCGAACAGTAATGGGGACAGGGGGCACCCCTGTCTTGTACCCCTATGTAATCGGACGTAATCCGATCGTTGCCTATTTGTAACAACGCTTGCCACCGGGGCCCCGTACAGGAGACAAACCCATCTAATGAACCCCTCTCTAAACCCAAATCTCTTCAGCACCTCCCATAAATAGTCCCACTCCACTCTATCGAATGCCTTCTCTGCATCCATCGCCACCACTATCTCCGTCTCCCCCTCCGGTGGGGGCATCATCATCACCCCCAGCAACCTTCGTATATTGGCATTCAATTGTCTCCCTTTAACAAACCCTGTCTGGTCGTCATGTACTGATATTTTATGTTGTGGCCGGGCTTTCAAATGTGGATTTCTTTAAAATAAAGTTCATGGGCCAGGGTGTAAATATATCTGGGTGGCACGGTGGTCACCACTGCTACCTCACGACGCCGAGGACCCGGGTTCGATCCCGACCCCAGGTCACTGTCTGTGAGGAGTTTGCACATTCTCCCCGTGTCTGCGTCGGTCTCACCCCCACAACCCAAAGGATGGGCAGCTGGATTGGCCACGCTAAATTGCCCCTTTATTGGAAAGAAATAATTGGGTCCTCTATTTTGTTTTTTAAAAAGCATGTCAATATTTCCAAGAGAAAGTGATCAACTTTTTCATCCCGTCTGCACATTCCAGACTTTCACTAGAACGTAGGAGGATACCAGATTGATATATTCCATTCACCCACACCCAAGTAAACATTCCAATCATTTATTGGCCAGGACAATATTCCCAGTATCTTTCAAACAGAAATTAAACATTCCCGTTCGATCCCAGGTATTAACATATTCTGTTTGTTTGTTCATGTCAGGCCTGGGATTGTTCACCTCGGAGCAAAGGAGGTCGAGGGGAGATTTGAGGGAAGTGGACAAGATTATGCTAGGTTTATTTGATTTGATTTATTGTCACATGTATTGGTGTACAGTGAAAAGTATTGCTTCTTGCATGCTGTACAAACAATTCATACCGTACATAGAGAAGGATGGAGAGACTGCAGAATATAATGTTACAGTCAGAGCTAGGGTGTAGAGAAAGTATCAACTTAATACGAGGTAGGTCCATTCAAAAGTCTGATGGCAGTATGGAAGAAGCTGTTCTTGAGTCGGTTGGTACGTGACCTCAAACTTTTGTATCTTTTTCCTGACGGAAGAAGGTGGAAGAAAGTATGTCCGAGGTGTGTGGGGTCCTTAATTATGCTGGCTGCCTTTCCGAGACAGCAGGAATTGTAGACAGAGTCAATGGATGGGAGGCTGGTTTGTGTGATGGACTGGGCTACATTCACGACCTTTTGTAGTTTCCTGCGGTCTTGGGCAGAGCAGGTTCAATACCAAGCTGTGATACAAACAGAAAGAATGCTTTCTATGGTGCATCTGTAAAAGTTGTTGAGAGTCGTAGCTGACATGCCAAATTTCCTTAATCTTCTGAGAAAGTAGAGTCGTTGGTGGGCTTTCTTAACTTAGTGTCGGCATGGGGGGACCTGGACAGGTTGTTGGTGATCTGCAAACCTAAAAACTTGAAGCTCTCAACCCTCTCTACTTCGTTCCCATTGATGTAGACAGGGGCATGTTCTCCACTACGTTTCCTGATGTCGATGACAATCTCCTTCATTTTGTTTACATTGAGGGAGAGATTCTGGTCGTCGCACCAGTTCACCAGATTCTCTATCTCATTCCTGTACTCTATCTCGTCATTGTTTGAGATCCAACCCACTATGGGGGTCTCATCAGCAAATTTGAAAATCGAGTTGGCGGGGCGGAGAATATTTTGATGCGGCGAATGGTAATGACCTGGAACTCGCTACCTGTAAGGGGAAGGTGTTGTGTGGAAATGAAGACAATGCAGGATTTCAAATGGAAATTGGATCGGCATTTGAGGGAACTAAACTGCGGGGCTGCAGGGATAGAATGGGGCACTGGGAACATATCAGCAGTGACAGAGTCAATGAATGGGAAGCAGGTTCGTGTGATGGACTGGGCTGTGTTCACGACTCTCTGTAGTTTCTTACGGTCTTGGGCCGAGCAGTTGCCATGCCAGGCTGTGTTGCAGCCAGATAGGATGCTTTTTATGGTGTATCTGTAATAATTGGTAAGATTCAATGTGGACATGCTGAATTTCCTTAGTTTCCTGAGAAAGTATAAGTGCTGTTGTGCTTTCTTGGTGGTAGTATCGACGTGGGTGGACCAGGACAGATTGTTGGTGATGTGCACACCTAGGAATTTGAAGCTGTCAACCATCTCCCCCTCGGCCCCATTGATGCAGACAGGGGTATGTACGATGTTTTGCTTTTTGAAGTAAATGACCAGCTCCTTAGTTTTGCTGACACTGTTGGCGTTACACCATTAGGTTCTCTATTTCCCTCCTGTACTCTGACTCGTTGTTGATTGAGATCCGATCCAATACGGTCGTGTCATCAGCAAACACGTAGGTGGAGGTTGAGCCACATTTTGCCACACAGGGTGTATAGTAGGGAGCTAAGTACGCAGCCTAGTGGAGCACCGGTATTGAGGACTATCGCGAAGGAGGCATTGTTGCTTATCCTTACTGATTGTCATCTGTGGGTCAGGAAGTCGATGATCCCGTTGCAGGGGGAGGAGCCAAGTTCTAAGTTTTGGAGTTTTGATACGAGCTTGGCTGGGATTATGCTGTTGAAGGCGAAGCTGTAGTTAATGAATAGGAGTCTGACATAGGAGTCCTTGTTGTCGAGATGCTCCAGGAATGAGTGTAGGGCCAGGGAGATGGCGGTGGCATCTGCGGTGGACAGGTAGGGCCATGGCATCTGCGGTGGACCGGTTGCGGTGGAATGCGAATTGCAGTGGATCAAGGCACTCTGGGAGTCTGGAGTTGATGTGTCTCATGGCCAACCTCTCGACGCACATCATAATGATCGATGTCAAGGCCACCGGATGGTAGTCGTTGAGGCACGTTGCCTGGTTCTCCTTTGGCACCGGTATAGATGGTGGTCTTTTTGAAGCAGGTGGGAACCTTGAAACGGAGTAGGGAGAGATTGAGGATGTCCGGAAACACATCCGCCAATTGGTCCGTGCAGGACCTGGGTGCACGACCAGGGATCCGGTCAGGACCCACCGCTTACCGAGGGTTCACTTTCAAGAAGGCCAATCTGACTTTGGAGGCTGTGTCGGTGGGTATGGGTGTGCCCAAGGCTGCTGGGTCAGTTGACAACCGTTTGTTGGTTTCCTGAAGTGAACATAGAATGCATTGAATTAGTCTGGTATTGTCTTTTGATGTCCCTGTTCGCTTTGCAGAGGTCGCATCTAGATTTCTTGTATAGGTCAGGGTCACCTGTCTTGAACTCCTCAGATGTGGCCTTCAGCAGGGAGTGAATCTCCCGATTAAACCATGGTTTCTGGTTGGGTAACGTACGTACTACCTTCTTCACACACTCTTCTACCCACTTGCTGATGAAGTCTGTGATGGTGCTGGCATACCCGTTTAGGTTGGCTGCTGAGTTCTTGAATATGGACCAGTCCACTGACTCCAAGCAGACACGCAGGAGCTCTTCCGTTGCCGCAGACCAGCATTGCACGACCTTCTTAATTGGATTCTCCCGTTATGTTTCTGCTTGTATGCCGGGAGAAGGAGCACCGTCTTGTGGTCCGATTTTCTGAAGTGCGGTTGGGGGATGGATCGAGAGGCGCCCTTGATGTTTGTGTGGCAGTGGTCAAGGATGTTGGGGCCCCTGTCGGGACAGGAGATGTGTTGGTGGAAGTTTGGCAGTACACTCTTGAAGCTGGCCTGGTTAAAGTCCGCAGCCACAATGAACAAGGCCTCCAGGTATTCTGCTTCATTGTTAGGTGTGACCTCGCTTGTGTTTCATCAGATTTGATGAGGTTCTAAACCTCTTTGTACAGTGAGAGCAGCTGAACGGTCTCTCCTCAGTGTGAATGCGCTGGTGGATCATCAGTACCTGAGAGCTTTTAAACCCACTCCCACAGTCGGAGCATTTAAAGGGTCTCTCATTGGTGTGAGTGACATTGTGGCTCAGCAGGCTGGATAATTGACTGAATCCCTTCCCACATACAGTGCAGGTGAATGGCCTCTCCCCAGTGTGAACTCGCTGGTGTGTCTGCAGGTGGGCTAACCGAGTGAATCCCTTATCACACACAGTGCAGGTGAATGGCCTTTCCCCGGTGTGAACCCGATGGTGGACCAGCAGGTTGGGTAACTGAGTGAATCCCTTCCCACACACAGAGCAGGTGAATGGACTCTTCCCAGTGTGAACTCGATGGTGTCTCTGCAGGTGGGATAACCGAGTGAATTCTTTCCCACAGTCCGTGCAGGTGAATGGCCTCTCTCCAGTGTGAACCCGTTCGTGTCTCCACAGGTTGCCAATGTCAGTGAATCCTTTTCCACACTGGGAGCAGGTGAATGGCTTCTCTCCAGTGTGACTCCGTTGATGCCTTTCCAGTTCATGTGGGGCTGTGAATCCCTTCCCACATACAGAGCAGGTGAACGGCTTCTCTCCAGTGTGACTGCGTTGATGCCTTTCCAGCCCGAATGGGCCTTTGAATCCCTTCCCACAGTCCTCACATTTCCATGGTTTCTCCATGGTCCGGGTGATCTTGCGTCTCACCACGTTGGACGATCAGTTGAAGCTTCGTCCACACACAGAACACGTGTACGGTCTCTCCCTGATGTGAATGGTGTGATGTTTTTTCAGGCTGTGTAACTGGTTAAAGCTCTTTCCACAGTCAGTGCTCTGGAACACTCTCACTCGGGTGTGTGTGTCTCGGTGGCTTTTCCAGACACACTGATGTTTAAAATCTTTTGAAGCAGACAGAATAGACAAACATTTCTCATTCCAGATTCAAGACCGATGATATTCGGTTCCCAAGTATTGTGTGACTTAGACAGTTCTTGACGCGATATTTAGTTTGAGATATCGGCCTCTAGCCCCTCTTATTCTAACTTCCTGCAAGAAGATTTGACAAAAGTCATCACTGTCAGTACAGGATAGAAATTCAGAACAGACAATTCTAGTTTCTATTGAACATTGTTTGCTCTCTCTCTTTCCCTCAAATGCTCTAAATCTCCATTCAACACACTCTCCCTCCATTCTCACTTTGCTGTATCTAATATTCACCCTCCCAATTCTCATGAAGGCACTGAATCAGGCTGATTGACAGATCCATGCTCACGGCTTCCTGTCCTGGACACAGAGGGTGCCAGACAGATATGTGTCTATGTTACTGGACAATAAATGTGTGTAATATACGGATTGGATTCACTTCCTTCCACTCCCAATTCTCCTGAAGGTGCTGATTGATGCTGATGAACAAATCTAAACTCACTACAACCTGCACAAGAGTAGAGACTCTCCATCTAAGTATATTTACTGATTAGAGACGGGGTGATCCTGAGGAAGAATTTTATTTAGTCATGGAGTGGGCATGAGCAGGAACCCACTGCCCACAAGGGTTGTGGAAGTCGAGATGATCACTAATTCAAAATATAATATGAAGAAAATAAGCTTTCAGGTGAACAGGGATATCGAGGGGGAATGGGACTGACTGGATTGCCGTACAGAGAGTCAGCATTGACTTGAGTTCCCAAATGGATTCTGTCAGTGCTGCAATGACTGGAAATATATAATGTAGGTACAGTACTATATTACTATAAAACTAGAAATAATAATACATGTATTTTATGACAGAACCATCAATAATATATTTAATACATTCCATATAACACTAGATACATCTCTGTCCGATATAACATTGTGGACGTCGATGATGAGGCCAGCATTTATTGCCCATCCCTCGTTGCCCTTCAGAAGGTGGTGATGAGTTGCCTTCTTGAACCGCTGCAGTCCTTGAGTTGTAGGTACATCCCCTGTGCTGTCAGGGAAGAAGTTCCAGGATATCGCCCCCAGCAATAATGAAGGAAGGGCGATATATTTCCAAGTCCGGCTGGTGAGTGACTTGGAGGTGAACCTCCAGGTGGTGGGGTTCCCAGGTATCTGCTGCTCTTGTCCTTCTAGATAGTAGTGGTCATGGGTTTGGAAGGTGCTGTCTGAGGAACCTTGGTGATTTACTGCAGTGCACATTGTAAATGGTATACACGGCTGCCACTGTTTGTCGGTGTTGGAGGGTTTGAATATTTGTGGAAGGGAGAGCAGTCAAGCAGGCTGCTTTGTTCTGGATGGTGTAGAGCAGCATCTTGAGTGTTGTTGGAGCTGCACTCAACCAGGCAAGTGGTGATTATTCTATTACACGCCTGACCTGTTCCTTGTATATGGTGGACAGGTTTTGGGGGTCAGGAGGTGCGTTATTTGCTGTAGTCTTTGACCTGCCCTGGTGGCCACCGTATTAATATGGCTAGTGCAGTTGAATTTCTGATCAATGGTAACCCTCAGGATGTTGGTTGTGGGGGATTCAGTGATGTGAATGACACTGAATGTCAAGGGGTGGTGGTTAGATCCTCCTTTGTAGGAGATGGTCATTGCCTGGCACTTGTGTACCACAAATGTAACTTGCCACTTATCAGCCTACACCTGGATACTGTCCAGGTCATGCTGCGTTTCGACATGAACTGCGTCAATATCTGAGGAGTCGCAAATGGTGTTGAACATTGTGCAGTCATCCATAAACATTCCCACTTCTCACCTTTTGATAGAAGGGTGGTCATTAATGAAGCAGCTGAAGTTGGTTGGGCTGAGGAAACTGCCCTGAGGAATTCCTGCAGTGATGCCCTGGAGATGAGATGATTGACTTCCAATCACCACAACCATCTTCCTTTATGCCAGGTATGACTCCAACCAGCGGAGGTTTCCCCCTGATTCCCATTGACTCCAGTTTAGCTGGGGCTCCTCGATGCCATACTTGGTCGAATGCTGCCTTGATGTCAAGGACAGTCACTCTCACCTCACCTCTGGCATGCAGCTCTTTCGTCCATGTTTGAACCAAGGCCGTAATTAGGTCAGGGGCTGAGTGACCCAGGCGGAACCCAAACTGAGCGTCTGCGAACAGGTTATTGCTCAGTGAAGTGCTGTTTGATTACACTGTCGATGAATTCTTCCATCAGTTTGCTGATGATGGAAATAAACTGATAGGGAAGTAATTGGCTGGGTTGAATATGTCCTGTTTACTGTCCCCTTAAATGTCAGCCATCTCCTGGGGAAAGCAGCCCTTTAATTGTGAACATTAGGAAAGAGACGATCCTTTTAGCCAGACAAATAAATGTGTCAAGCTGAGGGAGCAAAGGATGTCAATGTCTTTCAGAGAGAGAGAGAGAGAGACCTGGGCCAAGCTTTGCAGAGTCTGCACCCTCCCTGGATTCACTTCCTTTCCCTTCAGTTGCTGCAAGTCACCAATTGAAGGTCAGAATAAGTAAATAAATGGAAAGGGGGAGCAAAGAAAGTGTTTTACTCACAGATGTTGGAGATAGGAAGATGATTGAGTCTGTGTGAAGCTCAAGCTCATTCAGGGTTGGAGGAACAACAGCTGCAGAAACCTCCATGTCCAGCTTCCGCAATGAGACAATGGGGGAGTTCTGATTGGCGGAGGAGCAGAGTCCTTCCGCTCCTCCAATCATCCCATTGGTCACAACTCAGCAGTAAGGTCTGCGGATGTGAGCTCACGTGTATATGCACAGCTGCCCCCTGTCGCTCAGACATGCGCAGTCCCGGGCCAGGGGAGAGGAAATCATCGATAGCCGGAGCTGTCAGTCGGTTGCCTGGAAACTGTATCGAGGAAGTGTTGGGGGAGGGGAACAAAAGGTGGGGGCGGGGCTCCCGTGTCCGCGCGCTGGGCGTGTGTGCTCTAACGCAATGACGTCAGTGCGGAGCGGATTTATTCCAATTGGCTGATTTAGAGGACGAGCTCCTTTGCGATGTCACACTGTGGAGGTTGAACAATGAGTTTCAGACTAAACTTCCTCCTCTGGGCAACATCTGGGAGCAAATCAATGTCTCCCCCTTTCATAAGTTCATAAGATATAGGAGCAGAATTAGGCCATTTGGCCCATCGAGTCTGCTCTGCCATTCGATGATGGCTGATCTCATCCTGGCCTTATCTCTACCGTCCTGAGATTTCTCCATAACCCTAAACTCGATTAAAAATCTGTCTAACTCCTCCCTACATTTACTCACTGTCCCAGCTCCACCGCATTCTGGGGTCGTGAATTCCACAGATCCACAGCCCTTGGGAGAAGCTTCTCTTCAACTCTGTTTTGAATTTGCTACCTCTTCTCGTTCGAGAATGCCCCACAATAGGGAGCAGCTGCTCCAAGTCTACTTTATCTTTCCATTTCTTGTCTCACTCTGGGGGGGACGTTGGTGACTTGCAGCAACTGAAGAGAAAGGAAGTGAATCCAGTCTATGTTGCACACATTTTGAGTTCAGTAATATAGACATATTTCTGTCTGGCAGTCTGCATGGAGATTTTCAGGCCTCTCCAAGACTGGAAGCAGTGAGCTGTCAGTCAGCCTGAATCAGCACTTTTAGAGAATTGAGAGGATGAATATTACATACAGCAGAGTGAGAATGGAGAGTGTGTTGGATGGAGATTTACAGCTTTTGAGAAAAGAATGTTTCATAGGAACTAGAATTGTCTTCTTAATTTCCATTGTGAATACCTTTTCCAGAATATTAGTCGATTTGCAGAAAAAAAGACTTCAGGATTTGGAAGAGTCACTTGGTTATGGGCGGCATGGTAGCACATTACTGAGCACTGTTGCTTTACAGCACCAGGGTGCCAGGTTCGATTCCTGGCTTGGGTCACTGTCTGTGCGGAGTCTGCACGTTCTCCTCCTGTCTGTGTGGGTTTTCTCCAGCTGCTCCGGTTTCCTCCCAAAAGGTGTGCTGTTAGGTAATTTGGACATTCTGAATTCTCCCTCTGTACCCGAACAGGTGCCGGAATGTGGCGACTAGGGGCTTTTCACAGTAATTTCATTGCTGTATTAATGGAAGCCTACTTGTGACAATAAAGATTATTATTATATCAGCACCTGAATATCATAAGGAGAACCATCACTGCAAAAGACACTTCTGGGGTTAAGGATTGCCAGTCATGCAAAGGAATAGAATGGAAGTAAACACAGGAATGAAGAGTCACATTGGGCTGGTTCCAGGAGAATTGAGTGACAACTTCAGCAACGCCACCATGGAGTGTGATTTTTGATAGTATTAAAAGTAAAAAGGCAACGTTCTATTTATAGTTTATGGGATACATTCCCTATAAAAATAGTGTTTAGGCATTGTTGTTTCTAGTTTGTATGTTGCAGTAAAAGTCATAAAACTTGAAGTTTTTGTCTTATGACTCTTTAATTTGAAATGAAATGAAATGAAAATCACTTATTGTCACAAGTAGGCTTCAAATGAATTTACTGTGAAAAGCTCCTAGTTTGGATTTACAATTTATTTTTTTGAATTACTGATCTTTACAGAGATCTTGCACAGTTGTTTAGTGCCACAAGTTTCAACTTCTCATTTAAGCCTTAGACAACTTGCTGTCTCTCTATTGCTCATGTCACTGACAGCCCAGCAACAGAGCTAAGGGCTGGAGATGCCGTGACCCCTGGAAAGGAGCTGGCATCAGTAGGAAGCAGAACCGTAGGTTTTTTTTTTTGAAAATATTTTATTAAGGCATTTATAATTGTAACAATTTTAACCATCAGGTATCAAAAGGAACAAAACAAGATAAACAACACACCCATCCAGTAACAAACCCCAGCCAACATGGCTTACAAAAACAGGACCTCCTTCCCCAGCCCCCCTTTCCACTGGTGTTCCTAACCTTACTCAAACCACCCCCCCCCCCCCCCCCGCCCCCCCCGCTGACAGCTTAATTTTTCTTGAAGTCAATGAACGGTAAACCACTGTCGCTATCCCCTCAAGGCGAACTTGATTTTCTCAAGTCTGAGAATCCCCGTCATGTCACTAACCCATAACCCCAAATTTGGGGGTTCCGAGTCCCTCCATCCTAGTAGGATTCGTCTCTGGGCCACCAGAGAGGCAAAGGCCAGAACATTGGCCTCTCCCACAGCAAGTTGTCTGTTCTCAGCTCTGCTCAATTTCTGCTGGAGTTTGGTCCCTTTTACACATTTCAGATCAATAAAACATTTGGTCAGTGAAGACCCAAACCACAATTTCCCATCCTGTCACCTGTCACCCATCCTTACCCAGAGCGTAATCACAACAGGAATAAAAACAGGAGCAGTGTAACAATCAAATTCAAAATAAATCCACAGCCAGTCATACAATTTAATTTAATGTTCACTAATTAGCAAAAAAACCTGAAGTAGAGAGTCCCCCAGGAATCTTACAGTCCACACCTAGAAGGGGGGGGGAGGAGGAGTCTTTCTGACCCATCACTCAATGTCACTTCATTATTTCCCATTTCTTTTCTGGCTCCGCCTGGGGTAACATCTACTCCATCTTTTCTTCTCCTGAATTAGCGCCGTGAGTTCTCAGTTACTGGTACATTAGGACAGATGCTTCAAGGAACAGATCAAATATGGATGTAAAAGATTCTCCAGCTCTCTCTTTGTGGACAGTTCTTACTCAGTATTATTTCTCCCAAGCACTTCATTGTCCCATTATCGCTTTAATTTCACTCCCACTTTGCCCATGTCCAGTGTGTTTAATTCTATCCGGATTGTTTTTAAGTCAGTTTCTCTCTGGAGTGTGTGTCAATGTCTTGATGATGTCACAATGGTGTCTCAATCCCCTGACCACATTAACCATTTCAACTCCTGCTGTGTCTCCAGTCGCTGTGTGTGTTTGGGACCCGGTCTTTGTCCATTACACCATGCCACTAGATTCTCTATCTCCCTCCTGTACGCTGACCCATTGTTGTTTGAGATCCGACCCACTACGGTCGTGTCATCAGCAAACTCATAGATGGGAGCGGGAGCCAAATTTTGCCACAGTCGTGTGTGTACAGGGAGTATAGGAGCTAAGTACGCAACCTTGTGGAACCCTGGTATTGAGGACTATCGTGGAGGAGTTGTTGTTTATCCTTACTGATTGTGGTCTATGTATCAGGAATTTGAGGATCCAGTTACAGAGGGAGGAGCCACGTCCTAGGTCTTGGAGTTTTGATGTGAGCTTGGCTGGGATTATAGTGTTGAAGGCACAGCTGTAGTTAATGAATAGGAGTCTGACGTAGGAGTCGTTGTTGTCGAGATGCTGCAGGGATGAGTGTAGAGCCAGGGAGAAGGCGTCTGCTGTGGACCGTTGCGGCGGTATGCAAATTGCAGTGGATCAAGGCACTCTGGGAGTCTGGAGTTGGATGTGAGTCATGGCCGACCTCTCGAAGCACACCATAATGATCGCTGTCAAGGCCACCGGATTGCAGTCATTGAGGCACGTTACCTGGTTCTTCTTTGGCCCTGGTATGATGGTGGTCTTCTTGAAGCAGGTGGGAACCTCGGAACGGAGTAGGGAGAGGCTGAGGATGTCCGCAAACACGCCTGGGTGCGCGATCTGGGATCTCGTCAGGACCCATCGCTTTCTGAGGGTTCACTTTCAAGAACGCCAATCTGACTTGGGAGGCTGTGACGGTGGGTATTGGTGTGTCCAAGACTGCTGAGGCAGTTGACATCGGTTTGTTGGTTTCCTGCTCGAAACAAGCATCGAATGCATTGTGTTTGTCGGGGAGGGGTGCGCTATTGCTGAAGATTCTACTCGGCTTTACTTTGTAGCCCATTATGTTGTTTGAGCCTTGCCATAACCAATGTGAGTCCATGTCGTTAGTCTGTGACTCTAGCTTCACGTGATATTGTCGCTTGGCGTCCCTGTTGGCTTTGCAGAGGTCGTACCTAGATTTACAGGTTGAGCCACCTGTCTTGAATGCCTCAGACGTGGCCTTCAGTAGGGAGTGAATCTCCCAATTAAACCATGGTTTCTGGTTGGGTAACGTACGTACTACCTTCTTTGACACACAATCTTCTACCACTTGCTGATGAAGTCTGTGATGGTGCTGGCATACTCGTTTAGGTTGACTGCTGAGTTCTTGAATATGGACCAGTCCACTGACTCCAAGCAGTCGCACAGGAGCTCTTCTGTTGCCTCAGACCAGCATTGCACGACCTTCTTAACCGGATTCTCTGCTTAAGTTTCTGCTTGTATGCCGGGAGAGGGAGCGCCATCTTGTGCTCCGATTTTCCGAAGTGCGGTCAGGAGATGGATCATCAGGCGCCCTTGATGTTTGTGTAGCAGTGGTCAAGGATGTTGGGGCCGCTGTCGGGACAGGAGATGTGTTGGTGGAATTTTGGCAGTACACTCTTGAGGTTGGCCTGGTTGATGTCCCCGGCCACGATGAACAAGGCCTCCGGGTATTCGGTTACATTGTTATTTATAGCGGTTAGAATTCATCAAGCGCCTTCTTCACTTCCGCCTGGGGTGGGATGTAGACCGCCGTGATGATGGCAGAAGTGAACTCCGTGGGAGGTAGTATGGACAGTACTTCACAGTCGGGCATTCCAGGTCCGGGAGCAGTAGTTCACCAGGGTCGCCACATCCGAGCACCAGGAGTTGACGAGGAGACAAACCACTCCACCCACTCCAGGTTCAGTCCTGGATGTGATGAACAGCAGGAATAACAGCAGAATCCAACCCGACATTACTTGTGAACCCTTTGGTGTCTCAGCATGTTGGACGACTGAGTGAATCCCTGCCCACAGTGAGAGCAGGTGAATGGCTTCTTTCCAGTGTGGACTCACTGGTGTGTCAACAGGGCAGATGAATCACTAAATCTCTTCCCACAATCAGAGCAGGTGAATCAAGTGTGAACTCGCTGGTGTTCCCGCAGTGCAGATGACTTTCGAAACCTCTTTGTGCAGTGAGAGCAGCTGAATGGTCTCTCCTCAGTGTGAGTGCGTTGGTGGATCATCAAACCTACAGTACGTTTGAAGCTGCTCCCACAGTCAGAGCATTTATAGGGTCTCTCATTGGTGTGAGTGACATTGTGATTCAGCAGGCTGGTTGACTGAGTGAATCCTTTCCCACACACGGAGCAGGTGAATGGCCTCTCCCCAGTGTGAACTCGCTGGTGTGTCTGCAGGTTGGATAACTGGGTGAATCCCTTCTCACACACAGTGCAGATGAATGGTCTCTCCTCAGTGTGAATGCGCTGGTGGATCATCAAACCTACAGCACGTTTGAAGCTGCTCCCACAGTCAGAGCATTTAAAGGGTCTCTCATTGGTGTGAATGACATTGTGGCTCAGCAGGCTGGATGACTGAGTGAATCCCTTCCCACACACGGTGCAGGTGAATGGTCTCTTCCCGGTGTGAACTCGCTGGTGTGTCTGTAGGTTGGATGACTGGGTGAATCCCTTTTCACACACAGTGCAGATGAATGGCCTCTCCCCGGTGTGAATTCGCTGGTGTGTCTGCAGGCTGGATAATTTAGTGAATCCCTTCCCACAGTCCTCACATTTCCATGGTTTCTCCATAGCCCGGATGATCTTGCGTCTTACCACGTTGGACGATCAGTTGAAGCCTCATCCACACACAGAACATGTGTACAGTCTCTCCCTGATATGAATGGTGTAGTATTTTTTCAGACCATGTAACTGGTGGTTGAAGCTCTTTCCACAGTCAGTGCTCTGTAACAGTCTCACATGGGTGTGTGTGTGTCGCAGTGTTTTTCCAAACACACCGATGTTTAAAATCTCTTGAAGCAGACAGAATAGACAAACATTTCTCCTTCTAGATTCAAAGGACGATGATTTTCGGTTCCCAATAATTGAATGACTCAGTCAGTTCTTGACGTGATATTTAGTTTGAGATATCCACCTCAAATTCCTCTCGTTCGAACTTTCTGCAAAAAAGATTTTACAAAAACCATCACTGTCAGTACAAGATAGAAATTTAGAACAGACAATTCTAGTTTCTATCGAACATTGTTTGCTCTCTCTCTTTCCCTCAAATGCTCTAAATCTACATCCCACACACTCTCCCTCCATTCTCACTCTGCTGTATCTAATATTCACCCTCCCAATTCTCCTGAAGGTGCTGATTCAGGCTGATTGACAGATCCATGCTCACTGCTTCCTGTCCTGGACACAGAGGCTGCCAGACAGATATATGTCTCTGTTACTGGACAAATAAATATGTGTAATATATGGACTTGATTCACTTCCTTTCCCTCCCAATTCTCATCAAGGTGCTTATTGATGCTGATCAACAAATCTAAACTCACTACAACCTGTACAAGAGTAGAGACTCTCCATCTAAGTATATTTACTGATTAGAGATGGGGTGATTCTGAGGAAGAATTTTACTTAGTCACGGAGTGGTCCCTACTGAAGGCCACTGCCCACAAGGGTTGTGGAAGTCGAGATGATCAATAATTCAAAATAAAATATGAAGAAAATAAACTTGCAGGTGAACAGGGATATCGAGGGGGAATGGGACTGACTGGATTGCTGTACAGAGAGTCAGCATTGACTTGAGTTCCCAAATGGATTCTGTCAGTGCTGCAATGACTGTATGACTGGAAATATATAATGTAGATACAGTACTATGATACACTACATGTATTTTATGACAGAACCATCAATAATATATATAATACATTCCATATATCTCTGCGCAATATAACAATTTTAAAAATACATTTACGAGACGCGAGAGTCGCGGTTCAGCCAGCATTTATTGCCCATCCCTAGTTGCCCTTCAGAAGGTGGTGATGAGTTGCCGTCTTGAACCGCTGCAGTCCCTGAGTTGTAGGTACACACCCTGTGCTGTCAGGGAAGAAGTTCCAGGATGTCGCCCCAGCAACAATGAAGGAAGGGCGATATATTTCCAAGTCCAGCTGGTGAGTGACTTGGAGGTGAACCTCCAGGTGGTGGGGTTCCCAGGTATCTGCTGCTCTTGTCCTTCGAGATAGTAGTGGTCGTGGGTTTGGAAGGTGCTGTCTGAGGAACCTTGGTGAGTTACTGCAGTGCACATTGTAAATGGTATACACGGCTGCCACTGTTTGTCGGTGTTGGAGGGTTTGAATATTTGTGGAAGGGAGAGCAGTCAAGCAGGCTGCTTTGTTCTGGATGGTGGAGAGCAGCATCTTGAGTGTTGTTGGAGCTGCACTCAACCAGGCAAGTGGTGATTATTCTATTACACACCTGACTTGTACCTTGTATATGGTGGACAGGCTTTGGGGGATAGGAGGTGCGTTACTTGCTGTAGTCTTTGACCTGCCCTGGTGGCCACCATATTAATGTGGGTAGTCCAGTTCAGTTTCTGATCAATGGTAACCCTCAGGATCTTGGTTGTGGGGATTCAGCAATGCTAATGCCACTGAATGTCAAGGGGCGGTGGTTAGATCCTCCTTTGTAGGAGATGATCATTGCCTGGCATTTGTATAGCACAAATGTAACTTGCCACTTATCAGCCCACATCTGGATACTGTCCCGGTCTTACTGCATTTGGACATGGACTGCTTCATTATCTGAGTCGTCGTGAATGGTGCTGAACATTGTGCAGTCATTCGCAAAAATCCCCACTTCTCACCTTATGATGGAAGGGAGGTCATTGATGAAGCAGCTAAAGATGGTTGGGTCTGGGAATGTGCCCTGAGGAACTCCTGGAACTGAGATGATTGACCTGCAACCACCACAACCATCTTCCTTTGTGCCAGGTATGACTCCAACCGACGGAGAGTTTTCCCCAATTCTCATTAACTCCAGTTTAGCTAGGGCTCCTTGATGTCATACTCGGTCAAATCCTGCCTTGATGCCAAGGGCAGTCATTCTCACCTCACCTCTGGCATTCAGCTCTTTCGTCCATGTTTGAAAGCTGTAATGAGGTCAGGAGCTGAGTGACCCTGGCGGAACCCAAACTGAGCGTCTGTGAACAGGTTATCGCTCAGTAAAGTGCTATTTGATTGCACTGTTGATGACTCCTTCTGTCAGTTTGCTGATGATGGAAATAAACTGATAGGGAAGGAATTATGTCCTGTTTACTGTCCCCTTAAATGTCAGCCATCTCCTGGGGAAAGCAGCCCTTTAATTGTGAACATTAGGAAAGAGACGATCCTTTTAGCCAGAGAAATAAATGTGTCAAGCTGAGGGAGCAAAGGATGTCAATGTCTTTAAGAGATAGCGAGACCAGGACGAACATTTGCAGAGCCTGCACCCTCCCTGGATTCACTTCCTTTCTCTAGTTATTGCAAGTCACCAATTGAAGATCAGACTGAGAAAATAAAGTGTTTTACTCACAGATGTTGGAGACAAGGAGATGATTTAGTCTGTGTGCAGCTCAAGCTCATTCAGGGTTGGAGGAACAACAGCTTTGCTGGGCAGAAACCTCCATGTCCAGCTTCCGCATTGAGACAATGTGGGAGCTCTGATTGGCGGAGGAGCAGGGTCCTTCCGGTCCTCCAATCTTCCTATTGGTCACAACTCAGCAGTGTCACTGGAGGTGAGCTCCCTCTGCACATGCGCAGAGTCCCCTCTCCCTGAGACCATGCACAGTCCCGGGTGGGGAGAGAGGGAGTCATTGATAGCCGGAACTGTCAGCCGGTTGCTTGGAAACCTTGTCTCCAGGATGGGTCAGGGAGGGGAGAAAAATGGACGGGGGCGGGGCTCCTGTATCCGCGCGCGGGGCGAGTGCACTCAAATGCAGTGACGTCACTGCGGAACGGATTTATTCCTATTGGTTGATTTAGAGGACGAGCATCTTTGTGATGCCACAATGTGGAGCTTGGACAATGAGTTTCAGACTAAAACTTCCTCCTCTGGGCAACATCTGGGAGCAAATCAATGTCTCCCCCTTTCATAAAGTCATGAGATATAGGAGCAGAATTAGGCCATTTAGCCCATCGAGTCTGCTCCGCCATTTGATCATCGCTGATCTCATCCTGGCCTTATCTCCACTGTCCTGAGAGTTCTTCAGAACCCTTCAACCGATTAAAAGTCTAACTCCTCCCTAAATGTACTCACTGTTCCAGCTCCACCGCACTCTGGGGTAGTGAATTCCACAGATTCACAGCACTTGGGAGAAGCAGTTTCTCCTCAACTCTGTTTTGAATTTGCTACCTCTTATCCGAAGACTATTACCTCTCGTTCTGGAATGCCCCACAAGAGGCAGCAGCCGCTCCAAGTCTACTTTATCTTTCCATTTCTTGTCTCATTCTGGGGGGGACGTTGGTGACTTGCAGCAGCTGAAGAGAAAGGAAGTGAATCCAGTCTGTATGTTCCACACATTTTGAGTTCAGTAATATAGACATATTTCTGTCTTGCAGTCTGTATGGAGATTTTCCGGCCTGTCCAGGACGGGAAGCAGTGAGAATGGATCTGCCAGTCAGACTGAATCAGCACCTTTAGAGAATTGGGAGGATGAATATTACAGCAGAGTGAGAATGGAGGGAGAGTGTGTTGGATGGCGATTTACAGCTTTTGAGGAATGAGAGAGGAAAGAATGTTTCATAGGAACTAGAATTGTCTGTTCTTAATTTCCATTAGGTTTACAGGATATTAGATGATTATTTACCGAAAAAAAGACTTCAGGATTTGGAAGAGTCACTTGGTTATGGGCAGCATGGTGGCACGGTGGTTAGCACTGTTGATTCACAGTTACAGGGTGCCAAGTTCGATTCCCTGCTTGGGTCACTGCAGAGTCTACATGTTCTCCTCGTGTCTACATGTGTTTCTTCCGGGTGCTCCGGTTTCCTCCCACAAGTCCCGAAAGGCACGCTGTTAGGTAATTTGGACATTCTGAATTCTCCCTCAGTGTACCCGAACAGGTGCCGGAATGTAGCGACTAGGGGCTTTTCACGGTAATTTCATTGCAGTGTTAATGTAAGCCGACTTGTGACAATATAGATTATTATTATTAATCAGGACCTGAATATCATTAGGAGAACCATCACTGCAAAAGATACTTCTGGAGTTAAGGATTGCCAGTCAGGCAAAGGAATAAAATGGAAGTAAACACAGGAAAGAAGAATCACATTGGGCTGGTTCCAGGAGAATTGAGTGACAACTTCTGCAACAAAACCATGGAGTGTGATTTTTGATTGTGTTAAAAGTAAAAGGGCAACGTTCTATTTATAGTTTAAGGGATACGTTCCCTATAAAAATAGTGTTTAGGCATTGTTATTTCTCGTTTGTTTGTTGCAGTAAAAGTCATAAACTTGAAGTTTTTGTCTTATGATTCTTTAGTTTGTTCACTGGGTTTAGAATTTATCTTTTGAAGTTACTGATCTTTACAGAGATCTTACACAGTTGGTCTTGAGTCACAAGTTTCAACTTCCCATTTAAGCCTCAGGCAAATTGCTGTCTCTCTGTTGCTCATGTCAATAACAGCCCAGTAACAGAGCTGAGGGCTGGAGATGCTCTGATCCCTTGTCGGAGCTGGAATCAGTAGAAAGAACCATAGTTTCTGGTTGAGCTGTGTGTTAGCTGCCCGACCATGATGACCATATATAAATAGCTAACCAGGTAATATGTTGTGATGAAGGTTTATAAACAGACCCTGGGTAGACGAGTTAACTGAAGCTGTGGGTTTGTCAGCTGTACAGTGAAACCAGGCTTCCAACAGCCACAGAGACCTGTAATATTGGACACTGGGTTTAACCCTGATCTGTATTAAACAGACCTATCTGATACTGGGTTATTGTGATAGTTAATCTGACCCTTAATTCATTCAATTCCAAAAGTGAATAACATTTTTTTTTAACAATACAGCGCAGTACAGGCCCTTCGGCCCACGATGTTGCACCGAAACAAAAGCCATCTAACCTACACTATGCCATTATCATCCATATGTTTATCCAATAAACTTTTAAATGCCCTCAATGTTGGCGAGTTCACTAATGTAGCAGGTAGGGCATTCCACGGCCTCACTACTCTTTGCGTAAAGAACCTGCCTCTGACCTATGTCCTATATCTATTACCCCTCAGTTTAAAGTTATGTCCCCTCGTGCCAGCCATTTCCATCCGCGGGAGAAGGCTCTCACTGTCCACCCTATCCAACCCCCTGATCATTTTGTATGCCTCTATTAAGTCTCCTCTTAACCTTCTTCTCTCCAACAAAAACAACCTCAAGTCCATCAGCCTTTCCTCATAAGATTTTCCCTCCATACCAGGCAACATCCTGGTAAATCTCCTCTGCACCCGCTCCAAAGCCTCCACGTCCTTCCTATAATGCGGTGACCAGAACTGTACGCAATACTCCAAATGCGGCCGTACCAGAGTTCTGTACAGCTGCAACATGACCTCCCGACTCCGGAACTCAATCCCTCTACCAATAAAGGCCAACACTCCATAGGCCTTCTTCACAACCCTATCAACCTGGGTGGCAACTTTCAGGGATCTATGTACATGGACACCTAGATCCCTCTGCTCATCCACACTTTCAAGAACTTTACCATTAGCCAAATATTCCGCATTCCTGTTATTCCTTCCAAAGTGAATCACCTCACACTTCTCTACATTAAACTCCATTTGCCACCTCTCAGCCCAGCTCTGCAGCTTATCTATATCCCTCTGTAACCTGCTACTTCCTTCCACACTATCGACAACACCACCGACTTTAGTATAGTCTGCAAATTTACTCACCCACCCTTCTGCGCCTTCCTCTAGGTCATTGATAAAAATGACAAACAGCAACGGCCCCAGAACAGATCCTTGTGGTACTCCACTTGTGACTGTACTCCATTCTGAACATTTCCCATCAACCACCACCCTCTGTCTTCTTTCAGTTAGCCAATTTCTGATCCACATCTCTAAATCACCCTCAATCCCCAGCCTCCGTATTTTCTGCAATAGCCTACCGTGGGGAACCTTATCAAACGCTTTGCTAAAATCCATATACACCACATCAACTGCTCTACCCTCATCTACCTGTTCAGTCACCTTCTCAAAGAACTCAATAAGGTTTGTGAGGCATGACCTACCCTTCACAAAGCCATGCTGACTATCCCTGATCATATTATTCCTATCTAGATGATTATAAATCTTGTCTCTTATAATCCCCTCCAAGACTTTACCCACTACAGACGTGAGGCTCACCGGTCTATAGTTGCCGGGGTTGTCTCTGCTCCCCTTTTTGAACAAAGGGACCACATTTGCTGTCCTCCAGTCCTCTGGCACTATTCCTGTAGCCAATGATGACATAAAAATCAAAGCCAAAGGTCCAGCAATCTCTTCCCTGGCCTCCCAGAGAATCCTAGGATAAATCCCATCAGGTCCCGGGGACTTATCTATTTTCAGCCTGTCCAGAATTGCCAACACCTCTTCCCTACGTACCTCAATGCCATCTATTCTATTAGCCTGGGGCTCAGCATTCTCCTCCACAACATTATCTTTTTCCTGAGTGAATACTGACGAAAAATATTCATTTAGTATCTCGCCTATCTCTTCAGACTCCACACACAATTTCCCATCCCTGTCCTTGACTGGTCCTACTCTTTCCCTAGTCATTCGCTTATTCCTGACATACCTATAGAAAGCTTTTGGGTTTTCCTTGATCCTTCCTGCCAAATACTTCTCATGTCCCCTCCTTGCTCGTCTTAGCTCTCTCTTTAGATCCTTCCTCGCTACCTTGTAACTATCCATCGCCCCAACTGAAACTTCACACCTCATCTTCACATAGGCCTCCTTCTTCCTCTTAACAAGAGATTCCACTTCCTTGGTAAACCACGGTTCCCTCGCTCGACGCCTTCCTCCCTGCCTGACCGGTACATACTTATCAAGAACACGCAGTAGCTGATCCTTGAACAAGCCCCACTTATCCAGTGTGCCCAACACTTGCAGCCTACTTCTCCACCCTATCCCCCCCAAGTCACGTCTAATGGCATTATAATTGCCCTTCCCCCAGCTATAACTCTTGCCCTGCGGTGTATACTTATCCCTTTCCATCATTAACCTAAACGTCACCGAATTGTGGTCACTGTCCCCAAAGTGCTCTCCTACCTCCAAATCCAACACCTGGCCTGGTTCATTACCCAAAACTAAATCCAACGTGGCCTCGCCTCTTGTTGGCCTGTCAACATATTGTTTCAGGAAACCCTCCTGCACACACTGTACAAAAAACGACCCATCTATTGTACTCGAACTATATCTTTTCCAGTCAATATTTGGAAAGTTAAAGTCTCCCATAATAACTACCCTGTTACTTTCGCTCTTATCCAGAATCATCTTCGCCATCCTTTCCTCTACATCCCTAGAACTATTAGGAGGCCTATAAAGAACTCCCAACAGGGTGACCTCTCCTTTCCTGTTTCTAACTTCAGCCCATACTACCTCTGAAGAAGAGTCCCCATCTAGCATCCTCTCCGCCACCGTAATACTGCTCTTGACTAGCAGCGCCACACCTCCCCCTCTTTTGCCTCCTTCTCTGAGCTTACTAAAACACCTAAACCCCGGAACCTGCAACATCCATTCCTGTCCCTGCTCTATCCATGTCTCCGAAATGGCCACAACATCGAAGTCCCAGGTACCAACCCATGCTGCCAGTTCCCCTACCTTGTTTCGTATACTCCTGGCATTGAAGTAGACACACTTCAAACCACCTACCTGAACACTGGCCCCCTCCTGCGACGTCAAATCTGTGCTCCTGACCTCTATACTCTCATTCTCCCTTACCCTAAAACTACAATCCAGGTTCCCATGCCCCTGCTGCATTAGTTTAAACCCCCCCAAAGAGCACTAACAAATCTCCCCCCCAGGATATTTGTGCCCCTCAGGTTCAGGTGTAGACCATCCTGTCTGTAGAGGTCCCACCTTCCCCAGAAAGAGCCCCAGTTATCCAGAAATCTGAATCCCTCCCGCCTGCACCATCCCTGTAGCCACGTGTTTAAATGCTCTCTCTCCCCATTCCTCATCTCACTATCACGTGGCACGGGCAACAACCCAGAGATAACAACTCTGTTTGTTCTAGTTCTGAGCTTCCATCCTAGCTCCCCGAAAGCCTGCCTGACATCCTTGTCCCCTTTCCTACCTATGTCGTTAGTGCCAATGTGGACCACGACTTGGGGCTGCTCCCCCTCCCCCTTAAGGACCCGGAAAACACGATCCGAGACATCACGTACCATTGCACCTGGGAGGCAACATACCAAACGTGAGTCTCTCACGCTCCCACAAAACCTTCTATCTGTGCCCCTGACTATAGAGTCCCCAATTACTAATGCTCTGCTCCTCTCCCCCCTTCCCTTCTGAGCAACAGGGACAGACTCCGTGCCAGAGGCCTGTACCCCATGGCTTACCCCTGGTAAGTCCCCCCCCCCCCCCCCCCCCACAAGTATCCAAAGCGGTATACTTGTTTCTCAGGGGAACGACCGCAAGGGATCCCTGCACTGACTGCTTTTTCCCAGTCCCTCTTACAGTTACCCACCTATCTCCAATCTTTGGTGTAACTAATTCCCTGAAGCTGCTATCTATGACCCCTTCTGCCTCCCGAATGATCCGAAGTTCTTCCAACTCCAGCTCCAGTTCCCTAACTCGGTCTTGGAGGAGCTGGAGATGGCGGCACTTCCTGCAGGTAAAATCAGCAGGGACACTAACTGCATCCCTCACCTCAAACATTGATTCAAGTACAGTGATTACTCTGTTAATCTGTGAATAAAGTGGTGTCAGTTCATGCAGATGTGTCTGAACTCAATTTCATTACTTATTTCTGTTACTGACTAGGGTCTCTCCCACTCTCGCTCTGTCCTCTCCCCTCTCTCTCCTGCCTCCCTCAGTCCCTGGTGCTCCTCTCTCTGGTGCCTCTCTTGCCCTCTGACTCTCTGTTCTCCCTCTCCTGTCTCAGTCTCTGGTGCTCCTCTCTTCTCTTTGGTGCCTTTCCCTCTGCTGCCTCTCTCTCTCTCTCTCTCCTCAATGCTGAGGAAGACAGGTGGGGGCAGCCCGATGGCACAGTGGTTAGCATTGCTGCCTCACGGCACCGATGTTCCAGGTTTGATCCCGGCTCTGGGTCACTGTCCGTGTGGCGTTTGCACATGAAATGAAATGAAAATGAAAAATGAAATTCACCCTTGTTTGCGTGGGTTTTGCCCCCACAACCCAAAGATGCGCAGGGTAGATGGATTGGCCACAATAAATTGCCCCTTAATTGGAATTTATTAATTGGTTACTCTACGTTTATATTTTAAAAAAGGAAGGCAGGTGGGAACGTTTCCTTTGGTAGCCGAGGGCCAAGAATATAAGAACAGGGACATTGTGCTGGAACTGGATCAAACACCAGTTAGACCACAGCCGGAGCACTGTGGACAGTTCTGGTCACCACATTACAGGAAGGATGTGATCACACGAGAGAGGCTGCAGAGGGGATTTATGATGATGTTACCCAGGATGGAGAATTTTAACGAAGAGGTAAGATTGGAGAGGCTGGGGTTGTTCTCATTGGATCAGTGGAGGCTGAGGGGAGATTGAATTGAGTTGTGTGTAATTCTGAGGGGCTCAGATAGAGTGAGTATTTCACTCAGCAGAGTCCAACCCCTGCAGTCAAACATGAAGTCGCTGGTGTGTCAGGAAGTGGGATGAGTGAGTGACTCTCTATCCGCACAGAGAACATGGAAACAGCAGCTCCCCAATTTGAACTCACTGGTGTGTCAACAGGCTGGAGGATTGGCTGAATTCCATCCCACTCCTGGAACACTTTTTAATGTCCTGTCCCCAGTGCCAGCAGGCTGCCTGACTGAGAGAAGCTCTGTCCACAGACAGAGCAGATGAATGGCCTGTCGTTAATATGGAGATGCTGGTGTCATATTGATATTGTTCATTCCGGGGACTTCCGGTGACAACATGTCGGTGGATGTCGCACGTTAGGTGGCTCCTGCGAGAGGCTTGGATTTTGGACTTTTATGCCTGGTTTAGGGGTAGTTTTTACATAGGTTGTTGTGGGAAGTCATAAGGAGGCTGACGAATGTCGAAGTCCCAGAGGAAAGGTGCTGGAAAGAAGGGGGCGAGCGAAGGTCCGCCAGCGAGTGCTGCTGTGAGTCCTGCAGGAAGGAAGGTGGCGGGGGCTGGGTCGTCGGGTGGGGCCGCTCCCCTCACCGGGGAAACTCTGACCGAGGTGATGTCAGAGCTTCAGACATAAGTAGATATTACCCCTTTGAACTGAATTGGCCACATTCTTCTCGGAGGTCTGTTCTATTCTCTGAGTCTCACCCATTTGATCCTCGGTCGTCGCTGAAACGGAATCTTCGAGGCTTGGTTCTTATTCTCCTTCTGACCCGTGTCCCAGACAGGTCAAATTTACTCTACTTCGAACTGTTGAATGACATCTTTCTTCTAACCACAGATCCATTCTTCAGACATTGTGGTTAAAGGTGTCAACTCAGGTTCTGCTCGGCATTTCATCGGTGGCTTGGGAGGCTCTGAAAGTGGTCGTAAGGGGGGAGGTGATCCTGTTTCAGGCCAAGGTGGATAGGAAGGAGAGGGAGGAACGCCAACAACTGATGGAAGAGATTTTGGAGGTGGATGGGAGGTAGGTGGGGGACCTGGACCCGGGGCTCCTGGCAAAGAGGAAGGAGCTGCAGGTGAGGTTTGACCTATTGTGCACAGGGAAAGTGGTGCATCAGCTGAGAAGGTTCAGGTGCGGGACAGGATGGAGGAGTTGGTGGCGGCTCCGGAACAGATTAATAAGGTGTTTGAGAGAGTTAGGGAGGAAAGGGCGGCTAGGCAGCAGCTGGTCGACTCCATACTGGAGGTGGACCGTAAATACTCCGAGGCCCCGACCGTAGAGCTCCTAGCGGAGAGGAAAGAGCTACAAAGGAACTTTGACCTGCCCTCCACCAGGAAAGCAGTGCACCAACTCCGCCAAGCACGTGGGACCCTATACGAACACGGAGACAAAGCCAGCCGCCTGTTGGCACACCAGATGAGAAAGCAGGCAGCCACCAGAGAAATTGCACAAATCAGGGATACCAGAGGCACGATAGAAACAGAACCAGAAAAGATCAACAAAACCTTCAAGACCTTCTACCAAGGGCTGTACACTTCAGAGCCCCCAATGGGGGAGTCCGGGATGAAACGGTTCCTTGATGGACTGGACATTCCAGTCGGGGGGGGGGGGGGGGGCAGAAAACGGGGCCTGGAAGCACCACTAGTACTGGGAGAGATCATGGACAGCATTAGCTCCATGCGGCGGGGAAGGCACCGGGACCAGACGGGTTCCCGGCGGACTTCTACAAAAATCTGCGACAGCACTGGCCCCGCACCTGCGGGAGATATTCACAGACTCGCTGGCTAAGGGCACACTGCCACCCGCGCTAGCACAGGCCTCAATCTCGCTGATACCTAAGAAAGACAAAGCCCCAACGGAATGTGGGTCATACAGACCCATCTCAATGCTGAACGCGGATGCCAAAATACTGGCCAAAATCCTAGCCAAAAGGCTAGAAGACTGTGTACCTGAGGTGGTCGCAGAGGACCAGACGGGCTTTGTCAAAGGTAGACAGCTTTATCGAACATCAGGCGCCTGCTGAACGTGATAATGACCCTCTCCGGGGAGAGAACACCAGAGGTAATCGTCTCCCTAGACGCAGAAAAGGCCTTCGACAGAGTCGAATGGAAATACCTCAGAGGTACTGGAGCAGTTTGGGCTTGGAACAGGGTTCACCTCCTGGGTAAAGCTCCTATAAAATAATGAAAAAAATGAAAATCGCTTATTGTCACAAGTAGGCTTCAAATGAAGTTACTGTGAAAAGCCCCTAGTCGCCACATTCCGGCGCCTGTTCGGGGAGGCTGGGACGACAACGCTCCTATGGCGAGCGTACGGACCAACAATACCAACTCCCGATACTTCCAGCTGCACAGGGGCACCAGACAAGGATGCCCACTGTCCCCGCTGCTGTTCTCTCTAGCGATCGAACACTAGCAATCGCGCTCAGAGCAGCAAAAAGCTGGAGGGGATCCGAAGGGGAGGCAGAGAGCACAGAGTCTCACTCTATGCAGATGACCTGCTCCTCTACATTTTGGACCCACAGAGCAGCATGGACGGAATCATCGCGCTCCTAAAAGAGTTTCGCGCCTTCTCGGGCTACAAACTCAACATAAGCAAAAGCGAGATCTTCCCCGTACACCCACAAGTAGGTGGGGCAGCACTAACGGGACTGCCGTTTAAACAAGTCTAACACAAATTCCGCTACCTGGGGATCCAAATAGCCCATGACTGGAAAGGGATCCACAAATGGAACCTCACCAGTCTGACAGAGGAAGTAAAAAAGAACCTGCAAAGATGGAACACACTCCCACTCTCCCAGTGGGAGAATGTCCTGCCCAGGTACCTCTTCCTACTTAGATCCATTCCGATCTACATCCCCAAGGCCTTTTTCAAAGCGCTGGACAAATTAATCATGGCGTTCGTATGGGGGGGGGGGGGGGGGGGGGGGGGGAATGCTCGGATCCCAAGGAAGGTCCTACAAAAAACAAAATCCAGGGGGGGCTAGCCCTCCCAAACCTACAATTCTCCCACTGGGCGGCGGCGACGACCGAGCGAATAAAGGGATGGATCAAGAAGCCAGAAGCCGAGTTGGTGCGCGCGGAAGAGGCCTCCTGCAGGGGGACCTCCCTCCGGGCCTTCGCCACAGCAGCACCCCCAACCCCACCCAAAAAACACTCCAGCAGTCTGGTGGTGATAGCCACCCTCCAATCCTGGAACCAACAACGGCAGCAATTTGGCCTGACCAGAATGTCGGACAAAGCTCCCATTTGCAACAACTATAGGTTCACACCAGCGCTGACTGACGCCACCTTCAAAAGGTGGGGGCAGGACGGAGGGAGACTGACAGTCAGGGACCTATGCATGGACGGCAGGATCGCAACACTGGACGAACTGACAGAGAAATTCCAGCTAGCCAGGGGGAACTAACTAAGGTATCTACAGCTCAAAAACTTCCAACGAAAGAAGACAAGGATGTACCACAACCGCCACGACAGACATTACTGGAAGAACTACTAGACGCAAGCATACTAGGTAAAGGAAACTGTAGTGACATGTATGACCGACTGATAGAAAGGGCCGACACCGTACTGGACGCAACAAGAAAGAAATGGGAGGAGGACGGGACTGAGATAGGGCGGGGTCTCTGGAGCGAAGCACTGCATAGAGTCAACTCCACCTCCACGTGCGCACGGCTCAGCCTGACGCAGCTAAAAGTGGTACATAGAGCCCACTTAACAAGAACCCGTATGAGTAGGTCCTTCCCGGAGGTGGAGGATAGATGTGAACGGTGTCAAGGAGGCCCGGCCAACCAAGCCCACATGTTCTGGTCTTTACCCAGGCTTGCAGGGTACTGGACAGCCTTCTTCGACGCATTGTCCAAAGTGATGGGGGTGAGGGTGGAGCCATGCCCGAAAGTGGCGGTTTTTGGGGTATCAGACCAGCCAGGTCTATTCCTGGGGAGGAGGGCGGACGCCCTTGCCTTTGCCTCCCTGATCGCCCGCCGGAGAATCCTGTTCGGCTGGTGGTCAGCAGCACCACCCAAAGCTGCAGACTGGCTGTCCGACCTCTCGGAATCTCTCCAAATGGAGAAAATCAAATTCGCCATCCGAGGGTCAGACGACGGCTTCCACAGAACGTGGGAGCCATTCACCCAATTGTTCCGGGACCTGTTTGAGGCCAACGAACAAGAGGAAGAATAGCCAGGTAGCCAAGAATCAGGGGAAAGTGGCCAAAGCATGAAAGGGAGAGATAGACTGGGGGGGGGGGGGGGGGGGGGGGGGGGGGGGGGGGGGAGACACGACACAGCTAAACCTAAGAGGAAAGTAAGGCGAACCACGGGAAGGGGGGAGGGGAGGGATTCAGGCTGATTGACAGATTCACGCTCACTGCTTCCTGTCCTGGACACAGAGACCTGAAAATATTCATGCAGGCTGCCAGACAGATAGATGTCGATATTACTGGATGGAAAATGTGTGTAATATACAGACTGTATTCACTTACTTTCTCTCCCAATTTTCCTGAAGGTGCTGAGCAACAAATCTAAACTCACTAAAATCTGTACAAGAACATAAGAACTAGGAGCAGGAGTAGGCCATCTGGCCCCTTGAGCCTGCTCCACCATTCAATGAGATCATGGCTGATCTTTTGTGGACTCAGCTCCACTTTCCGGCCCGAACACCATAACCCTTAATCCCTTTATTCTTCAAAAAACTATCTATCTTTATCTTAAAAACATTTAATGAAGGAGCCTCTACTACTTCATTGGGCAAGGAATTCCATAGGTTCACAACCCTTTGGGTGAAGAAGTTCCTCCTAAACTCAGTCCTAAATCTACTTCCCCTTATTTTGAGGCTATTCCCCCTAGTTCTGCTTTCACCCGCCAGTGGAAACAACCTGCCCGCATCTATCCTATCCATTCCCTTCATAATCTTATATGTTTCTATAAGATCCCCCCCTCATCCTTCTAAATTCCAACGAGTACTGTCCCTGTCTACTCAACCTCTCCTCGTAATCCAACCCCTTCTGCTCTGGGATTAACCTAGTGAATCTCCTCTGCACACCCTCCAGTGCCAGTACGTCCTTTCTCAAGTAAGGAGACCAAAACTGAACACAATACTCCAGGTGTGGCCTCACAAACACCTTACACAATTGCAGCAGAACCTCCCTAGTCTTAAACTCCATCCCTCTAGCAATGAAGGACAAAATTCCATTTGCCTTCTTAATCACCTGTAAGCCAACTTTTTGCGACTCATGTACTAGCACACCCAGGTCTCTCTGCACAGCAGCATGTTTTAATATTTTATCATTTAAATAGTAATCTCTTTTGCTGTTATTCCTACCAAAATGGATAACCTCACACTTGCTGGTGTCTCAGCAGAAGTGTTGACCGAGTGAATCCCTTCTCACACACGGTGCAGGTGAATGGCCTCTCCCCAGTGTGAACTCGCTGGTGTGCCTGCAGATTGGGTAGCTGAGTGAATCTCTTTTCACAGTCAGAGCAAATGAACGGCCTCTCTCCAGTGTGAATTCGCTGGTGTGTCTGTAGGTGGGATAACCGAGTGAATCCTGTCCCACAGTCAGAGCAGGTGAACGGCCTCTCCCATGTGTGAATTCGCTGGTGTCTCTGCAGGTGGGATAACCGAGTGAATCCCTTCCCACAGTCAGAGCAGGTGAATGGCCTCGCCCCAGTGTGAACTCGGTGTGCCTGTAGGTTGCTTATTTGAGTGAATCCCTTTCCACACTGAGAGCAGGTGAACGGCCTCTCTCCGGTATGCAGGAGCTGGTGTGTCAGCAGATGGGATGAGATTCAAAACATCTCTGTGCAGTGGGAGCAGCTGAACGGTCTCTCCCTAGTGTGAACTTGTTGGTGTGTCAGCAGTCTGGAAGAAGTACTGAACCCCTCCCACACGTGGAGCAGGTGACTGGCCTCTCCCCGACGTGGACTGGCTGGTGCTTCTTCAGATTAGATAACTTAGCGAATCCCTTCTCACACTGAGAGCAGGTGAACGGCCTCTCCCCAGTGTGAATGCGTCGATGAGTTTCCAGTGCTGATGGGAATCTGAATCCCTTCCCACAGTCCCCACATTTCCATGGTTTCTCCAGGGTGGGGGTGTCCTTGTGTCTCTCCAGGTTGGACAATCAGTTGAAGGCTCACACAGATCTCCCCGCTGTTTTTTTCTGGCTGTGTAACTGGTTAAAGCTCATTTCAGTCAGTGCTCTGGAACACTCTCATTCAGGTATGTATGTCTCAGTGAGTTTCCAGTCACACTGATGGTTAAAACCATCTGAAGCAGAAAGAATAGACTAACCTTTTTCCTTCTCGATTCAAAGGCCGATGATATTCAAGTCCCAGTGAATTGAGTGAATGTCAAATCGAGACGCGAGGTTTGGTTTGAGATTTCGGTCTGTCATTCTTCCTCTTCTGATATCCTGTAAGAGGAGTTTACAAAAGACATCATTGTCAGTATAGGATAGAGATTCATAACAGACATTTCTGGTTTCTATGGTCCTCTCTCATTTCCCCAAATCTGTAAATCGTCATCCCACACACACCCTCCATTCTCACTCTGCTGTATCTAATATTCACCCTCCCAATTCTCCTGAAGGTGCTGATTCAGGCTGATTGACAGATCCATGCTCACTGCTTCCTGTCCAGGACAAAGAGACCTGGAAATCTTCAAGCGGACTGCCAGCCTAACGGAAATATGTAACAGGACGAAAATTGTGTTTAATGTATAGGATTGTTCCAGTTGGTTAAGATACAGGAGGTAGTGATTGATCATGAGCTGGAATTTTCTGCCTATGAACGTCCTCAAGCAGAGATGATCAATAATTTCTAACTGAATTAGATGGACGCTGCAGGGTTACTTTTGTCAATAATAAAGATTATTATCCTCCTGTAACCAAAGACTATCCTCCTCACTATTTACCACCACCAATTTTCACACAATCCGGGAATATACTTAGAGACCTGGGCCAACCTTTGCAGAGTCTGCACCCTCCCTGGATTCACTTCCTTTTCCTTCAGAAAACCAGAGTCCTTCCGGTCCTCCAACTGCTCCCATTGGTCAACACCTCAGCAGAAAGGTCAGGAGGTGGGATCTTCCTGCACATGTGCAGCTTCCCATCGCTCCCAAGATCATGCGCAGTCCGAGCCGCCCGCCCGGCGAATGGAGCGGTTTCACCACCGCAAGGGATTATGGGGGCTATGACCGCCATTACTCATCCTGAGTCCAGTCTCCAAACTCCTTGGAATAGGATGAAATGGGGGGGGGGGGCACGAATGACCCCACCCTGACACACAGTACATATGGGTAGTCAGTGGAGTTGATTGTGGCGCCCCCTTAGCAAAACAGCTTGTTAATTTAAGGTATAAAGATTTCGACGCCTGGGTGAAATATTTGGGGGGGGGGGGGGGGGAGGCGCAATAGATTAGTGTGACACTGAACTAGAGAGTCAGCGCCTTCAGGGGAGGAGATTTTGGGGGAAAGCAGGAGGAGATAATGGGATGAATTAGTGTTGAAATCAATAGGAAGGAGAGAATATCTGGGGAATGAGATGTAGAATTTGTGTCACATCACGGTCTTGGACAACCTTCATGAAACTTTCTTTTACAATTTTCCTGGAAAATCCTTGACGTATTTTATTAAGTCAAATGTGCTATCAAAGAGGGCGGCACGGTGGTGCAGTGGTTAGCACTGCTGCCAACGGTGCTGAGGACCTGGGTTTGATCCCGGCCCTGGGTCACTGTCGATGTGGAGTTTGCACATTCTCCCCGTGTTTGCATGGGTTTCACCCCCATAATCCAAAGATGTGAGGGTTAGGTGGATTGGCCACATTCAATTGCCCCTTAATTGGAAAAAATATAATTGGGTACTCTATTTTTTTTTTAATGTGCTGTCCAAATGAAAATTAATGTTTTATTGAGGACGGCCACTTGAACTCCCCGACTACTCCCAAACACCAAGTACCTGTTCATGAACAGTCTGATTAACTATCTAATTCATACAACCCAGCCCACCCATTCTCAGTGAGTCTTCATTTCTCAATGTTCACAATGAGTAGGCTTGGTCACTTTTCTCTCCTCAAAATACAAGACTGATGGGCTAATTGAGGTCATTAAAATTATCAAAGCTTTTGATAAACACAGTGGATGTTTCCCACTTGTAGGGGTAAGAGCAAAACTTAATTCAGGAGAAACGTCTTTCCAGACAGTAATGAGAATGTGGAACCCACTACCAGTGAGTGGAGGTGAATAACATTGATACATTGAAGAGGAAGCTGGATGAACACATGAAGGAGAAATAAACAGACGGACACACTGATAGAGTCAGATGGGAAAGCATGGGAGGAGGATGAAGTGAAGTAGAAATACTAGCAGAGATTGGTTGGGCTGAATGGCCTGTTTCTTTGCTGTATATTCAATGTAATTTAACCTGGTATTGCCTTTAACTCTGACATAGTCCATTCCAGGCTAAAGAGAGAAGTTTCACTCACAGAACGTTTCAGATCATTGTTTCCAGCTATTGTCCAATCAATGCCTTTGTCAGTCTGGTGTCTCAGTGAGTTGCTGAGGTAATAAATTCAACTACAAACATCAAATGTGATGTCTTCTGATATATCTTTGAAGAGCAGGGGCGTCATTCTCCGACCCCCCCGCCGGGTCGGAGAATGGCCGTTGGCCGCCGTGAATCCCGCCCCCGCCGAAGTCTCCGCTCCCGGAGATTAGGCGGGGGCGGGAATCCGGCCGCGCCGGTTGGCGGGACCCCCCGCTGGATTCTCCGGCCCGAATGGGCCGAAGTCCCGCCCAGGAATTGCCTGTCCCGCCGACGTAAATCAAACCTGGTATTTACCGGCGGGACCAGGCAGCGTGGGCGGGCTCCGGGGTCCTGGGGGGGGCGCGGGGCGATCTGACCCCGGGGGGTGCCCCCACGGTGGCCTGGCCCGCGATCGGGGCCCACTGATCCGCGGGCGGGCCTGTGCCGTGGGGGCACTCTTTCCCTTCCACCTCCGCCACAGCCTCCACCATGGCGGAGGCGGAAGAGACTCTCCGCACTGCGCATGCACGGGAAACTGACAGCGGCCGCTGACACTCCCGCGCATGCGCTGGGAAACTGACAGCGGCCGCTGACGCTCCCGCGCATGCGCCGCATTTCCGCGCCAGCTGGCGGGGAAACAAACGCCATTTCCGCCAGCTGGCGGGGCGGAAATCCCTCCGGCGTCGGCCTAGCCCCTCAATGTTGGGGCTAGGCCGCCAAAGATGCGGAGCCTTCCGCACCTTTGGGCCGGCGCGATGCCCGTCTGATTGGCGCCGGCTTTGGCGCCAGTCGGCGGACATCCCGCCGTTGGGGGAGAATTTCGGCCCAGATCTTTTTCAAGTGGACTGAATTGGTGATATTTTCTCGGTCACAGTCCTTTCCGGCAACAATTATTATTTATCAGTCTTATTTAAATTATGGAGTTTGTTTTATACAGTAAGAAGTCTCACAACACCAGGTTAAAGTCCAACAGGTTTATTGGAAATCAAAAGTTTTCGGCGCACTGCTCCTTCATCAGGTGAAGTGAGCAGTGCTCAGAAAGCTTGTGATTTTAAATAAAGCTGTTGGACTTTATCTTGGTGTTGTGAGACTTCTTACTATGCCCACCCCAGTCCAACGCCGGCATCTCCACATGTTTTATACAGGACAAAGCACCAGCTTGTTGAGTACCCCGTCCACCACCCGAAACAGTGACTCCCTTGACCTCCAGAGCACAATGGTAGCAGTGTGTGTACCATCTACAAGATATTTCACGGTACCACAGTGATAGGGCAGGGCATTAGCACAATAATAGGGGCAGGACGTTAGCACAGTAATAAGGGCAGCACGGTAGCACAGTGGTTAGCACAGTTGCTTCACAGCTCCAGGGTCCCAGGTTCGATTCCAGGCTTGGGTCATTGTTTGTGCGGAGTCTGCACATCCTCCCCGTGTGTGCGTGGATTTCCTCTGCGTGCTCTGGTTTCCTCCCAGAGTCCAAAGATGTGCAGGTTAGGTGGATTGGCCAAAGTAAATTGCCCTTAGTGTCCAAAAAGGTTAGGTGGGTTTACGGGGACAGGGTGGAAGCGTGGGCTTAAGTGAGGTGTTCTTTCCAAAGCCAGTGCAGACTCGATGGGCTGAATGGCTTCCTTCTGCACTGTAAATTCAATGATTTATGAGCTCACCAGGGCTCCTTCGACATCACCTTCTAAACCCATAACCTTGACTGTCATGAAGGACAAGGGCAGCAAACTCATGGGAACAGCACCAACCACTCTGTGTGGCAGCGAGCTCCACATTCTCACCACTCTTGTCCTTCTCTTCTCCTTCATCTGTTCATCCATTCTCCCCTGATCCTTTGCTTTGTTGTGAGTTTTCTGTATTTAACACAAAATGACTTGGAAATGAGTCATTTCCACAACACGTGCTTTTACAGAGCAGCATGACCAGGAGAGAGTCTCTCCCATGGAATTGAAATTCACATCAACAACAAAATGCAATCGGCATGAAAAATGCCTCCACAATCGAGCAACTTAACTGAGAAAACAGACCCTGGGATTTCAAGATGAAACCCCTTCATCTCTTACATGACTTATCAAAGTCCGTAATATATTTCTCCATGGATGACCACCTAGTTCCTGAAATCTATCAAAGGTTAACAATGCTTCTTATGCTTCCAACAACTCATCTTTTTTATACGACTTATCCAAAACGGTAATGGAATATCCAATCAGTTTTCAGTATCCAAATCATCCTCAACGAATTCCGAAAATACTTTCCTTATAACCTTGTATTTTGCTGTTAATGATGAAGCCAAAGCCCTATCCAGCCTCTTTCAGGGGAAGGAAGTGACCCGTGTCCACATCTCAGCTTCACGGTTCCATTCCTGATATTGTTCTCCCTCCGAGAAAATTCATGGATAATTAAAACCTGTCCTTCTGCCATTCTGTCACTAAAATGTCAGCAGCAATGTGCTTCTTCTCAGAGAGAGAGAATGAAACTTCTTACACACCAACACAGCACCAAAGTTTAGTGTTGATCCTCTGCTACCATGTTATTCAAAATAGTAAGAAGTCTTACAATAGCAGGTTAAAGTCCAACACGTTTGTTTCCAATCATTTCATCAGGTGACTCGCCTGATGAAGGAGGTGTGCTCCAAAAGCTAGTGATTCGAAACAAACCTGTTGGACTTTAACCTGGTGTTGTAAGACTTCCTACTGTGCCAACCCCAGTCCAACGCCGGCATCTCCACATCATTCAAAATAGTGTCTGCAGAGGAAGAATCAATCGAAAGCTGAGTCGTACTTTGAACAGGTTTATTTCCAAAACAACAGAAACGCAGATACTCTCCCAGTTCCCCACCCTCACCCTTATCCCATCTACCCTATCCCCACCCTCCCACGCCCAGTTCTCCTCCCCTGAAGGTGCTGACTCTTTCCTAATGTTCACAATTAAAGGGCTGGTTTCCCCAGGAGATGGCTGACATTTGAGGGGGCAGTAAATTAATATCAGAGAGAGAAATTTCTACTGTTGTTATATGGTACAGATTAGATCTATCATTGATGGTTCTGTAATAAAATATATTCGTTATTATTTCTAGTTTTGTGATGTAGTTGTGTATCTATGTTTTATTTTTCCAGTCATAGAGTGATTATAGCACAGAAGGAGTCCATTCATTAATTTGAAACCATACCGAATCTGCTGAGCAAACCAGTCAGTACAATTGTACCTCTATATCCATGTTCCCCTGTAAGTTTAGTTCCTTCATGCTCCCAAGCTATTTCATTTTGAAATCAATAATCATCGCAGCTTCCACCAACCTCACAGGCAGGAAGTTAGAAGTCCTGACAACTCGCTCCTAAATAAAGTTTTTCCTGCACACCCACCTCTAATCAAGCAATACAGTTCGGCTGCACAGTGGTACAGCTGCTCACAATTCCAGAGACACAGGTTCGATTCCAGCCTTGGATGTGACTTGGGTGACATATCCTTTTGGTAATGTGGTGACCAGAATTGTAGGCAATATTCCACGTGTGGCCTAACTAAGGTTCTGTACAGCTGCAGCATGACTTGACAATTTTTATACTCAATGCCCGACCAATGAAGACAAGCATGCCGTCTGCCTTCTTAGCGACCTTATCCACCTGCGTTGCCACTTTCAGTGATGTTTATTGTAATTTCCCAATCTACCACAACTTGCCCCTCATACCATGACAGTTTCCTTCTGCGAGAAACACCCAGATAAATTAGGCAAAAGAACCATGTAACCACCATAGCCCATCTTCATGGCAACATGGCTGCTTTAGGAACTAAATATCTTCCAACGTGCAAACACCTTTTCATTCTGTGCTCCTCGTCAAACTTGGAACCAGGTAATCGCAACGAGGCTCAAAAATGGTCAGCCCACCGGAGGCAGAGGTGTTAGACCGGCCAGTCCAGCAGAAAGAAACCCTCCAATCATCACCATTCACCAGATGTCAGAATGAACAAAATGCAGTCCTGGATGTCAGTGAGAACAGAAACAATAACAACGGAGCCAACATCTGTAATTTATTGTGAACTTGTTGGAGCCACAACAGATGTGATGAATCACAACCCCCCTCCCCCCCCCCCCCCCCCCCCACCCCACATTGAGAGCAGATGAATGGTCTCTCCCCAGAATTAACTCACTAGTGTCTCCGTAGTTGGGACGGATCATTGAATGTCTCCCCTGCTCAGAGCAGGTGAATGGCTTCTTCTAGGTGTGAACTCGCTGGTGTTCCTGCAGGGCGTATGGATATCTGAATCCCTTCTTAAACTAAGAGCAGGTTAACGCCTTCTCCCCAGTGTGAACTCGCTGGTGTCTCCGCAGGTTGGATAACTGAGCGAATCCCTTCCCACACTGAGAGCAGGTGAACGGCCTCTCCCCAGTGTGAACGCGCTGGTGTATCTGCAGGTTCGATGAAGTAGTGAATCCCTTCTCACACTGAGAGCAGGTGAACGGCCTCTCCCCCGTGTGAATTCGCTGGTGTTTCCGCAGGTTCGATGAAGTAGCGAATCCCTTCTCACACTGAGAGCATGTGAACGGCTTTTCCCCAGTGTGAACTCGCTGATGTATCTGCAGGTTCGATGAAGTAGTGAATCCCTTCTCACACTGAGAGCAGGTGAATGGCCTCTCCCCAGTGTGAAGTCGCTGATGTTTCTGCAGGCTCTTTAAAGTAATGAATCCTTTCACACACTGAGAGCAAGTGAGCGGCCTCTCCCCAGTGTGAACTAGCTGGTGTGTCCGCAGGCTCAAAGAAATAGTGAATCCCTTCTCACACTGAGAGGTGAGCGGCCTCTGCCCAGTGTGAACCTGCTGATGCGTCCGCAGGTTCGATGAATCAGTGAATCCCTTCTCACACTGAGAGCAAGTGAACGGCCTCTCCCCAGTGTGAATGCGTCGATGAGCTTCCAGCTGAGATGGGAATCTGAATCCCTTCCCACAGTCCCCACATTTCCACCGTTTCTCCATGTTTTGGGTCTCCTTTAGTCTCTCCAGGTTTGACAATAAGTTGAAGCCTCGTCCACACAAAGAACACGTGTACAGTCTCTCCCACTGTGGATGGTGTGATGTTTTTTTCAGGCTGCGTAACTGGTTAAAGCTCTTTCCACAGTCAGTGCTCTGGAACACTCTCACTCGGGTGTGTGTCTCTCGGTGCTTTTCCAGTCACAATGATGGTTAAAATCTTTTGAAGCCGACAGAACAGACAAACATTTCTCCTTCCAGATTCAAAGTCCGGTGATATTCAGCTCCAAGGAATTGAGAGACTCAGCCAGATTGAGACGTGACTTTTGAGATTTCTGTCTGTAATTCCTCCTCTTCTAATATCCTGTAAAAACAATGTCAAAAATTCATCACTGTCAGTACAGGATAGAAATTCAGAACAGACAATTCTAGTTCCTAGAGAACATTCTTCCCTCTCTCATTCCCCAAAAGCTGTAAATCTCCATCCCACACACTCTCCCTCCATTCTCACTCTGCTGTATCTATTGCAGGGGCTATTTACCACAGGGCTAAATCGCTGGCTTTGAAAGCAGACCAAGGCAGGCCAGCAGAACGGTTCAATTCCCGTAACAGCCTCCCTGAACAGGCGCTGGAATGTGGTGACTAGGAGTTTTTCACAGTAACTTCATTGAAGCCTACTTGTGACAATAAAACAATTTTCTTCTTTTCTTCTTCTTCTAATATTCACCCTCCCAATTCTCCTGAAGGTGCTGATTCAGGCTGATTGACAGGTCCATGCTCACTGCTTCCTGTCCTGGTCACAGAGATCATAACAAATAGGAGCTGCAGTCAGCCATTCGGCCCATCAAGCATGCTCATTTATTCTGTAGGATCATTGGCCGATCTATGTCAGCAACATTCTCAGTGTTATTGACCAGAGGCTGAGTGTGCTGGCTTAATATCTGTGAGCTCAGGGCGCCGAGCTGTAAAACACCAAGGAAAGGATCGACGATCCTGAGGAGGGAATCCTGAATGTTGAGCAAGATGCCTCCTCGGGGAGGCAAGAATTAAATCCTTGGAAAACCGGCTGAGTGATGTGGTGGACTCCTGGAGAACTTGGAGAACCGAGGGTCAGAGAAAGAATATCCGAGTCGTCGGCCTGCCAGAAGGTGAGGAGGGTAAGGCTCCCATTGGGTTCTTCGAGGACCGGCTGCCACATTTTCTCAAGCTGGATGTGAAGCCTGGGTGTTTCAAATTAGAAAGGGCATCGGATCCTGTCTTTGAGTCTGAGGGATAGTTTTCATCCCAGGCCTGTAATCATTCACTTCCACAACTTGAAAGATCACCAGAGGGTCCTGGAGACGGGTAAGGCGAGGTGGGACCTGACTCCATGAGGAAGTGAGGATTTTTTGGCAGCCACACAAACGAAGCATCGAGGCTTCAATGAAATCTGAAGGGAACTCAAGGCTGCGGGAGTGAATTATTTTGCTTTATAGGTCCAACGCCGGCATCTCCACATCAAGAAGGGTGTTGACCGTGGCACATTACGAGATCAAGTCTTTCGATAATCCGACTACTGTCTTGGTCTTCGCTAAATCCCTGAAGGGCAAGGATTGGAGCGATGATTTGCAGCTCAGACTAACTCGGGCTCTATTCCGGACTCTTTCCCTATCATGGTGTTGTTGTCTGAATTTGTTATCTTTTATCCTGTTGAAGGGAGTTGTTATTCTGTGAGCAGAATGTCGCCTTCTTCTCCTCGAGTGTTCCAGGGACTCGGATTATCTTATCTCAGTTATGGTAGATGTGCCGTGTGCTGATTATCCATCATCTTTCTTCTATTATCCGAGCGGTAATCATTTTTTATAAAAATATATTTTTATTCAAATTTTTAACATATTTTCAACATGGGTCACTTCCTTCCCCTTACAGAGAAAAGAAAAACAAAGAACACATAAGTAAACATCTTACAACTACATCGCGAATTCCCCCAAGATACAAACCCCCCATTAAGCAATAATAAACACAGTAGTAAACACAAAGTACACCCCCCCCCCCTCCCCTCCCGGGTTGCTGCTGCTGCTGACCACCTCCTAGAAAGTCTAGGAACGGTTGCCACCTCCTGAAGAACCCCTGCACCGACCCTCTCAAGGCAAATTGTACCCTCTCCAATTTAATGAATCCTGCCATGTTGCTGACCCAGGCTTCCACGCTTGGGGGGCTCGCATCCTTCCACTGCAGCAGAATCTCCGCCGGGCTACCAGGGACGCAAAGGCTAGAATACCAGCCTCTTTCGCCTCCTGCACTCCCGGCTCGTCCGATACCCCAAATAGTGCTAACCCCCAGTTCGGCTTAACCCGGGTGTTCACCACCTTAGAACAGTCCTCGCAATGCCCCTCCAGAACCCATCCAGCACCGGGCACGCCCAGAACATATGGACGTGATTGCTGGGCCCCCCCGAGCACCTCCCACAACTGTCCTCCACCCCAAAGAACCTGCTCAGCCTCGCCCCTGTCATATGTGCTCTGTGAAGATCCGAGCATTAATCATGGCAGAACCAAGTGGCGCCATTGCCGAAGGGTGGGTGTTGATGGATGCAGGTCTTCACGGCTGGGTCTAAAATGCGGGAGGGACATTCGATCCCCAATCCCTTGTTGGCCCTTCTTTTCTTCTCATTTTGGAGAAGGTATCCTGAGGGTAACGACAGTCTGGCCGTGGGGTTAATCCTTCGGGTCCTCAGTCTTATTGAGGAATGTCCCCTTGGATCTATTGTGGTGGTGATTCTTTTGTATTTTTGTTATTTTGGGAGGGTTTATGTGTTGCTAACTTTATCCTACTCTGGTACAGACGGGGCTTTTATCTGTGAAAGGAGTAGTTTGGGGAAACTTTGGTGCCTGTGGTGGAAAGTGAGTTGGAGGAGGGGGTAATAGGGCACGCCCGATTGTGGTGTGAAAATCTGTTCCTGTTCTCTCTGTCGTCTAGCTAATGGTAGCAGTTAATCTGCAAATTTTCTCAGGGAATGTACGGGGCATCCATCACCCTATCAGAAGGAAAAAGCTCCTCTCCTTTCTTAAGGAGAAAATTGACATAGCTTTTGTTACAACCTGCCTGTTTACCATTGGCTGGGGACTAATGACAATCCCATAATCCTGTGGGAGTATGAGCTTCCCCAATGAGGGGGCCGGAGAAATCATTAGCAGACTCCCTGTATAAATAAAGCTGGCCAGTTTGGAACCAGCCAGGAAGGAGTGAGCAGCAAGCGAAGTTGCTGCTGTTGTGTATATATATATTATTGTAAATAAATGTTATTTCTTTGTATCCTTAAAACTTGTGCTGGATTCTTCGTGGCCCTCGCAAAACTGGCAATGAGGGTTAAAGTGAATAGCTGTCTACACTGCTGAAGCCACCTCCCTGGATTTTTGTTGGATACAGGTTGGAAGTTATTTTCTATTACACCATGTATGGACGTTTGGATGTTTTTGATGCTGCGCTGGTAAGCTGGAACCAGTATGCACAACGGATGCATTACTATTTCCGGGCTTCCAATATCACCGAAAACGAGCGCCAGGTGGTCATATTGCTCACCGCCTGCGGCCCGCATACGTTTGGGGTGATTAGGAGACTTACGTACCCACCTGCGCCGGGCACCAAAACGCTTGATGAACTTGTGAACTTAGTGGGCAACATTATTTTTTTAAAATATATTTATTAAAGTTTTTTAACACAACTTTTCTCCCTTACAACCAATAACCACCACCCCCCCTCCCCCGTAACAAAAAAAAAAACGAGAAATCGCACAGAGCAAGATGTATACATGGCAAAATGATATATTTACACAGCTTTGTACACTGGCCCTCACCTGTATGTGCCAGTTTCCCCAACCCTTCATGTTATCTCTTGCTCATCCACCCTCCCAGGCAGTCCCCCCTCTCACGCCCCCTCCCAGGACGTTCCCCCCCCCCAAAAAGGTTGCTGCTGCTGCTGACCAACCTTCCTCTAACTCTCCGCGAGATAGTCTAGGAACGGTTGCCGTGGGGCAACATTTTAACCCAACCCCGTCCACGATAGTCCAACGTTATCGGTTTAATACCGCTGAGAGGACCCCAGGAAAATCCCTTGCCGACATTCTATCCAAGGCTACGCAGGATTGCGGAGCACTGTGACTATGGTGAGACCTTGTCAGAAATGTTACGAGACCGTTTGGCTTGCGGTATTAACAATGCGGCCACCCAGAGAAAGTTGATAGCTGAGCTAACATTGACTTTTCAACAGGCCATTCAAATAGCATTGTCCCGAGAGAGCGCAGAATGAGGAGTGCAAGAACTACAGGGAATGGAGGTGCATGTCTTGGGGTGCAACCCCTTCCGTCCAAAAACGTCCCCCAGAACTCCTGCGGTACCTTGGGCGAGGCGACGTCCGGATCGATGCCAGTGGCTGTTGGACATTCCTCCCCGAAGGGAGCCTTCTCCAGAACCAATGGATGAGGAGCCATGTCCATGTCAGACATCGGACGCCGGTCCTGGGGGCGCCAGAGGCGCCGTCTCTCTGACCGAAACTGGGACCAGCCCAGGGGCCGTACCTTCTATGTGGATGAACCTGCGGCGACTACTCCTGAGGATGTGGAGACGGAGGACGACTGCCTGCAGCTGCATTGTGTGGCAGCTCCCCATGTGGCCCCTTTAAGGTGACAGTAAGGGTGAATGGTCACCCACTTGAGATGGAGTTGGAAACTGGCACAGCGGTCTCAGTGATCGCCCAGAGGACATTCGACCGCATGAAGCAGGGTATACAGACCCTTACATTAACTGACACACAGGCCAGGTTGGCCACCTACACGGGGGAACCATTGGACAGCGCAGGAACTACGATGACCCCTGTTGTTTATGGACGCCAGGAGGGGCGTCTCCCACTTATCGTGGTGCACGGCCATGGGCCCAGCCTGTTGGTCAGGACTGGTTGCGCCATTTGCTCTTGCAGTGGCAGCACATCCTCCAAACAGTTTCTGGAGGGTTGACTGAGGTGCTAGGACGATACCCAGATGTATTCCAGCCCGGGTTGGGGAAAATAAAAAGGGCCATAGCCCATATCCAAGTCGAGCCAGGAGCCACGCTGCACTATTTCCGGGCCCGCCCGGTGCTTTACACCTTGCTCGAGAAGGTAGAAGGGGAGCTCACTCGTTTGGAGACTTTGGGTATTATCAGGCCCATCCGTTTCGCTGATTGGGCAGCACCAATTGTACCTGTAATGAAGCCAGATGCCACAGTTCGCTTGTGCGGCGACTATAAACTTAGTGAATACGGCTTCCCGACTCGACCAATATCCAATGCCTCGCATAGAGGATCTCGACGCGAAGCTTGCAGGCGGACTCTCATTCACAAAATTAGATATGAGTCACGCCTATCTACAGTTGGAGCTGGACCCTGCCTCCCGACCATATGTAACAATTAACACACACCGGGGCCTGTATGAATATACACATTTGCCCTTTGGAGTATCCTCTGCCTGCGCTATTTTTCAACGCGTTATGGAGTGCATTTTGAGAGGTTTACCGCGTGTCGCTGTCTACTTAAACAACGTTTTGATTACAGGGACGTGGGAGCAGAAACATTTGAAAAATCTGGAGGCTGTCCTCAAGATGTTTTTCGGAGGCTGGAGTCCGTTTACGTTGCACAAAGTGCGTCTTTCAGGCGAAGGAAGTAGTCAACCTGGGTTATCGGGTGGACCGCGAAGGTTTGCACCCCGTTGCAGAGGTGCGCACTATTCAACAGGCCCCCGCCCCGACTGACACTTTGCATCTTCGTTGTTTTCTCGGCCTCGTAAACTATTACGGGAAGTTCCTCCCCAATCTGGCAACTACGCTGGCCCCGTTGCACCGTCTGCTAAAGGAAAATCACACCTGGGTCTGGGGTCAGCCGCAAGAAACCGCTTTCCGGCGGGTAAAGCAACAATTGTCGTCGTCTGGGTTACTTCCCCACTATGATCCTGGAAAGCCTTTGCTCGTCACATGTGATGCATCCCCGTATGGTATTGGGGCCGTCCTGCCCCACAAGATGGAGAACAGGGCCGAGCGGCCGATAGCTTTCGCCTCCCGCACATTGACTGCAGCGGAAAAAAAGTACGCGCAGATCAAGAAGGAGGGCCTTGCAGTGGTCTTTATGGTGAAATGTTTCCACCAGTATGTGCATGGCCGCCACTTCACTATCGTGACTGATCATAAGCCTCTGCTGGGACTTTTCAGAGAGGATAAGCCAATACCGCCCATTGCTTCCGCACGGATCCAGCGCTGGGCTTTGTTGCTCACTGCATACGAGTATTCTCTGGAGCACAAACCAGGAACGCAGATAAAGAATGCCGCCGCACTGAGCCAATTGCCTTTATCGACCGGCCCCATGTCGACCCCCACGACCGGTGAGGTGGTTGCAACCCTAAATTTTATGGACACCTTGCCTGTCACGGCATCACAGATCTGCGAGTGGGCCCAGACAGAGCCAGTCCTGTCAAAGGTTTGGCACATAGTCCTGTATTGTCGGCAGCATATACAGCTCCCAGGCGAGTTGCGGGCATTTTCGTCCAAGCTGTCAGAATTCAGCGTGGAAGACGGCATCCTCTTGTGGGGGACGCGTGTGATTGTCCCGGAAAAAGACAGGAGCTGATACTAAGAGACTTACTTGCACAATGGGCATCCAGGTGTGACCAAAATGAAAATGTTGGCCCGGAGTTATGTCTGGTGACCAGGTCTCGACACCGACATTGAGAAGGTGGCCCAAAACTGCTCCATTTGCCAGGAGCATCAGAAGCTTCCGCCGGCCGCGCCTCTACATCACTGGGAATGGCCAGGGCAGCCTTGGGCACGCTTGCATGCGGATTTCGCCGGCCCTTTTCAAGGATCCATGTTCCTTCTATTAATCGACGCCCAGTCTAAATGGCTAGAGGTGCACAAGATGCTGGGCACAACGTCCTGCGCAACAATTGAGAAGATGCGATGGTATTTCAGTATGCATGGCCTCCCCAAGGTGGTCACGGATAACGGCACTCCATTCACAAGTGAGGAGTTTGCGAGGTTCATGAAGATGAACGGCATACTCCATACCCGCACTGCCCCTTACCACCCGGCTTCAAATGGGTTGGCGGAGCGAGCAGTGCAGACATTCAAACGAGGCCTAAAGAAGCAGTCTTCCGAGTCAATGGACACGAGACTGGCTCGCTTTTTGTTTTCGTATAGGACCACCCCCCATGCGGTGACTGGGGTAGCTCCCGCAGAAATCCTAATGGGCCGGAGACTTTGCACCCACCTTAGTATGGTTTTCCTGGACATTGGCGCAAAAGTACGCCGCACACAAGAACGGCAGGGACAGGGATTTTCTCGGCATCGGCCGATTCGGCAGTTTGCACCTGGTGACCCAGTGTTCATTCGGAATTTTGCTGGTGGTGCCCAGTGGGTCCCTGGCGTAATCTTTCGCCAAACGGGCCCAATATCTTACCAGGTGCAAGCCCAGGGTCGTCTCCAGCGCAAACATGTAGACCACGTTCGGTCCAGAAGACTATCCCTTCCAAAGATTTCCCACCACCAGAGCTCATTTCCACAGCCACAGAGACCAGAGACAATGGAAAGTAGCCCTCACAATCTTCCTCTGGTGCCTCACTCAAAGCCTGCGCAGGTCGTTACAGAACTGCGTGGAGATAGAGACGCCAAGATGATGGAGGCAGCAGACTCTGACTCCGAGATGGAGACACAGGACTCATCAGACGGGGAATCCTCGGGCCCACGGGCCTTGGATGTACAACCGTTACGGCGTTCATCACGGAAGCACCGGTCTCTGTCTCGTTACACGCCGCCCGATCCAGCGCCTTGTGCAAATGGTGTCCGGCCAGTGGCAAAACGAGTCCGGCGCCCTCCTTCGCCAGGGTCTTCAGTGGATTCCTTGGACTTGGGTGGGGGGGGGGGGGGGGGGACAAACACTTCAAATTGAGGCGGGATTGGGTGGGGCAGGACTTTTCACCTCCTTCATCAAGTAGCAGGGGTGTGGCGATCCTTATTAATAAAAATATCACATTTAAGGTTGAAACCTGCACCAAGGACAAAGGAGGTAGATATGTGATCATTCGAGGTTCGGTGCATGGAGATGTTGTTTTAATAATGAACGTTTAGGGATCCCCGAATTACTCCCCGGAGTTCATTATAAAGGATTTTGTGGATTTTGCAGAGTTAGCTTCAACTAACTCTTTTGTGGTTGGCGACTTCAACTGCCACTTAAATCCTGTGGTAGATAAGCTCCCGGTTACCAGGAACCCCCCCCCCCACGCTGCAAGCTAGGGTGTTGGCCTCGGCTTGTGAGGAGGTGGGTTATGTGGATGTTTGGCGAACTTTGCACCCGAGGGGCGGAGATTTTACCTTCTTTCCAGCCCCACATCCATGTCATGCTAGAATCAACAATTTGTTTGTGCCGAGGACGATCCCACACCTGGTGTCCACTTGCACCACAGGGAGCATCGTAATCGCAGACCTTCCCCCGTTTGTCTGGAGTTTCTGCTCGAGGGCTCACCCCCAGGTCGAGAATGTGGAGGTTTGGAGCCTCCCTGATAAGAGACATTTAATTTACTACACACTTTACGGAATAGTTTGAGTTCTTCCTTTCGGTTAACTTGACCCCTGGTATTTCCCCCTCCACTTTGTGGGAGACGTGTAAAGTTTATACTCGGGGGGGCTGATCATTTCTTACCCTGCTAGTAAAAGGTGCAGGATGCTGGAGAACTAGCGGCATCTGGAGTTTTGTTTGGCGAAAGCAAATAAATCATATGGAGGGCCCGAGTCAGCTATTGTTGAAGGAGGTTAGCACGGCAAGAGCGGCTTTGGGTTAACACGGCAAGAGCGGCTTTGGGTTAACACGGCAAGAGCGGCTTTGGGTTAACACGGCAAGAGCGGCTTTGGGCTCCCGATTGTCTCAGCAAAAAAGTTGGACGTTTGCGAGGCAGAAGTTGTACGAGTTTGGGGAATAAGCTGAGCAAATACTTAGCCTGTTTGACAAAGAAAAGTTACCTCTGTTCGGCTTGGGAGAGGGAAATGGGTCATGAAGACAAACTTGGATTTCAGGAATTCTTTGCCGGATTATACATGTCTGAGCAGTCTTGTGATGTGCTGGTGGGTGTGGAACATTTTTTCTCTTCCCTGAAGCTTCAGGAGGCCTCAGAAAGCCAGCGTGAGGCTCTTAATGCTCCCCTTTCTAGGGCAGAGTGTCAAAGGCCATGAAGGAGCTGCAGTCAGGTAAAGTCCCGGGACCAGATGTCTGTGGGTGTGAGTTTTATCGGGGGTTTGAGGATTTGTTGTTGGACCTGTTGGTAGATATGTATTGTCACTCTTTTGACTCTGGGATGCTGCCACCGTCTCTTCGTGAGGCTAATATCTCTTTGATTCTGAAGGTGGACAAGGACCCAGGGGAGTGGACCTCTTATCGCCCAATCTCTCTTTTGAATGTTGACTTGAAACTGCGATCTTATATTTTGCCGATAAGGCTGGAGGACATCCTTCCGACAATCGTGTGGGAGGACCAGACTGGGTTTATACGGGGAAGATTTTCCAGTAACAATGTTGGAAGGTTGCTGAATGTGATTCAGGCTTTTCAGAAATGTGCATTGGATGGGCTGCTGATCTTCTTCGATGCAGAGAAAGCTTTTGCTCGAGTTGAGTGGAATTATCTGGTGTATCCGCTGCGAGGCTTCGGGTTGGGTGAGGATTATAATGAGTGGATTAAATTGTTATATCACATACCGGCAGCGGCAGTGCTTACCAATGGTATAAGGATGTCACATTTTGAGCTTCAGAGAGGGACTAGACAGGACTGCCCTCTGTCCCCCTTGCTGTTTGCGTTGGCCATTGAGCCCTTGCCGGAGGATATTAGATCGGATCCTCTGATATCGGGACTTGAGGGTGTGGTGAGGCAGCACAAGATCACTCTGAGTGTGCACATGACGTGCTGCTGTTTGTATCGAACTCCAGTGTTTCAGTCCCGGCCTTTATTGGAGTAGTGGATAGGTTTAGTGGCTTCTCTCGTATCGAGATCAATTTTACTGAGTTCGAGCCCATGTCGGTGGGGAGTGGTTGAGGGGTAAGCCCCCTCCTCGTGCTAACTTCCCCTTCAGATGTCCCCCCCCCACACCATGCCATTTAAAAACCTGGGAATGTCAATGTCCCCCTCTTTCAGACAGCTATATAGGGCCAACTTTCCACAGCTGATGGTGGCTATTAGGTGGGACCTTGCCCGGTGGTCGGCTCTTCCGATTTCATGGCGAGGGAGAATCGCCTTCATTAAAATGAATGTGTTGCCCAGACTGTCCTACCCTCTGCAGATGCTGCCTGTACTGCTGTCGACTAGAGTCGTTAGGGAAATTTATCAAATCAGGGCAGGACCTACTCAGTTAATGGTAGGGAGTTGGGGAGACTTACAGAACAAAGAGATCTATGTGTACAGGTTTATAGCTCCTTGAAGGTGGAGTTGCAGGTGGACAGGGTGGTGAAGAAGGCATTCAGTATGCTAGGTTTTATTGGTTAGAATATTGAATACAGTAGTTGGGATGTCTTGTTGAAGTTGTACAAGACATTGGTAAGACCACACAGGGAATACTGTGTTCAGTTCTGGTCACCCTATTATAGAAAGAATATTGTTAAACTAGAAAGAGTGCAGAAGAGATTTACCAGGATGCTGCCATGACTTGATGGTCTGAGTTATAAGGAGAGGCTGGAACATTTTTCCCTGGAGCATAGGAGGCTTAGGTCTGACCTTATAGAAGTCTATAAAATAATGAGGAGCACAGATAGGTATATAGTCAACATCTTTTCCCTAAGGCAGGAGTCTGGAACTAGAGGGCATAGGTTTAAGGTGAGAGGAGAGAGATACAAAAGAGACCAGAGGGGAAATTTCTTCACACAGAGGGTGGTGAGTATCTGGAATGGCTGCCAGAGGCAGGTACAATTTTGTCATTTAAAAAGCAGTTAGACAGTAACAAGGGCAGGGTGGTATGCTGACAAGTGGGACTAGCTTAGTGACAGAAACTGGGCGGCATGGACAAGCTGGGCCGAAGGGCCTGTTTCCATGCTGTAAACATCTATGACTCTACCTGGAACAAAAAGAAATATCGCCTCAAGTTTGTTAAGCTCCAATCACCAGGAGCTAAGAGAGGGTATGGTCTCCTGAAAATTAGGCTTCATCAATTGGGCTCTCGTCTTAGGGATTGGGTTAGGATGGAGCCAACATTCATCAGGCTCAATACAGAAGCAGACCAGTCAGGTCTCCCTCGATCCAAAACTGCCACAGGCTGATTATGGAATGCATTTCCATGCAATTTTTAATGTCTGTAATTCATTCTGAGTCTGATGCATTGGGTAAAGTATGGGACTCCCATCTCAAATACATAGGCTCTAATTTGACTGACTTGCTCCTCCTGGGCTTCTATGAGTGAATTCAATTTAACTTAGGCTGGGAGTAGGGCACAGTGGTTAGTACTACTACCTCAGCTCCAGGGACCCAGGTTCAATTCCAGCCTTGGGTGGCTGTCTGTGTGGAGTTTGCATATTCTTCTTGTGTCTGGGTGTGTTTCCTCCGGGTGCTCCGGTTTCCTCCCACTGTCCAAAGATGTGCAGCTAAAGTGGACTGGTCACGCTAAATTGCCCCTTAGTGTCCAAGATGTGGAGGTTAGGTGGGTTGACCATGATCAATGCACCGGGTTACAAGGATAGGATGGGGAGTGGGCTTCAGTGAAATGCTCTTTCTGAGGCTCAGTGCAGACTTGAGGGGTGAATGGCCTTTTGCACTACAGGAGTTCTATGTCATCGATGTTGTGTAATTCATTTTAATTTGATTATGCTGTTAGTCTGTAATATTTTTGGGTTTACAAACTGAATTGTTATCCTCCGTTTTTATATAATCTTACCTTCTTCCCCCATTCACTATTTTAACCTGTTAATCGGTTAATCAATTAATCCATCATTTCATCTCGAGGCTCTGGTCCCTCAAATATCCTGTTCCAAATTAATTCTGCAATGTGTTGCTTGTATTTATATTGGCAATGTCTCTTGTTCCGCTTTGGGCCCATTTTCCACCATTTTTTCTGTTACTCTGTTGCATTCATTGTTTAAAACATGATTTTAAAAAATAACAATTTATTAAAAATCTGTCCAACTCATACATGAATATATTCAATGACCCCCACACCCCACTGGTCCCTGTGGAAGAGAAATCCAGAGACTAATAACCCTCTGAGGGAAGAGATGACTGGTAATATGTAATGTAGCGACAGTACAATATTACAAGGCTCAAAATAATAATAAATGTACTTTATTAGAGAACCATAAATAATATATCTAATCTGTACCATATAACATGAGACATGTCTCTGTCCGACAATAATCTACTGTCTTCTTAAATGTCAGCAATCGCCTGGAGAAACCAGCCCTTTAATTGTGAACAAATATATGTGTCAAGCTGAGGGAGCAAAGGATGTCAATGTCTTTATGAGAGAGGCCTGGGCCTTTTCACAGTCTGCACCCGCCCTGGATTCACTTCCTTTCCCTTCAGTTGCTGCAAGTGACCAATTGAAGGTGAGAATGAGAAAAGAAATGGAAAGGGGAGAAAAGAAATGGAAAGGGGAGAAAAGAAAGTGTTTTACTCACAGATGTTGGAGACAGGAGGTGTTTTCAGTCTGTGCGAGGCCTCAGTTTTGCTCATTGTCCAGCTTCCGCATTCAGACAACGAGGGAGCTGATTGGATGGTGGAAGAGAGTCCTTCCAGCTCACCAACTCTTCCCATTGGTCAGCAACCTTCCGGTGCACCCATAGGAATCCGCGGTGACGTCTCACGGTCCGAGTGCGGAGGCCCGGCGGGCGGATACAGCAGCTCCGCCCCACTCCCCGAGACAAGGTTTCCAGGCAACCGGCTGACAACTCCGGCCAGAGCGAGAAGCCTGTCGGCGATCTGCCCCCGGCCCGGGACTGCGCATGTCCAAGAGAGAGGAGCGGTTGCGCATGTGTGAGGGAAAACCCACCCCCTGACCTGCCTGCTGAGATATTGACCAATGGAAAGAGTTAGGACCGGAAGGACTCTGGTCCTCCAGCCAATCAGCGCGAGCGAGAAAGAGCTTTCCTCCTGTCTCCAACATCTGGGAGTAAAACACTTTCTTATCTCATTCTCACCTTCAATTGGTGACTTGCAGCAACTGAAGGGAAAGGAAGTGAATCCAGGGAGGGTGCAGACTCTGCAAAGCTTGGCCCAGGTCTCTCTCTCTCTTAAAGACATTGACACCCTTTGCTCCCTCAGCTTGACACATTTATTTGTCTGGCTAAAAAGATGGTCTCTTATATAATGTCCACTATCCCCTGCAAGACCCCTGACGCTCTCAGTGCCATCGCCAACGGTCCTATAGCCAGGGCAGTCCCTCCGTGCAGCCTGAAATAATCTGAACTCACCCGGTTTGTTTGTATAAATGCCAATGGTGCCTGGTATAACAACCAGACCCAGTCCACAAAACCCTGCCCAAATCCAAACCGCCCCAGGACCTCCCACAAACAGTCCTGCTCGATCAAAGCTTTCTCAGCATCCATGGCAACCACCACCTCTACCTTTCGTCCTTCTGGAGGTATCATGATCACACTGAGTAACATCCTGATCTTGGCCGCCAGATGCCTCCCCTTCACAAACCCCGTCTGGTCCTCCCCTGTCACCCCGGGACACAATGCTCTATTCTCAAGGCCAAGATCTTAGCCAATAGTTTGGCATCTACATTTAGCAGTGAGATCGGTCTGTATGACTCACATTGTTCCGGGTCGTTTTTATGCTTCAAATGAGAGAGATCGAAGTCTGTGACAACGTCGGGCGGGGGGGGGGGGGGGGGGGGGGGGAGTGGGGGGAGCACTTCCAGTTCCCTTGCCTTGTTCAAGTCCCTTACTAGCAGCAGTCCCAATACACCAGGGGCTGTTTAGCACAGGGCTAAATCGCTGGCTTTGAAAGCAGACCAAGGCAGGCCAGCAGCACGGTTCAATTCCCGTAACAGCCTCCCCGAACAGGCGCCGGAATGTGGCGACTAGGGGCTTTTCACAGTAACTTCATTGAAACCTACTTGTGACAATAAGTGATTTTCATTCATTCATTTCATACTCCCGAGAATTTCTAATAACCCGTCCGGACCCAGGGCCTTGCCCGATTGCATCGCTTCAAGCCCCTCCACCGCTTCTACCAGTCCAATTGGGGCCCCCAGGGCCTCCAACAGCTCCTCATCCACCTTCGGGAACTCCAACCCCTCTAAAAACCACCTCTATGAGTTCCGACTCATACAGCTATAGAAGTCCATAAACACCCCATTCACCCCCGCCGGGTCCAAGACAATATTCCCTCCCACGTCCTTCATTTTCCCGATCTCGCTCGCAGCCTCCTGCTTCCTCAACTGGTGCGCTAGCATCCTGCTCGCCTTCTCCCCATGCTCATATACCGCCCCTCTCACCCTTCTCAACTGCCCCACCACCTTTCCCGTAGATAGAAGCCCAAACTCCATCTGCAGCCTCTGCCGCTCCTTTAGCAGCCCTGCCTCTGGGGCATGAAATGAAAATGAAAAATGAATGAAAATCGCTTATTCTCACAAGTAGGCTTCAATGAAGTTACTGTGAAAAGCCCCTAGTCGCCACATTCCGGCGCCTGTTCGGGGAGGCTGTTACGGGAATTGAACCGTGCTGCTGGCCTGCCTTGGTCTGCTTTCAAAGCCAGCAATTTAGCCCTGTGCTAAACAGCCCCAGTTTACATATCTCTACATATCTCTTATCCACCTGCAGCATTTCTTCCACTAGCCTTTCTATCTTCGCCTGCTACGCCTTCTCCCTCTGTGCCCAAATCAAAATAAACTCCCCCCTGACCACTGCCTTTAGTGCCTCCCATACCTTACCTGCCGAGACCTTACCCGTGTCATTTATCTCTACATATCCCTGGATGGCCTTCCTCACCCGCTCACACGCCTCCTCCTCCTCCGCCAACGACCTCACTTCCAGCCTCCATTGCGGGCGCTGGCCCCACCTTTGCTCACCCGCAGGTCCACTCAGTGCGGGGCATGGTCTGTCACCACTATTGCCGAGCACTCAACATCCACCACCATCCCTGTCAGCAGCGTCTTATCAAAACAAAAAACTCCATTCGGGAATACACCTTGTGCACATGGGAGAAGAATGAAAATTCCTTCGCCCTCGGTCTCCCAAATCTCCACGGATCCACCCCCCCCCCCCCCCCCCCCCATGTTCTCAATGAACCCCCTTAGCTCCTTTGTTGCCGCAGACAACCTCCCGGACCTCGACCGATCCAGTCTCGGATCCAGAAAATGAGCCGATTCGAGTCCAGGTCGGGGATCCTCCCCAGCACCTGCCTCATAAATTCGACGTCATCCCAGTTCGGGGCATAGATGTTCACTAATACCACCGGCATTCCCTCTTGGGCCAGACAGCAGCCTGCGTCCCGCACCTCCTCAGGCCCGCTCTCGGGCACCCACCGTCATCGATCCTCCTCCTATCACTTTTTAGAAGCCCGTTCCCAGTTCATTCCCCCCCCCTCCACCCCCCCTCGCAAACCCCCTAAACAACAGTCCAACCCCCATTCCCTCACTAACCACCTGCTCACCCCCCACTGCGCTTCTGTGAACTATCCCGCTCAGCTAGCCTGGTAGCCCTCGCCCAAGGCACCTAGCATCCTAGCACCCCCCAGCCATCCTCCTGGTGCAAACAAAACAACCCCAGCCAGACCCAATCGAAGAGAACAACCCCCCTACCAAAGAACAGAAACAAACCTAAAGCAAACCAATGGTCCCAAACACAGTATAACAGTGACCCAACCCAACCCCAGAAACACAGCGCAAAAGGGGGGGAATGTCAGAATTATGGGGATATTAGAGGAATTTGGCCAGTTCTCAGGTTACAAACTGAATATGGGCAAGAGTGAGGTTTTTGTGATCCAGGCAAGGGGGCAGCAGTGGAGACTGAGGGAGTATTAGGTACCTGGGGATTCAGGTGGCTAGGAACTGGGGTCAGCTTCATAAATTAAATTTGGGCAGGGTGATTGAGCTAATGAAATGGGACTTCCGTAGGTGGGACGTGCCCCCCGCTGTCATTGGCGGGGAGGATACAGACTGTGAAGGTGACAGTCCCCCCGAGATTGCTGTTAGTTTTTCAGTGCCTCCCAATCTTCATCCCCAAGGCATTTTTTCGGAAGATGAACGCGGCGATCTCGGGTTTTTTATGGGCCGGGAAAGCCCCGAGGGTGAAGAAGGTCCTTCTTGAGCGGGGGCGCGGGGAGGGGGGGTGGCCCTCCTGAACTTTATTAATTATTACTGGGCAGCTAATATATCAATGTTTAGGAGATGGGTAGTGGGAGGGGTCGCTGAGGGAGCAGGTGGAAGTGGCACATTGTAAGGGCACGAGCTTGAAGGCTTTGTTAATGGCGTCACTGTCATTCTCGCCGGCTCGGTACTCCACAAGCCCAGTGGTAGTGGCAGCCCTGAGAGTGTGGGGGCAATGGAGGCAGCACATGAGACTGGAGGGGGTGTCGGTGTGGTCACCGATCTGTGATAATCACCGGTTTCCTCCGGGGGGGGGGGGGGGTTGGACGGGGCTTCAGAAGGTGGCAGCGGGCAGAGATTGAGAGATTTGGGGATCTCTTCATTGAGGAGGGTTTCCCGAGCCTGGAGAAACTAGAGGAGGAGTTTCAGTTCCCAGGTGGGAACGGGTTCCGGTACCTGCAGGTACGGGATTTTGTTCGGAGGCAGGTCCCGAGTTTCCCTCACCTCCCACCAAGGGGACTACAGGATAAGGTGGTGTCTAAAACAGGAGTTGGGAAGGGGAGGGTCTCGGAAATATACAAGGAACTGATGTCGTGGGAAGGGGTTCCAATTGGGGAGGTGAAGAGGAAGTGGGAGGAAGTGCTGGGAGGGGAGTTGGAAGTCGGGTTATGCGAGAAGGCCCTGAGGAGAGTCAATGCATCCTCGTCGTGTGCCAGGCTCAGCCTGATCCAGTTCAAGGTGGTCCACAGGGCTCATATGACTGTGGTCCGGATGAGTAGATTGTTTGAGGAAGTGGAGCGATGCGGGGGAAGTCCTGCGAACCATGTACATATCTTTTGGGTGTGTACGAGGCTGAGGGGATTCTGGCAGGGATTTTCAGATGTCATGTCAGAGGTCCTGGAAGGGAGGGTGACTCCTAGTCCAGAAATGGCAATATTTGGAGTGTCGGAAGATCCGGGGGGGGGGGGGCGGGGGGGGAGAGAAGCCGGCGTTTTGGCCCTTGCCTCCCTGGTGGCCCGGAGATGGAATTTGCTGGGATGGAGGGACTCGGAGCCTCCAAAGTCGGGGTTTGGGTCAGTGACATGGCAAGGTTTCTCAGGCTAAAAAAGATCAAGTTCGCCCTAAGGGGTTCACTACAGGGGGTTCGCTCGGAGGTGGCAGCCGTTCATCGACTTCTTCAAGGAAAACTGACTGTCAGCAGGGGGAGGGGGGAGAGGGGGGGGGGAAGGGAGGCATGGAAGTGCCGACTAAGGGAAGGGAATCTAATGTATGGGTAGTTAGGAGTTTGGGCTGGGGAAGTTGGGTGTGTTATTGTGGGGCTTTTGCGCGTGTTGGATCTCTCTGTTTAAAATGTTAAAACTATAAATGCCTCAATAAAATATTTTCCAAAAAAAAGGATAGAGAACAAAAGGGGTAATAATTCTGAGCAGCCTATATTTAGTGAATAATTAGACAAAGGAATGAGACAATCCAGTCCAGCCGGTGGCTGCAGTTTGCAGCAACACAGTTGGGCAGATAGGGTGGGGCCGCCCCAGTGGATAAAACACAATCACCAATCGCCCTTGGGCCGAGGATACTGAGCCTCATCTCCCTGTGGCCAGAACCAATAGATACTGAGAATTGAAGGAAAAGGAGAGACATTTAGTAAACCCACAGGGTAAGACTAATCCTGAAGGAACACAAATTTGCTGAGGAATAGCAATGGGTGTCACTTTACCTGCCTGAAGACACAGGAAACTGAGCGATAAAATGAAACAATTCAGCTGGACAGCTGGAAATGAAATACAGGCTTGTGTCTCAAAGAAAAACTCCGTCTGTGAAAAAGCATTTTTGCAAACTTTAAACCAAGGCCATTCAGAGCAAGTAGATAAGGACAAGTACAGCTCCTCCTGCGATTACCAAGGGAGAAGCTGCCCTCAACATTCAGTCATATATTCTCCCCACCCTTGTACTGGCGAGTTAGCAACAGTTCTGGTTAAAAATGTAACATTTGAATTTACTGTTCCATTTGAGATGCTACTAAGAGGTTTTTATTGTGTTTAGTTCTAAAAAAAAATGTTTACAATTAGTTTGGATAGGAAACTAAACTTCATCTAATGTGAAACTCTGATTAAAAAAAAAATTCAAACCGTTAGGATTCAAGAGATAGGTTTGAGAGTAAGTAACCCATGTTTAGGTCAGTCTATTCCAAAACAAAGATAAGACGAGTTTGGCAGCAATCCAATTTTAACTCCCCAGTACATTTGGGTGATAAAACATGTTGAGAGTCAGTTAACAACTCATTTCACAAAATATCGCTTGCAACTTTGCTTAAGTAGCAAATATTGGAAATTGAAGGGGAAAAGAATAGACAACAGAAATGAAATTGAAGCACATAGGACTAAAGAAGTCGTAAATTGTGAAAGGGGACACACATTGCGTGCCAAGTCTCCCTGTCCCTTTAGGTTCTGTAGGAAAATTAACCATTTCAGCAGATTTGTTTTAGATCACCCAGAAAATTGTGTCTGTGATTCTGTAGATGTCTATTTTAATTTAAATAAAGTTTAATTGTGGATTTGTGGGAATTCAACAAGACCAGTTAAATGTGGAAATTTTAAGCATAATTCAGGGCAATTTGGAATCAGTGTGAGAAATATATCCTGGGCGGGATTCTCCAACCCCCCCCCGCCAGGTCGGAGAATCGCTGTGGGGCGGCATGAATTCGACACCCGCCGGCCGCTGAATTCTCCGGCGCCAGAAATTCGGCGGGGGGCAGGAATCGCGCCGCGCCGGTCTCCCCCCGCCGCCGATTCTCCGGCCCGCGATGGGCCGAAATCCCGCTGCTGTCATGCCAGTCCCGCCGGTGGGAATTAAACCACCTCTCTGACCGGCGGGACCGGCGGGCTCCAGGATCCTGGGGTGGGGGCGCAGGGCGATCTGGCCCCGGGGGGTGCCCCCATGGTGGCCTGGCCCGCGATCGGGGCCCACTGATCGGTGGGTGAGCCTGTGTCGTGGGGGAACCTTTATACTACGCGTCGGCCGTGTAGGTCTCCGCGATGGTAGACGCCTAGGTGACCCCCCCTTGCGCATGCGCTGGAATGACATCAGCAGCCGCTGACGCTCCCGCGCATGCGCGGACTCCCGCCGGCCGGCGAAGTCCCTCCGGCCCTGGCTGGCGTGGCGCCAAAGGCCTTTCCCGCCGGCCGGCGGCGCGCCAACCACTCCGGCGTGGGCCTAGCCCCTCAAGGTGAGGGCGTGGCCCCTAGAGGTGCGGAGAAATCTACACCTTTGGGGCGGCCCGACGCCGGACTGGCTCCTGCCACTCCATCCCGCCTGGACCGCCCACCCCGCCGGGTAGGGGAGAATCCCGCCCCCTGTTTGTCACATCCCCCCAGACAAGGAACAAGCATTTTTGCAGGTGGTAATTTATTTATTTTTGACAAAATGTAACAATCTGTTTCCCACAACCTAAATCCCACCCAGTCACTAGTGAGGTTAAGATAATTAGGAAAGGACAAAAACGAATAGAGAGAAAATGAACACAAATCCTTTCCTGTGTGAATGATTCCTTGTGTGTGTGTAAGTGCTGTTTGTGTGAGCGATCTAATGACTTGTTAACTCCCTATCGTCGGCTCGTGTGTCGTCTCAGTTTTGCTCCTTGCCTGTTTAATATGTGTCCCATATTTCTAGGGAATAATGAAAAGTGTTAACTGTGTGTGTCTAAATTTGTAGTGAGGGATTGGGAGTTTGCAGTGTTCTGTCTTTGAGGTCCTCGAGCGACAAGAGAATGAACTGTTTGAAATTTACAGCTGTGAAAATGGTTGTTGTTTTTGCTTCATGTGAATGTTTATGGGTTTGCTTTATTATTGGTTTTGGCAAACTTAACCTTGATTTGTGTAAATGTTGCCCTGATCGGGGAAATCAGAGGTAGGGCTGCCAGCTCATTAAAAGGGACACTTACTAGAGGAATAAGAAGCACTTTGAACGAGAGGGAGTTAACTCTTTCATTTAGACTGAGACATGAATCCATTCCACCTCAAACACACTGGACCCCTGTGGTTTGTTTAGGAAGTAGATTTGGCAGAATTAAAGAAGACAGCTCAAAACCATTGCTGAGATCATTTTAAAATTGAAAAGGAAGTCAGACACATAATTTAGCGGGCTACCTATGGAAAATAAAACATGTTTAAGGAAAACAAGAAAAAGTAAATGTGTTAATGCCTGGAAGATGTTTGTGTTCTGTTTTAAAGATATTATAAAAACACTCCATCGGACTGACAGAGGGGATTCCTTGAACTCAACTGGGTACCGACCAAGGCATGACCCGGGTAATTGAAAACTTGGCCCCTCTATTAGGAAATCATGCAGTCGCCATTAATAAATTAATTGGGATAGGGAAAAGATATTTTGGATGATGCAAATAAGAATGATGTCCGTAGCATCTCTAGATCGTGGGCGCTTGAACAGGTGTGAGAAAATCTAAGGCAAATTATCAAGGGAATAGTCCCACTGTGGGTTACAAATGAACATCTATTTAACCCATCACAAAATGCCAACCATAGGTTGACTGGATGCCAGCTCAGGGGATTAACACATGTATGTTGAATGTATTATGAATAACAAAATGTTAACAGGTACTGTTTTAGCGATACCCATTATAGCCATGTTGTGAGGAACCTCTTTTGAATCCTTACTTGCCCCTTGTTTTCCTTTTTAATTTCTGCCTTGCTGGCTGCTATGAAACTGCAAACTTTGGTTTTAAACTGACCCCCCCCCCCCCCCCCGCCTTGGCCTAAGGTGCTTTTTGAACTGGCCCAAGAGAACTCCCCTTAGTGCAGTGTACTATGTGGCATAGTCCGGTGATGTCATTTTGATGGACTTGGCTAGCAGCTAATCAATGCTTCTGAGATTCCGGGACTAATTCAGTTCTCAATTTTGATTGGTAGAGTGCTTCTGAGGTTTCTGCGATGAAGAAGCGCAGACTCCATTTTAATTCAGTTCTGCTAAAACCCTGGAGTGACCACGTCTGGACTCTCTCACTATCAGCTAAGGCTGGTGATTAAAACATTCTCCAGCCAGGCCTGTGAAAGTAACCTCTGATTGAAATGCTGCAAGCAGTCTCTCCAGCCAAGCCTGTGAAAGCTTAATCCTCTGTTTGAAAGGCTGGGAAAAGCCCAGTCTGATATTTCTCTCCTGAGAATCCTAAAAGGTCCTGAAGACCAGACCCTTCTCTCTCTCTTCATACCACAGCTAGAAACCCTGCACAAAGACCAGACAAGCAGTTGGAAGGCAGAGTGGATGGAGAACCAGCTGTAAACCCTCAGGTAGAGAATTCTAATGTTATCTCAGTGATATTGAGAATCAATCTGGCAAAGGCGACTCTCCAGAGGAATTCCTGCAGCCCGCGAGGTCTCATTGAAGGCTGATACTAAAAGATCCAAACCAATCGGTGGTTTTCAACACCTCGTGTTCCGACACCTCGTGTTCTGAGATCACCACCTGCAAAGATCACAACCTCAGCAAAGATACCGATCTCTCATTCCCAGTTTAATGCCTGTTTTTCTAACCCTTCCCTACCCCACTGTGTGCCTGCCATGTGTGTGGGGGTGGAGGGTGGGATAGTGTGAGGGGAATAATTAGATTAGCAGACCGTTGTTCCATTGTTACAATTACATGTTTATCTCTTCTTATAAATAAAGTTTTTCATATTTTACTTCCAATCTTGTGCCTGTAAGTCATTGATTGGAGCAGTCAAGGGTCAAAGATCTCAGGAAAATACACAAACTATTGGTTAATTCACTTATGTTGGGACTCCGGGGTCTGTGGGGCTGGAATTGACCGTGCTCTCACCCAGGGTGTCGTAACAATGTCAACACTAATTATACAGATTGGGGCAATTAGAGGAAGTCGTTATATCAGATATCTGGTTAGCACTGTTGCATCACAGCTCCAGGATCCCAGGTTCGATTCCCAATGTGTCAGCCGTATTGACTTGCCTGGTTTGATTGGTATTCCTTGCCGACAAACCTGGCCTAGCTTCGCTGCCACTGTCCAGTAGCTGCATCCACCCCAGTCACAGACTGCTGACCACTGCCCAATCAGGACTTCACATTGTGGGAGTGCAAGCAGACATTGTGTCGGCTGTTGAATAGTTGACCACAGAGCCGCAGGTCACATACTGCCGATCGGTGGCGGGGGACAAGCCGAGCAGCACGCAGAGGACAAGCATCAGAGCGGAGCTCCAAGCTGGGGCCACCACTGTCAGCATCATGCACCTACGTGGACGTCCGTCGGTCCCAGTTCCCACCCCCCCCCCCACCCAGGTGCGGTGACCAGCACACAACTTGGCCTTGCGCCGCCCCTCAAACGCCGCAACCAGACGAGGACTGCCAGCGGCGGCATTCTTAAAAGCCAGGCGCGGTTATTCGGGACTTCTTCCCCCTTCGGGAACGCTGCAACCAATCACTTTGCGACCCTCCCGACTCCCACCCGTGGGTCGTACCCCTGAGTTTGAAAAACCTGGCCTAGACCTTATGTATGCTTCCTTTTTCTTTTTGACTAGTCTCACAATTTCCCCTGTCATCCATGATTCCCTAATCCTGCCATTTCTGTCCTTCATTTTTGCAGGGTCATGCCTGTCCTGCACTCTAATCAACTGGTCTTTAAAAGATTCCCATATATCAATTGCGGATTTACCCTCAAACAGCTGCTCCCAATCCACATTCTCCAGCTCTGGCTGAGTTCTGGTATAGTTAGCTTTCCCCCAATTTTGCGCCCTCACTCGAGGACCACTCTTGTTCTTATCCATGCGTGTTCAAAAACGTATGGAATTATGATCACTATTCCCAATATTTTCCGCTACTGAAACTTTTATCACCTGGCCGGGCTCATTCCCCAATACCAGATCCAGTAAGGTCCCCTGCCTGGTTGGACTATCAACATTTCAAAAAACCCTCCTGGACAGACCTTACAAATTGCTCTGCATCCAAACCCCTGGGAGTCCAAGTCATTATGGGGGAAATAAAATCACCCACCACAACAACCCTGCTTCTTTCACATCTTCCAGAAATAGACTATATATCTGTTCCTCTGTACCCCGCTGGTTGTTGGGAGGCCGATAGTACAACCCCAACATTGTGATTGCATCCTTCCTCTTTGTGAGTTCAACCCATAATGCCTCACTGCAGAATCCCTCCAAGATGTCCTCCTTCATCACAGCTGTGATGTTCCCTGACCAGTAGTGAAACTCCCCCACTCCTTCAACTACCCCTTCTGTCTCGTCTAAAAAATAGATATCCCAATACGTTAAGCTGCCAGTCCTGTCCTTCCTTTAATCATGTCTTCATAATAGCAACAATATCATAATTCCCCACATTAATCCAGGCTGTAAATTCATCCATCTTACCTGTTATACTTCTTGTGTTGAAGCAAACACGCTCCAGCAGTAGTGCCACCGCTCTGGCTATTGCTGCTGCTGTCATCTGCTGGGCCATCCCCTCATCAGTATCCAAAAGGGCATACTTTTTGCAGAGGGGGCAACCAGGGGACTCCTGCATTGACTGTCTGCCCTGTCTACCTGTCACCCATCTATCTTCCTGTACCTTGGGTGTGACCACATCTCTTTTACTTCTATCTATGACGCTTCCCGCCATTTGGCTGCTCTTTCTTACCTGCAGCTGCTGCTCAAACCGATCCATTTGTTCAGTCAGCAAGTGCAGCTGGATACACTTCCCCCAGATGTAATTGTCAGGGATGTTGTCAGCATCCATGATTGACCACGTCTCGCAGGTGGAACTCCTTCCGACAATTGATTTTTAAGGAGATTACTATCTTAAAGTGTTGCCCTCTTTACGGCTGTGATTGGCTTTAACTAATTTATAATTCGCTCAATTCGACCAAACTGTCTGCCTGTCAATTTAAGAGATAAATGATTTGGGGTAATTTTCCATAACATTGTCCGAGTGAAACACAATTCACATCAGAACGTATCACTATGGGCTGACTTGGCATTACCATAGAAACGGAACTGGGATCTCAGCCCAGTTCTTTAACACAAAGGGTCTTTCTGCTATTTGAGCTTGTAGACTCTAGCAGTTTGTTCGATTGCAAATTCTGAAAATTAGGTCTTATCTGATCAATTCCCAGCTAGTCAGCTTTTCTCACTCTCATGGTTAATATGATTTCGGCAATTACTCTTAATGATCTCTTATTTAAACCTTTTATCTATCATCTCTAGCTAACTCAAAAGGTTGATTTCTATCACTCTCCTTCCAGTGCCAGTTTCTACAGTTCTCATTCTCTCTCCCTTTCGTGCTCTTCTCCCATGGTCAATCTCTCTCTCTCTTCCTTTGCTAATCTTTCCCTTTCCATTTAAATCTTATTCCTTTCCATTTCCAATTCATTTCCATTTCCCTTTGAAAAACTCTTTTTCTTTGGCTTCATTTGCCATCTCTATTTCTCTCAGTTTTTACAGCATTTCCAATTCTTTAATTTTTAATTTGATTTGAGCTAATTCTAATGGGTTAGACTGTGATACTGTAAGTTTAAATATTGAACCATGGTTTGTATTATCTCTGCCTTCTTTGGCCCTTTTGGCAGTGTTAACTACAGTTCCTCTGCCAAACTCAAAAGCTTTGCTTTCGATTTCCCTTTTAAATCTTCCCGAGTGATTTTCTCCACCCCCAGGAGACCTTATAGCAACTGCAAAGACCATCTCCAGTCACTCCCTATTCAATATTTCAAACCGGGAAAGGAGGCAATCGACCCACACGCACCCACGGTCTTTAAGTTCGGTAACCCCAAGCCAAACAAGGAATTATGCATAAGAATATCCCAGCCACGAGCCCCAATTTGTTATGGACGCCTGGTCAGTTCTCACCAGTGGCTAAAATATTGGACCAGAACCTTTTTAAGTAGTGCAGAAAGATCGATTTATTCCAGGAGTGATAATAAAATAAATAGGGCTTGGTTATTTTGTAAACAAACCTTATTAAAACAAAAACAAAAAAAATTCTATTTAAACTTTTAAACTTCAATCCTAATATTAATGTTCTTAATCATAAACTTAATGCACTAGTTCCCATTAAACATAACTTTACATGAACATGCAGCTCTCGTTCCACTTGCACAAACAGGCAAAGGCGATACTTGCATTTAACAAAACAATTTTTATTCTGTTATGGACATTCGTTCATGACCCTTTACCAAAGACTGCCTCGGTGGCAACTTTCATAATAATAATCATCTTTATTAGTGTCACAAGTAGGCTTACATCAACACTCCAATGAAGTTACTGTGAAAAAGCTTTCTCAGTCTATTTCCTAAACCTCCGGCTGTAGCTGTTTAAAACACCATTCCTTCTCTCTCTCTCTAACTCCACCCAACCCCTCAAACACAGGTTTTCTGGTGTTTCCACACTTCAGCTTATAACTGTTATTTTGGCTGATTTGATGGCCCACTCCCATTTATACAAAAGAACAGAGTTGTGCTGTTGGTATGCAACAAACCTCCCATTGATGGACAAAGAGGCCATCAGACTCTGCAATGCGCTAATTGCTGGTCAGACTGGAATGTCCCAAAGAACAATGGATCTGGGGCATCCCACAAACGGGTTTAAGTCTGACTGCAACAATCAAAGCAAAGTGGGAGGAAGAGCTGGGAGAAGTTATAGAGGAGGGGGTCTGGTGTGAGGTGCTCCGGAGAGTGAATGCCTCCACCTTATGTGCGAGGTTGGGGCTGATACAGCTGAAGGTGGAAAAAGAGTACACCTCACGAGGGCGAAGATGAGATGATTTTTTGAAGGAGTAGTAGATGTGTGTGAACGTTGCGGGGGGGCCCCGCTAATCACGTTCATATGTTTTGGTCCTGTCCAAAGCTAGAGGAGTACTGGAAGGAGGTGTTTAGGGTAACTTCCAAGGTGATACGTGTGAAACTGGACCCAGGTCCCCGGGAGGCCATATTCGGGGTGCCAGCCAGGGTTGGAAACGGGTGCGGAGGCAGATATCATAGCCTTCGCCTCGTTGATCGCCCGAAGGCGGATCCTGCTGGGATGGAGAGCAGCCTCCCCACCCAGTGCCCTGGCGTGGCGGGGGGACCTGTTGGAATACTTGACCCTTGAGAAGGTTAAGTTCGAATTGAGGGGAAGCTCGGAGGGGTTCTACAAGTCATGGGCACTATTTATTATGCACTTTCAAGAACTGGATAACATCGAACATTAGTTGGGGGGGGGGGGATGTATATATTAAAGATGACTATGGGTAAACCCTGATTCCTTTTTGTCATTTGTTTATGTAAACATGCGGGGTGATGTTTGGGGGTTGGTGGGAGGATGGATCGTTGTTATTGTTATGGGGTTTGACATATTTGTTGTTGATTATTGTTTCTTGTTGGTGGGTGTAAATTCGGGGAAAAATGTGAAAAGGAGAATAAAAGTATTTAATTTTTAAAAAAGTCTGACTGCAACAATGTAGCTCGGCCAGGTGTGGGTGTATCCCTCTGACTGTGCAGGCAGGTTTTTTTCCCCTCCGTCTGTTCAACCCCTAAATTGCCTGCTACATTGGGTCTCATTTCTGAACCGAGTTTCCTAATATCCCCCTCACGTGACAGATGAGAAAGCTCTCTAAACACAATAATATCTCAGCTGGGATTGAAGCTAACCCCCCACAAAGACAACCTTTAAAATCTAACTGCAGCTGCCTTCCAGGCATAGAAAGATTAAATTAAGCCTACCTAAAACTATACTAATGTTCACCCAAACAATAAAGGTCTTTTTGTTTCCAAACACTCCCAGTGTCAAAGAGCATCAGCCCACTGGGCACAAAAATGTGGGTCCGGCCAGTCCAGCAGAAAGAAACCCTCCGACCCTCCCACTTTACCCACTCTCAGAATGAACAGAGTTCAGTTCTGGATGTGATTAACAGCAGCAATATCAGCAGACATCACAACCCCTGTCATCACTTGTGAACTTGCTGGTGCCTCAGCAGATGGAATGACCAAGTGAATCCCTTCCCACACACGAAACAGGTGAATGGCTCTCCCCGGTATGAACTCTCTGGTGTCTCCTCAGTGTGGATGACGTTTTAAACCTCTTTGTGCAGTGAGAGCAGCCGAACGGTCTCTCCTCAGTGTGAATGCGCTGGTGGATCATCAGTACCTTAGAGCTTTTGAAATCCATCCCACAGTCAGAGCATTTAAAGGGTCTCTCATGGGTGTGAGTGACATTGTGGCTCAGCAGGGTCGATAAGTCACCAAAACCCTTCCCACAGACGGTACAGGTGAATGGTCTCTCCCCAGTGTGAACCCGCTGGTGTGTCCGCAATGTGGATGACATTTTAAACCTCTTTGTGCAGTGAGAGCAGCTGAATGGTTTCTCCTCAGTGTGAATGCGCTGATGGGACAACAGATCCTCAGAACCTTTGAAGGCACTCCCACAGTCAGAGCATTTAAAGGGTCTCTCATTGGTGTGAGTGACTTTGTGTCTCAGCAGGGTCGATGAATAACCAAATCCCTTCCCACAGTCGCTGCAGGTGAATGGCCTATCCCCGGTGTGAACCTGCTGGTGTCTCCGCAATGTGGATGACCTTCTAAACCTCTTTGTGCAGTGAGAGCAGCTGAACGGTCTCTCCTCAGTGTGAATGTGCTGGTGGATCATTAGTACCTTAGAGCTTTTGAAATCCATCCCACAGTCAGAGCATTTAAAAGGTCTCTCATTGGTGTGAGAGACATTGTGTCTGACCAGGCTGGATGATTGAATGAATCCCTTCCCACACACAGAGCAGATGAAAGGCCTCTCTCCCGTGTGAATTCGGCAGTGTCTATGCAGGGCGGGTAAGTGTGCGAATCCCCTCCCACAGACAGAGCACGTGAATGGCTTCTCTCCGGTGTGAATTCGCTGGTGTGTCTGGAGGGTAGCTAAGTGAGTGAATCCATTCCCACACACAGAGCAGATGAATGGCCTTTCCCCGGTGTGAACCCGCTGGTGTGCCTGCAGGTTGGATGACTGAATGAAACTCTTCCCACACACAGAGCATCTGAATGGCTTCTCACCTGTGTGAATTCGCCTATGTGACAGCAGGTGGGCTAGCTGACTGAATTCCTTCCCACACTGAGAGCAGGGGAATGGCCTCTCCCCTGTGTGAAATCGCTGGTGTGTCTGCAGACTATGTAACTGAGTGAATCCTTTCCCACATTCAGTGCAGGTGAATGGTTTCTCCCCGGTGTGAACTCGCTGGTGTCGCCGCAGGCTGGACGAATCACTGAATCCCTTTCTGCACTTCAGGCAGCTGAACGGCCTAGTCCCAGCATGACTGCGTTGGTGGGTTTTCAACTGAGACGAGTACCTAAATCCCTTCCCACAGTCCTCACAAGTCCACCCTTTCTCCATGGTGCAGGTGCCCTTGTGTCTCCAGACCAATCAGTTGAAGTCTTACACGTGTACGGTCTCTGCCCACTGTGAATGGTGCAATGTTTTTTCAGGCTGTGTAACTGGTTACAGCTCTTTCCACAGTCAGTGGAACACTCTCACTCAGGTGTTTGAGTGTGTCTCGGTGCTTTTCCAGTCACACTGATGGTTCAAGCCTTCTGAAGCAGACAGAACGGACAAACACTTATCCTTCCAGGTTTAAAAAACAAGAATATTCTGCACCCGAGTGCCTGAGTAATGCAGTCAGATTTTGATGTGAATTTGGGTTTGAGATTTCTGTCTGTGAATCCTCACCTTCTGATATCCTGTAAAAGATTACAGAAAGACATCACTGTCAGCACAGGATAGAAATTAAGAAGACAATTCAAGTTTGTATTCAACAATTGTTACTCTCTCTTTCCCCAAAAGCTCTAAATCTGCATCCCACACACTCTCCCTCCATTCTCACTCTGCTATATCAAATGTTCGTTCACCCTCCCAATTCTCCTGAAGGTGCTGATTCAGGCTGATTGACAGATCCGTGCTCACTGCTTCTGGTCCAGAACACAGAGGCCTCAAAATCTTCATGTAGGCTGCCAGACAGACGTATGTCTATATTACTGGACTAAAAATGTGTGTAATATACAGACAGGATTTATTTTCCTTTAGTTGCTGCAAGTCACCAATGACTCCCCAGAATGTGAAAAGCAATGGAAAGGAGGAAACATTGATTTCCTCCCAGAAGGGGTGGCACAATAGCACAGTGGTTAGCACTGTTGTTTACCAGCGCCAGGGTCCGTGGTTCGATTCCCGGCTTGGTCAGTCTCTGTGGAATCTGCACGTTCTCCCAGTGTTGCATGGGATTCCTCCGGGCGCTCCCGTTTCCTCCCACAGTCCAAAGATGTGCAGGTTAAGTGGACTGTCCATTCTAAATTGCCCTTAATGTCCAAAAATGGTTAGGTGGGATTACTGGGTGACGGGGATAGGATGGAGGTGTGGGGCTTAAGTGGAGTGCTGCTTCCAAGGGCCGGTGCAGACTTGATGGGCCGAATGGCCTCCTGCACTGGAAATTCTATGTTGCAAAGAGGAGAAAGTTTCAATCTGGAGCTAATTAGGCAACTTCCGCATTGTGACGTCATTATGGAGCCCTGCCTGAATCATCCAATAGCAATCACCCTGCTCCGCGGTGACGTCTCCGGGCTCTCGTGCCCTGATCATCTGCTCACCCCCACCCGTTTCCCCGCTCCCTGCACCTCCTCCAGGCAACCGGCTCCGGCCAAAGCGAGAAGCCGCTTCGTGATCTCTCTCTCTCCCCTCGGCTCAGGGCTGCGCATGTCCAAGGAGAGAGGCAGCTGCGCATGTGCAGGGGAGTACACCTCTGCTGACCTTACTGCTGAGGTGTTGACCAATGGGAAGTTAGGAGAACCGGAAGAACTCTGCTCCTCCGCCAATCAGAGCTCCCCCATTGTCTCAATGCGGAAGCTGGACATGGAGGTTTGTGCCGAGCAAAGCTGTTGTTCCTCCAACCCTGAATGAGCTTCACAGACTGAAACGTCCTCCTGTCTCCAACATCTGTGAGTAAAACACTTTATTTTCTCCCACTTTCCATTTCTTTTCTCATTCTGACCTTCAATTGGTGACTTGCAGCAACTGAAGGGAAAGGAAGTGAATCCAGGGAGGGCGCAGACTCTGCGAAGCTTGGCCCAGGTCTCTCTCCCCCTTAAAGACATTAACATATGTCTACTGTTCTTATATGGAATGTATTTGATGTATTACTGATGGTTCTGTAATAAAATTAATGTATTATTATTTCTAGTTTTGTAATATAGTACTGTAGCTACATTATATATTTCCAGACATACAGTCATTGCAGCACTGACAGAATCCATTTGGGAACTCAAGTCAATGCTGACTCTCTGTACAGCAATCCAGTCAGTCCCATTCCCCCTCGATATCCCTGTTCCCCTGAAAGTCTATTTTCTTCTTCAATTCCATTTTCAATTCTTGATCATCTTGACTTCCACTACCCATGTGGGCAGCGAGTTCCCGGTCATGACCACTCCATGACTGAATAAAATTCTTCCACAGAATCTCCCCACCTCTAATCAGTAAATATACTTAGATGGAGAGCCTCTACTCTTGTGCAGGTTGTAGTGAGTTTAGATTTGTTGATCAGCATCAATCAGCACCTTCAGGAGAATTGGGAGGGGAAGGAAGTGAATCCAGACTGTATATTACACACACTTATCGTCCAGTAACATAGACATCTATCTGTCTGGCAGCCTCTGTGTCCAGGACAGCAAACAGTGAGCATGGATCTGTCAATCAGCCTGAATATGCAGCGTCAGGAGATTTGGGAGGGTGAATATTAGATACAGCAGAGTGAGAATGGAGGGAGAATGTGTGGGATGGAGATTGAGAGCATTTGGGGGAAAGAGAGAGGAAAGAATGTTTGATAGAATTGTCTGTTCTGAATTTCTATTCTGCACTGACAGTGATGACGTTTGTAAACATCTTTTGCAGGATGTTAGATCGGAAGGAGTTTGAAGCCGGTATCTCAAACTAAACATCAAGTTAAGAATTGACAGTCACTTAATTCTCAGGAAATGAATATCATCGGCCGTTGAATCTGGAACAAAAAATTTTAGCTTATTTTGAATGCTTCAAGAGATTTTAAACATCACTTCCAGTCCACTGACTGTGGAAAGAACTTTAACCTGTTACACAGCCTGAAAAAATACTATACTATTCACAGCAGGTGTACACATGAAGGGGCTGTTTAGTACACTGGGCTAAATCGCTGGCTTTTAAAGCAGACCAAGGCAGGCCAGCAGCACGGTTCAATTCCCGTACCAGCCTCCCCGAACAGGCGCCGGAATGTGGCGACTAGGGGATTTTCACAGTAACTTCATTTGAAACCTACTTGTGACAATAAGTGATTTCCATTTCATTTCACATGTTCTGTGTGTGGACAAGGCATCAACTGATCGTCAAACGTGGAGAGACAGAAGATCACCTAGACCATGGCGAAACCATGGAGATGTGGGGACTGTGGAAAGGGATTCACAGCCCCTTATGAACTGGAAAGGCATCAACGCAGTCACACTGGAGCGAGGCCATTCCTCTGCTGTGAATGTGGGAAAGGATTCACTCGGATAGCCCACCTGCAGACACACCAGAAAATTCACACTGGCGAAAGGCCATTTACCTGCACTGTGTGTGGAAGGGATTCAGTCAGTTACCCAACCTGCTTAGCCACAATGTCACTCACACCAATGAGAGACCCTTTAAATGCTCTGACTGTGGATGTAGTTTCAAAAGCTCTCAGGTATTGATGATCCACCAGCGCATTCACACTGAGGGGAAGCCGTATAGCTGCTCTCACTGCACAAAGAGGTTTAGAACGTCATCCGACCTGATGAAACACCAGCGGGTTCACACCGGGGAGAGGCCATTCGCTTGCTCCGACTGTGGGAAAAGATTCACTCGGTCATCCCACTTGCTGAAACACAATGTCACTCACACCAACGAGAGACCCTTTAAATGCTCTGACTGTGGGAATGGGTTTAAAAGCTCTCAGGTACTGATGGAACACCAGCGCATTCACACTGAGGAGAGACCGTTCAGCTGTTCTCACTGCACAAAGAGGTTTCAAACATCATCCACACTGCGGAGACACCAGCGGGTTCACACCGGAGTGAGTCGATTCAGCTGCTCTGATTGTGGGAAGAGATTCCGTGATTCATCTGCCCTGTTGACACATCATCAAGTCCACACTGGAAAGAAGCCATTCACCTGCTCTCACTGTGGGAAGGGATTCACTCAGTCGTCCAACATGCTGAGACACAAAAGGGTTCACAAGTGATGACAGGTTGGATTCTGCTGTTATTCCCGCTGTTAATCACATCCAGGACTGAACCTGGAGTGGGTGGAGGGATTTGCCCCCTCGTCAACTCCTCCTGGTGCTCGGACGTGACGATCCTGGCGAACTACTGCTCCCCGGACCTTGAATACCTGACTATGAAGTGCCGTCCATACTACCTTCCACGGAGTTCACTTCTGCCATCATCACGGCGGTCTACATCCCACCCCAGGCGGAAGTGAAGAAGGCGCTTGATGAACAACAATGAAACCGAATACCCAGAGGCCTTGTTCATCATGGTCGGGGACTTTAACCAGGCCAACCTCAAGAGTGTACGGCCAGAATTCCACAAACACATCTGTCCCGACAGGCTCATTTTTCTCTCAGAGGGTTGGGAGGCTTTGGAACTCTCTTCCTCAAAGGGCAGTGGAAGCAGAGTCTTTGAATATTTTTAAGGCAGAGCTGGATAGATTCTTGAAAAGCAAGGGGGTGAAAGTTTATCAGGGGTAGGTGGGAATAAGACCACACTAAGACCATAAGGAATAGGAGTAGGCCATTCGGCCCTTCCAGCCTGCTCCACCTTTCAATAGAATCATATCTGAAACCAACATTCCTCACGTTCACTTTCCTGCCCTTTCCCCGTAATCCTCGGTTCCCTGACTGATCAAGAATCTATCTCAGCTGGGCAACACAATGGCACAGTGGGTAGCACTGCTGCCTCACGGCACCGAGATCCCAAGTTCGATCCTGGCTCTGGGTCACTGTCCGTGTGGAGTTTGCCCATTCTCCCCGTGTTTGCATGGGTTTTGCCCCCACAACCCAAAGATGTGCAGGGTAGGTGGATTGGCCATGCTAAATCGCCCCTTATTTGGAAAAAAATAATTGGCCACTCTAAATTTATATTAGCAGTAAAGAATTTTTTTTTTTACAAAAAGAATCAATCTCAGCCTTAAATACACACAAGGACTCTGCCCTCACAACTCTCAGTTCCAAAGACTCTCAGAAGAAATTCTTCCTCATTTCAGTCTTAAATTGGCTCTTCTTTGTTCTGAGCGATTTCTTCTGGTCCGTGACTCTCCCAAGAGGGGAATCATCCACTCAGCATCCCTCCATACCTGGGATCATCCTAGTGAAACTTCTCCAAACATCCTCCAATAAAATAATATATTTCCTTAAATAAGGGGACCAAAACTGCTCTCAGTTCTCCAGATGTGGTCTCACCAGCACCTTGTACAGCTGCAGCAAGACTTCCCGACTCTTATACTCCAACCCCCTTGGAATCAGGGCCAACATTCCATTAGCCTTCCTGATTACCTGCTGCACCTGTCTGTGAGCTTTCTGTGTTTCGTGCACAAGTTCCCCAAGTCCCTTTGTGTTGCAGCTTTCTGCAGTTTTTCACCATTTAAATACCGTTCTTTTGTTCTCCCTTCTGAAATGAACTTCACATTTTTCCACGTTATGCTCCATGTGGCAACATTTTGTCCACTTGCTTAACCTCTCAATATCTCTTTGCAAACTGTTTGTATCCCCCTCGCAACTTGCCTTTCCACCTATTTTTGTGTTGGCTCCAAATGTGGGCACAGTACGTTCACTTCCTTCCTCCAAGTCATTAATATAAATTGTACACAGTTACGGTCCCAGCACTGATCCCTGTAGAACCCCACTGGTTACAGGTCACCAACCTGAAAAAGAACCCCTTATCCCCACTCGCTGTTTTCTGCTCATTAGCCAATTCTCTATCCAGGCCAACAACATGGGTTCTTATCTCATGACTTAACGTTTTGTGAGGTACCTTGTCAAAGGCCTTCTGGAAGGTTAAATACAACACATCTACTGGTCCCCCTCTATCCACTCTGGTTGAGACTTCCTTGAAACACTCTGATAAATTAGTCAGACACGGTTTCCCTTTCACAAAGCCATGCTGACTCTGCTTGATTAGATTATGATTTTCTCAATGTGCTGCTATTACTTCCTAATAATTGATTCCAACATTTTTTTCAATAAAAAATGTTTGGCTGATCGTCCTAGTGTCTTGTTTTTTTTCTCCCTCCCATTCTGAATCGGGGGGTTGTCACATTGGCAGTTTTCCAATCCTCTGGTACTTCTCCAGAATCCAAGGATTTTTTGAAAATTACAATCAATGCATCCACTATCTCTGTAGCCATTTATTTTAGGATCCTCGGATGCAGCCATCCAGGGGACTTATCTTATCCCCATTAGTTTGTCCAATACAACTTCTCCAGTGATGGTATTTAATTGCTTCCTCCATATTCTTTAGTATTAATGGGATATTCGAAGTATCTTCCACCGTAAAGACTGATGCAAAATATCTGTTTAACTCCTCTGCCATTTCCTTGTCCCCCATAACTGACATAGTGGCATGGAGGCACATGGTGGTTAGCACTGTTGCTTCACAGCTCCAGGGACCTGGGTTCAATTCCCGGCTTGGGTCACTGTCTGTGAGGAGTTTGCACGTTCCCCCCAAATTGCGTGGGTTTCCTCCGGGTGCTCCGGTTTCCTCCCACAAGTCCCAAAAGACATGCTTGTTAGGTGAATTGGACATTCTGAATTCTCCCTCTGTGTACCCGAACAGGTGCCGGAGTGTGGCGACTAGGGGATTTTCACAGTAACTTCATTGCAGTGTTAATGTAAGTCTACTTGTGACAATAATAAAGATGATTATAATAAAGAATATTATTACGCTCTCCCAAGATTTATTTTCTAAGGGGCCTCTTTGGAGTTGAGGTGTCAATCAGATCAGCCGGGAACTTATTGAATGGTGGAGCAGGCTCGAGGGGCCAAGTGACCTACTCCTGTTCCTAATTTGTGTGTTATCACATTCTTTGTAGTAGATTGTAGCATTTTCCCTCCTACTGATGTCAGGCTAATGGGTCTGTGGTTCCCCGTTTTCTCTCTCCCTCCTTTAATAGTGAGGTGACATTTACCACCTTCCAATCTGCATGAACCATTCCAGAATCTATAGAATTTTGAAAGATGATCACCAATGTATCCACTATCTCTCCAGCCGCCTCTTTCAACACTCTGGGATGTAGAGCATCAGCTTTTGGGGATTTATTAACTTACAACAAATTTCTCCAGTATTACTTTTTCACTAATACTAATATCTTTCAGTTCCTCGTGCTCACTGGTTCTCTGGTGTTTTTAGGACAATTTCTGTATCTTCCTCCATGAAGACAACACACATTGTTTAGTTTCTCTGCCATTTCCTTATTCCCCATTATAAACTCTCCTGTCTCTGCCTGGAATGGACCCACATTGGTCTTTGCTAATCTTTTCCTTTTCACATTCCTATAGGAGCTTTTCCAGTCAGTTTTTATGTTTATCCCCAGTTTGCTCTTATATTCTATTTTCTCTTTATCAGTTTCTTGGTCCTCCTTTGCTGAATTCGAAAACAAGTTCCCAATCCTCAGGCTCACTATTATTTGGGCCACTTTGAGTCTCCTCCATTGATCTAATAGAATCTTTAACTTTTCTTGTTAGCCACGATAGCTTCATTTTGCTGTTTAATTTTTGCTTCTTAAAGGAATCTATATTTTATGTAAATAAAATGGGAGTGGTTGCCTGTCTATTGTCTATCGTCATACAAAGAACAAAGGACAGTACAGCACAGGAACAGGCCCTTCGGCCCACTAAGCCTGCTCGGATCATGATGTCTGACTAAACTAAAACGTTTTGTGCTTCCAGGGTCTGTATCCGTCTATTCCCATCCTATTCATGTATTCGTCAAGATGCCTCTTAAACGTCACTATCATACCTGCTTCCACCACTTCCTCCGGCAGCGAGTTCCAGGCACTCACCACCCTCTGTGTAAAAAGCTTCCCTCGCACATCTCCTCTAAACTTTGCCCCTCGCACCTTAAACCTATGTCACCTGGTAATTAACTTTTCCAACCTGGGAAAAAGCTTCTGACTATCCACTCTGTCCATGCCAGTCATAATTTTGTGAACTTTTATCAGGTCATCCCTCAACCTCTGTCGCTTGAGAGAAAACAATCCGAATTTATCGAACCTCTCCTCATAGCTAATACCCTCCAGGCCAGGCAACATCCTGGTAAACCTCCTCTGTACTCTCTCCAAAGCCTCCACATCCTTTTGGTAATGTGCTGACCAGAATTGTACGCAATATTCCACATGTGGCCTAACTAAGGTTCTGTACAGCTGCAGCTGACTTGCCAATTTTTACACTCAATGCCCCGACCAATGAAGACAAGCATGCCGTCTGCCTTCTTAGCTACCTGATCCACCTACATTGCCACTTTCAGTGATATGTTTATTGTAATTTCCCAATCTACCACAGCCAACTTGCCCCTCATACCATGACAGTTTCCTTCTGCGAGAAACACCCAGATAAATTAGGCAAAAGAACCCTGTGACCACCATAGCCCATCTTAATGGCAACATGGCTGCTTTGGGAACTAAATATCTTTCAACATGCAAACACCTTTTCATTCTGTGCTCCTCGTCAAACTTGGAACCAGGTAATCGCAATTAGCCTCAAAAATGGTCAGCCTACCAGAGGCAAAGGTGTTAGACCGGCCAGTCCAGCAGAAAGAAACCCTCCAATCATCACCATTCACCAGATGTCAGAATGAACAAAATACAGTCCTGGATGTCAGTGAGAGCAGAAACAATAACAACGGAGCCAACATCTGTAATTTATTCTGAACCTGTTGGAGTCACAACAGGTGTGATGAATCACAAACCCCTCCCCACATTGAGAGCAGATGAATGGTCTCTCCCCAGAATTAACTCGCTAGTGTCTCCGTAGTTGGGATGGATCATTGAATGTCTCCCCTGCTCGGAGCAGGTGAATGGCTTCTTCCAGGTGTGAACTCACTCGTGTTCCCGCAGGGTGTTGGATATCTGAATTTCTTCTCTCACTAAGAACAGGTTAACACCTTCTCCCCAGTGTGAACTCGCTGGTGTATCCGCAGGCTGGATAACTGAGCGAATCCCTTCTCACACAGAGAGCAGGTGAACGGCCTCTCCCCAGTGTGAACTCGCTGATGTATCCGCAGGCTCGATGAAGTAGCGAATCCTTTCTCACACTGAGAGCAGGTGAACGGCCTCTCCCCTGTGTGAACTCGCTGATGTATCCACAGGCTCGATGAAGTAGTGAATCCCTTCTCACACTGAGAGCAGATGAACGGCTTCTCCCCAGTGTGAACTCACTGGTGTGTCTGCAGGCTGGATAACTGAGCGAATCCCTTCTCACACAGAGAGCAGCTGAATGGTCTCTCCCCAGTGTGAACTCGCTGATGTATCCGCAGGCTCGATGAAGTAGTGAATCCCTTCTCACACTGAGAGCAGGTGAACGGCCTCTCCCCAGTGTGAACTCGCTGGTGTGTCCGCAGGTCGGATAATTGAGTGAATCCCTTCCCACACACAGAGCAAGTGAATGGCCTCTCCCCAGTGTGAATGCGTCGATGAATTTCCAGGTGAGATGGGGCCCTGAGTCCCTTCCCACAGTCCCCACATTTCCACGGTTTCTCCAGGGTGCGGGTGTCCTCATGTTTCTCCAGGTTTGTCGATCAGCTGAAGCCTCGTCCACACACAGGGCATGTGTACAGTCTCTCCCCACTGTGAATGGTGTGAAGTTTTTTCAGGCTTTGTAACTGGTTCAAGCTCTTTCCACAGTCAGTGCTCTCACTCTCACTCGGGTGTGTGTGTCTCGGTGCTTTTCCAGTTACACTGATGTTTAAAATGTTTTGATGCCGACAGAAAAGACAAACATTTCTCCTGCTAGATTCAAAGGCCGATGATACTCAGTTCCAAGGAATTGAGACACTCAGTCAGATTGAGACGTGAAGTTTGAGATTTCTGTCTGTAATTCCTCCTCTTCTAATATCCTGTAAAAACAATTTACAAAAGACATCACTGTCAGTACCGGTTAGAAATTCAGAACAGACAATTCTAGTTGCTAGAGAACTTTCTTTCCTCTCTCATTCCCCAAAAGCTGTAAATCTCCATCCCACACACTCTCCCTCCATTCTTACTTTGCTGTATCTAATATTCACCCTCCCAATTCGCCTGAAGGTGCTGATTCAGGCCGATTGACAGATCCATGGTCGCTGCTTCCTGTCCGAGGCACAGAGATGACAACAAATACGAGCTGCAGTTGGCCACCCGGCCCATCGAGCCTGCTCGTCTATTCTGTGGGATCATTGGCCGCTCGATGTCAGTGACATTCTCCGTGTTATTGACCAGAGGCTGAGTGTGCTGACTCAATATCTGTGAGCTCATGAGGTCGAGGTGTAAAACACCATGAAGAGGCCCAATGTTTCGGAGGAGAGAATCCTGAACGTTGAGCAAGATGCTTCCTCGGCAGAGGCAAGAATTTAATCCTTGGAAAACCGGCTGAGTGCTGTGGTGGACTTCTGGCGGACTTGGAGAACCGAGGGTCAGAGAAAGAACATCCGAGTCGTCGGCCTGCCAGAAGGTATGGAGGGTAAGGCTCCGGTTAGGTTCTTCGAGGACCGGCTGCCACGTTTTCTCAAGCTGGATGTGAAGCCTGGGCGTTTCAAATTAGAAAGGGCATCGGATCCTGTCTTTGAGGCCGAGGGATAGTTTTCATCCCAGGCCTGTAATCATTCACTTCCACAACTTGAAAGATCACCAGAAGGTCCTGGAGACAGATAAGGTGAGGTGAGACCTGGCTCCCACCTCACCTTACAGTGAATTATGTTGCTTTATCCTGTGACCCTGAAAATTGTATCCGACAATTCCGTCACGTCTTTCAATAATCCGACTACTGCCTTGGTCTTTGCTAAATCGGATGAGCAGCATGGTAGCATAAGTGGATAGCACTGTGGCTTCACAGCGCCAGGATCCCAGGTTTGATTCCCCGCTGGGTCACTGCCTGTGTGGAGTCTATACGTTCTCCCAGTGTCTGCGTGGGTTTCCTCTGGGTGCTTCGGTTTCCTCCCACAGTCCAAAGACGTGCAGGTGAGGTGGATTGGCCATGATAAATTGCCCTTAGTGACCAAAAAGGTTAGGAGGGGTTATTGGGTTACAGGGATAGGATGGAAGTGAGGGCTTAAGTGGATCGGTGCAGACTCAATGGGCTGAATGGCCTCCTTCTGCACTGTATGTTCTATGTGCTAAACCCTTGAAGGGCAAGGATTGGAGTGATGATTTGCAGTTCAGACTAACTCAGGCTCTAATCCGAACTCTTTCCCTATCATGGTGCTGGTGTTGTTGCCTGAAATTGTTATCTTTTATCCTGTTGAATGGAGTTGTTATTCTGTGAGCACCGATTAAATGCCTTCTTCTTCTCCTCGAGTGTTCCAGGGACTCGTATTATCTTATCTCAGTCATGGTAGATGTGCCGTGTGCTTATTATCCGTTGTCTTTCTTTTATTATCGGAGCGTTAATCATAGCAGAACTGAGTAGTGCCATTGCCGAAGGGTGGTTCCACTGTGCTAAAGTGGATTGGTCACACTAAATTGCGCCTTAGTGTCCAAGGTGTTCAGGTTAGGTGGCTTGACCATGATCAATGCACCGGGTTAAAAGAATAGGATGCGGAGTGGGCTTCAATGAACTGTTCTTTGTGAGGCTGACTGCAGACTTAAGGGGTGAATGGCCTTCTGCATTCTTGGAGTTCTATGTCATCTATGTTGTGTTATTCATTTTCATTTGTATATGCTGTTAGTCTGTTTGTCATATTTTACAAATTGAATTGTTATCCTCTGTTTTTAGATAATCTTACCCTTTCCCCACTCACTATTTTAACCTGTTAACTAGTTGTTCAGTTGATCTGGCATTTCATCTCAAGGCTCTGGTCCCTCAAATATCCTGTTCCAAATTAATTCTGCAATGTGTTGCTTGTATTTATATTGGCAATATCTCTTGTTCCGCTCTGTGCTCATTTCCCACCATTTTTTCTGTTACTCTGTTGCACTCATTGTTTAGAAATGATTTAAAAAATAACAATTTATTAAAAATCTGTCCACCTCATCCGTGAATTTATTCAATGACCCCCACACCCCACTGGTCCCTGTGGAAGAGAAATCCAGAGACTAATAGCCCTCTGAGTGAAGAGATGACTGGAAAGATATAACATAGCTACAGTACAATATTACAAGGCTAGAAATAATAATAAATTTACTTTAATGTACTACAGAACCATAAACACTATATCTAATCTGTACCATATAACAACACGAGACGTGTCTCTATCCAACATTAATTTACTGTCTTCTTAAATGTCAGCCATCTCCTGGAAAAAACAGCCCTTTGAATGTGAACAAATAAATGTGTCAAGCTGAAGGAGCAAAGGATGTCAATGTCTTTACGACAGAGGCCTGGGCCTTTCCAGAGTCTGCACCCGCCCTGGATTTCACTTCCTTTCCCTTCATTTGCTGCAAGTGACCAATTGAAGGTCAGAATGAGAAAAGAAATGGAAAGGGGGAGAAAAGAAAGTGTTTTACTCACAGATGTTGGAGACAGGAGGGATTTTCAGTCTGTGTGAAGCCCCAGGTTTCCTCATTGTCCAGCTTCCGCATTCAGACAACGGGGGAGCTGATTGGATGGTGTAAGAGAGTCCTTCCGGTTCACCAACTCTTACCATTGTTCAACAACCTTCCGGTGCACGCATCGGAATCCGCGATGACGTCCCAGGGTTCCAGTGCGCAGCAGCTCCGCCCCACTCATTGTTCCCCCTCCTCGAGACAAGGTCTCCAGGCAACCGGCTGACAGCTCCGGCCAGAGCGAGAAGCCTCTGGGTGATTTCCCCTCCCCCCGCACGGGGCTGCGCATGTCCAAGAGAGAGGAGAGGCTGCGCATGTGCAACGGAAAACCCACTCCCTGACCTTCCTGCTGAGGTATTGACCAATGGGAAGAGTCAGGACCGGAAGGACTCTTGTCCTCTAGCCAATCAACGCGAGGTTTGTGTGAATGACGATTGAGCTTCACACAGATTCAAACTTCCTCATGTCTCCAACATCTGAGTAAAACACTTTCTTTTTTCCCCCTTTCCATTTCTTTTCTCATTCTCACCTTCAATTGGTGATTTGCAGCATCTGAAGGGAAAGGAAGTGAATCCAGGGAGGGTGTAGACTCTGGAAAGGTTGGCTCAGATCTCTCTCTCTAACACATTGACACCCTTTGCTCCCTCAGTTTGACACATTTATTTGTCTGGCTAAAAGAATGGTCTCTTTCATAATATCCACAATCCCACAATCCCCTGATGCTCTCAGTCCATCGCCAATGGTTCTTTTGCCAGGGCAAACAGCAGCGGGGAGAGGGCACCCTTGCCTCGTCCCCCACTGCAGCCTGAAATAATCTGAACTCACCCGGTTCGTCCGTATAAATGCCACCAGTGCCTGGTATAACAACGAGACCCAGTCCACAAAACCTGCCCAAATCCAAACCGCCCCAGGACCTCCCACAAATAGTCCCACTGCACTCGATCAAAGGCCTTCTCTGCATCCAATGCGACCACCACCTCGACCTCTCGTCCCTTTGGAGGTATCATGATCACATTGAGTAGCCTCCTGATGTTGACCGCCAAATGCCTTCCCTTCACAAACCCCGTCTCATCCTCCCCGATCACCCCTGGTACACAATCCTCTATTCTCGAGGCCAAGATCTGAGCCAACATTTAGCAGGGAGATCGGTCTCTATGACCCACATTGTTCCGGGTACTTTTCCCACTTCAAAATGAGGGAGAACGAAGCCTGCGACAATGTCGGGGGTGCACTCCCAGCTCCCTTGCCTCGTTAAAATCACTTACCAGCAGCGGCTCCAATACCCCCCCGAGAATTTCTTAGAAAATTCCACTGGGTACCCGTCTGGACCCTTGCCCAATTGCATTGCCTCCAGCCCCTCCACCGCTTTTACCAGCACAATTGGGTCCCCAGGGCCTCCACCAGTTCCTCATCCACCTTTGGGAACGCCAACCCCTCTATAAACCGCCTCATCGCCTCTGCCCCGGCTGGGGGTTCCGACTCATACAGCTTGCTATAAAAGTGCCTAAACACCCCATTCACCCCCGCCGGGTCCAAGACCATATTCCCTCCCGTGTCCTTCACTTTCCCGATCTCCCTCGCAGCCTCCTGTTTCCTCAACTGGTGCAGTAGCATCCTGCTCACATTCTCCCCATACTCATACACCGCCCCTCTCACCCTTATCAACTGTCCCATCGCCGCTGTTCTGTTCCAGGAACAGGGTCACTTTCTGATTAAAGGGACAGGGTCACTTTCTGATTAAAGGGACAGGATCTCTGTTCTGTCCCAGGGACAGGGTCTCTCTGATTAAAGGGACAGGGTCTCTGTTCTGTTCCAGGGACAGGGTCTCTCTCTGATTAAAGGGACAGGATCTCTGTTCTGGCGAGGGTGTGGCCAGGGGGGCCACAGACCTGGCCATTTATTTTGTGGGGGCAGAGAGCGTTTCGTGGTGTGGCTGCCAACCCCTCACCGGTCGCAGCATCGGGGAGGGGGCTGCGCCGATTTTTTCCATGTAAAACGCCACAGATCCTCCGCACTTAGCCTCGGAATTGGAAAATTTGGCCCAGGACCTCTCACTGATTAAAGGGACAGGGGGCGGGATTCTCCGCTTGCCGATGGCGATTTTGTAATCAGCGATCAGGCAGAGAATTCCTTTCTCAGGCCGAATCGGGGGTGGCGCCTGTTTTTGGACGCTCCGCCCCCTCCAAAACGGCGTCATCGAGGAGTACGCCGCATGCCATTGGACGGCCTCAGGACATTAACTGAAGGCCCTCCCCCGATGCTCCGCTCCCGATTGGCCAAATTCCCGACCGCGCAGTTGACGTGTGGGCCCAGCCGTGTGGCAACCTGTGTGGCGGCTGCGGACTGTGTCCAGCGGCTCCACAGTCGGCGCGGGGGTGGGGGGGGGGAGCCTTGCTGCTGGCCAGTGGGGGCTTCGGTGAGAGCTGGGGGGACTGGTGGCCCAGGGTGGCAAGGGGAGGTCCAGAGGGGCCCCGTCAGGTTAGGTCCGCACGCGGCCGACATGTTGTACAGTGCGACTGCTGCAGGTCGTCGCCATGCGCATGTGCGGCCACGGACCCGGCCATTCTCTGGCTGTTTATTTTGTGGAGGCCGTGCGTTTTACGTGGCGCGGCTGCGAGTCCCTCTCCGGTCCGAGGATCGGTGCTGGGGCCTCGCCCATTTTTCCCATGGAGAATGTTTCAATTCTCTGTGAATACCTTGCACAGCAAACGCAAGGTAAGATGAAATAAAGAGGTTGGTTTATTTTTACACACACGGGGTGAGAGGGGTTTCCCAACATCCATCCACTTTTGCACTCGTACAATAAACGGGGAATGAGGAAAAAGGAAGAGGGTTCCGGGAATGACCACAATAAAATACAAGTTATTGTTTTCCATGTGTCCAGAATCCAAAGTCTAATGGAATGTTCCTTCAGAGGGAGGTTTACTGTTCCGGGAGATCTGTCTTTCCAGCAGTGAGACTTCCATGATGGGGAAGACACAGAGAGTGAATCAGTCTGGGAGGAACAAGAGCCAATGTTTTAGCCATTTGCAGGTTTTTTAATTTATATTATTATTGAAGTTTTTCCATTTTAACAAATATCCAACAAAAGCTCAGGATTGGTGCAGCACAGCAGAAATGTCTCAGCAATACAGAAATACAGGAGAGGACAGAAGGACGACAATACAGATGGATCAGTGTAATCATTAAACTTGGTGCCTCCGTATGTACCAATGGATAAAAGGGAGAGGAGAAAAAGGCTATGAAAACATGGTGAAACGGTGCACACCCTCCCACGTAGCGAGTGCTCGCACCGCCCACCAGAATCCAGGATAAGATCACGGCGTCAGGTTCGGGCGGGCGTCAGAACACATCTCCCCCAGCTTCAGTCATACCAGAGACATCAATAACATCTTTATGTTCCCTTCTCAGATACAAGACCTGTCTATACCTTAGCAGGAACCAGGCAACGATTCTTTAACCCCAAAATAACACACATAAATTTCAGAAAAAAAATCAACAAGGACACTCGTCCTAAAAGGACGCAATAAAACCCCAACTCCAGCACAGCACAGAACAATCACTCAACACAATTACACAGAGAAGACCAGCAAATATTCACACAATTGGTTCAAATTCTAATCAATGCAGCTTCCAAGAGAATTTAAAAAAGTACTACCAAAAGCAAAGGGTCTCAGGATAACAAGGAACAAGATACAGCCCTGAGCACACGGTCCCCTGGTGCACGCTCCTCACCACAAGACAAAAAAGGGACAAAGCTGCACATTTAAAACCTCACTCAGCCTCTCAGGACACCCCGGCCAAGAAGGAACCTCTGAAGCAAAAGGGGGCAACAGGAAAGCGACGACAGTACAAGACCTGGCCCGGCCCTGTACACAGAAGTCAGGAAAGCAAGGATAGCCACACTGTGCCAGGACACCCAACCTCACTCCTCTCTCACCACATCCGAGGGCAGCGCACACAAGAAGATTCATGCCGTCCACCACCAAGGAGATTCCACCCATAAGGAGAGGAAGATTTGTCGAGACACCCAACAACTGGGCATCTCTGGAGGGATGAGTCCTCCATCCCCGCACACGGCAAAGGCACCCCCCACCCCCACCGAGATACAATGTACCAAATCGGGGCCTACATCAGTACACTACCTCCCCAAGGAAAAGTAACCCCAAAGGAGAGGAACATCAGGATTAGCCAAAGGATGGCAGACAAGAACCAGCACCATATGTGATAAGTCGATTGTCATCTATATTACCATCTGTATGGAAATAATAATACATGTATAATTGTTGTAGTTCCAGCATCCGACCTCCAGGTGGTGTGAGTATGTAGACACGTGACCCGGACACACCATGTGTTCCAGGAGAAGCTGTGGTGAGGAGTTTGCAGCAGTCGCATATTAGAGTAGCCCTGTAGTATCTTAGTGTAAGTTAGTGTTAGACCATTATTTCCAACTGTATTAATCTTAGACATTTTAGTAATTTGTTAGTGTGTTAGTAATAAATAACTATGTTTATGAAACAAAGTCTAATGTTCTTTATTCACACGACAATATAAAGATTCAACATCTGCCCAATCAAAGAACATTGCACCGTGCACCGTCACAAAACGGATACTCGGGGCAGAGCTGCGTAGCCTCATTGGCGTCAAAACACTGCCTCCCCACGGGAGACCCTGCTTCAACAAGGAGGGCATTCAGGAAGTCACTATATAATCCCACTTGGAGCAGGGTGCCTATCTCCCCCCTCAGCCTCACCCTCAGACCCAATGAGGGCTCAAACATCATTGATCCACAACACTCAGACTCTCACTCAAACTCTCCAACCCACAGGTTACTACCTCCCCAGTGGAACCTATCCCGAGAGGATTGATTGATGATTTGATTGATTGGTTTTATTGTTACGTGCACCGAGATACAGGGACAAGTATTGCTCTGCGTACAGTCCATACAAATCGTTCCATTCATGAAAAACAAAACATAGGACATACATAAATACACAATGTAAATACATAGACACAGGCATCGGGTGACGCATACGGAGCGCAGTACTACTCAGTGGAGAAGGTGTGTGAAGAGATCAGTTCAGTCCATAAGAGAGTTATTCAGGAGTCTAGTAACAGCAGGGAAGAAGCTGTTTTTTTATCTGTTAGTGCGTGTTCTCAGACTTTTGTATCTCACTGCCCGATAGAAGAGGTTGGATGAGAGAATAACCCGGGTGGGAGGGGTCTTTGATTATGCTGCCCGCTTTCCCAAGGCAGTGGGAGGTGTAGACAGAGTCAATGGATGGGAGGCGGGTTCGCGTGATGGACTGGGCTGTGTTCAAGACTCTCTGTAGTTTCTAATGGTCTTGCCCCGAGCAGTGGCCATACCAGGCTGTGGAGGAGGACCACAGGAGGAGCAGACTAGGGGCCTCCAAAGGGGACAACACAGGGAGGGAAACTCACTCCACCACCCAACAGACCCTCCGCCTGACCCAATAAACAGAGTTACTCCTGCCCTGCTGTAGCCGATCAAGTGACCACTGCCATTCCCAGGCAGCCAAGAGAATATTGAAGGAGACAAGTGGAACAAGGATTAACTGACCACACCCAGTTCCTCGTGCTCACTAGTCCCCTTGGTGTTCTCGTGTTTTGGGGCGATTTCTGTATCTTCCTCTGTGAGACTTCCGGGTGCGGCGATGACCAGCTGAGTCGCACGTTTCGGCAGCTCCCGGTGAAACGGACTTTTGGGCTCTTGATAGGAGCCCCAACGGCAATTTTGACAGCTAAAAACACTGTGCGGTAAACCAGAAGGGAATCCCCCCTGGATACGGATGAAAAAAGGAGGAGAAAGTGGCCGGATTGCAGTGGATCCTTTAGAACAGCGGCAAGGAAGGCAAGCAAAAACCAAGATGGCGTCGGAAGGTGGCAGTTTAACATGGGGCCCTGAACAACAAGAGTTCTTGAAATGCTGTGTGGAAGAGCTCAAAAAGGAAATGAAGAAAGAGCTGTTGGCTCCGATACTACAGGCGATCGAAGGGCTAAAGGAGGAACAGAAGACCCAGGAGCGGGAGCTTCGGGTCGTGAAGGCAAAGGCAGCCAAGAACGAGGACGACATACAGGGCCTGGTGGTGAAGACGGAGATGCATGAGGCACATCAGAAACGATGTGTGGAAAGGTTGGAGGCACTGGAGAACAATGCAAGGAGGAACAACCTGAGGATTCTTGGTCTTCCTGAAGGTGTGGAGGGAGCAGACGTCGGGGCATATGTGAGCACGATGCTGCACTCGTTAATGGGAGCGGAGGCCCCGGCGGGTCCGTTGGAGGTGGAGGGAGCATACCGAGTGATGGCGCGAGGACCGAGAGCAGGAGAAATTCCCAGAGCCATAGTGGTGAGATTCCTCCGTTTTAAGGATAAAGAAATGGTCCTTAGATGGGCAAAGAAAACTCGGAGCAGTAAATGGGAGAACGCGGTGATCCGCGTTTATCAAGACTGGAGTGCGGAGGTGGCGAGAAGGAGGGCGAGCTTTAATCGGCCCAAGGCGGTTCTTCATAAAAAGAAGATAAAATTTGGAATGCTGCAACCGGCAAGACTGTGGGTCACATATCGAGGCAGGCACCACTACTTTGAGACGGCGGATGAAGCGTGGACTTTTATTGTGGAAGAAAAACTGGAATGAGCGGGTTATTAAAAAGAACATTTGAACAAAGTGGTGGGGCGAATGTGGGGGGCGAAGAGGGGGGTTAAAAAGGGGGGAAAGAGGAGTTTTATGTACTAATCCTGCGATGTGGTAACTTTTCTCTCTTCCACAGGTGGTGATGGGGGGAGGAGGGGAGGTGGAGGAGATGGGGCGTTGGCCATTGGGGGCGGGGCCAAGGTAGAAGCACGGGCTTGGTTCCCGCGCTATGATAATCATGGCGGGAATAGAGAAGCAGGAAGGAGGGGGCGTTGCACGGTGCGAGCCGAGGTCACGGGGGGAAGCCGAGGTCGGCCAGAGTTTGCTGACTTCTGGGAGCAACATGGGGGGAGTAATTACGCTAGCGGGGGATCTAGCGGGGGGGGGGGGGGGGGGGTGGGAGGGGGGAATTACTGGGTTGCTGCTGCTGGGGAGAGGGGGAGCTGGTATGGAAGGGGATGGGCGGGGGGGCACCGCCTGGGGGAGATACAGCTGTGTGGGAACCGGGTGAGGAGCTGGAAAAAGGGGATGGCAAATCGACAAGGGGGGGGGGGGTAGGAAGCCCCCCAACCCGGCTGATCACGTGGAACGCGAGACGGCTGAACGGGCCGATAAAGAGGGCATGGGTACTCGCACACCTTAAGAAACTTAAGGCAGATGTGGTTATGTTACAGGAAACGCACCTGAAACTGATAGACCAGGTTAGGCTACGCAAAGGATGGGTGGGGCAGGTGTTCCATTCGGGGCTAGATGCGAAAAACAGGGGGGTGGCTATATTAGTGGGGAAGCGGGTAATGTTCGAGGCAAAGACTATAGTGGCGGATAACGGGGGCAGATACGTGATGGTGAGTGGCAAACTACAGGGGGAGACGGTGGTTTTGGTAAACGTATATGCCCCGAACTGGGATGATGCCAATTTTATGAGGCGGATGCTAGGACGCATTCCGGACCTAGAGATGGGAAAGCTGATAATGGGGGGAGATTTTAATACGGTGTTGGAACCAGGGCTGGATAGGTCGAAGTCCAGGACTGGAAGGAGGCCGGCAGCAGCCAAGGTACTTAAAGATTTTATGGAGCAGATGGGAGGTGTAGACCCGTGGAGATTTAGCAGACCTAGGAGTAAGGAGTTTTCGTTTTTCTCCTATGTCCATAAAGTCTACTCGCGAATAGACTTTTTTGTGCTGGGAAGGGCGTTGATCCCGAAGGTGAGGGGAACAGAGTATACGGCTATAGCCATTTCGGATCACGCTCCACACTGGGTAGAATTGGAGATAGGGGAGGAAACAGGAGGGCGCCCACCCTGGAGAATGGACATGGGACTAATGGCAGATGAGGGGGTGTGTCTAAGGGTGAGGGGGTGCATTGAAAAGTACTTGGAACTCAATGATAATGGGGAGGTCCAGGTGGGAGTGGTCTGGGAGGCGCTGAAGGCGGTGGTTAGAGGGGAGCTGATATCAATAAGGGTACATAAAGGGAAGCAGGAGAGTAAGGAACGGTAGCGGTTGCTGCAAGAACTTTTGAGGGTGGACAGACAATATGCGGAAGCACCGGAGGAGGGACTGTACAGGGAAAGGCAAAGGCTACATGTAGAATTTGACTTGCTGACTACGGGCACTGCAGAGGCACAATGGAGGAAGGCACAGGGTGTACAGTACGAATATGGGGAGAAGGCACACCAATTGAGGAAAAGGGGAGCAGCGAGGGAAATAGGGGGAGTGAGGGATGAGGAAGGAGAGATGGAGCGAGGAGCGGAGAGAGTGAATGGAGTGTTCAAGACATTTTATAAAAAATTATATGAAGCTCAACCCCCGGATGGGAGGGAGAGAATGATGGGCTTTTTGGATCGGCTGGAATTTCCCAAGGTGGAAGAGCAGGAAAGGGTGGGACTGGGAGCACAGATCGAGGTAGAAGAAGTGGTGAAAGGAATTAGGAGCATGCACCGGGAAAGGCCCCGGGACCGGATGGATTCCCAGTCGAATTCTATAGAAAATATGTGGACTTGCTCGCCCCGGTATTGACGAGGACCTTTAATGAGGCAAAGGAAAGGGGACAACTGCCCCCGACTATGTCTGAAGCAACGATATCGCTTCTCTTAAAGAAGGAAAAGGACCCGCTACAATGCGGGTCCTATAGACCTATTTCCCTCCTAAATGTAGATGCCAAGATCCTGGCCAAGGTAATGGCAATGAGAGTAGAGGAATGTGTCCCGGGGGTGGTCCACGAGGACCAAACTGGATTTGTGAAGGGGAGACAGCTGAACACGAATATACGGAGGCTGTTAGGGGTAATGATGATGCCCCCACCAGAGGGGGAAACGGAGATAGTAGTGGCGATGGATGCCGAGAAAGCATTTGATAGAGTGGAGTGGGATTATTTGTGGGAGGTGTTGAGGAGATTTGGTTTTGGAGAGGGGTATGTTAGATGGGTGCAGCTGTTGTATAGGGCCCCAATGGCGAGCGTGGTCACGAATGGACGGGGATCTGCATATTTCCGGCTCCATAGAGGGACAAGGCAGGGATGCCCTCTGTCCCCATTATTGTTTGCACTGGCGATTGAGCCCCTGGCGATAGCGTTGAGGGGTTCCAAGAAGTGGAGGGGAGTACTTAGAGGAGGAGAAGAACACCCGGTATCTTTGTATGCGGACGATTTGTTACTATACGTGGCAGACCCGGCGGAGGGGATGCCAGAAATAATGCGGATACTTGGGGAGTTTGGGGATTTTTCAGGGTATAAATTGAACATGGGGAAAAGTGAGTTGTTTGTGGTGCATCCAGGGGAGCAGAGTAGAGAAATAGAGGACCTACCGTTGAGGAAGGTAACAAGGGACTTTCGTTACCTGGGGATCCAGATAGCCAAGAATTGGGGCACATTGCATAGGTTAAATTTAACGTGGTTGGTGGAACAAAAGGAGGAGGATTTCAAGAGATGGGATATGGTATCCCTGACACTGGCAGGGAGGGTGCAGGCGGTTAAGATGGTGGTCCTCCCGAGATTCCTCTTTGTGTTTCAGTGCCTTCCGGTGGTGATCACGAAGGCTTTTTTTAAAAGGATCGAAAAGAGCATCATGGGTTTTGTGTGGGCCGGGAAGACCCCGAGAGTGAGGAAGGGATTCTTACAGCGTAGCAGGGATAGGGGGGGGCTGGCACTACCGAGCCTAAGTGAGTATTATTGGGCCGCTAATATTTCAATGGTGAGTAAGTGGATGGGAGAGGAGGAGGGAGCGGCGTGGAAGAGATTAGAGAGGGCGTCCTGTAGGGGGACTAGCCTACAGGCTATGGTGACAGCCCCATTGCCGTTCTCACCGAGGAACTACACCACAAGCCCGGTGGTGGTGGCTACACTGAAGATTTGGGGACAGTGGAGACGACATAGGGGAAAGACTGGAGCCTTGGGGGGGTCCCCGATAAGAAACAACCATAGGTTTGCCCCGGGGGGAATGGATGGGGGATATGGAATGTGGCAAAGAGCAGGAATAACGCAACTGAAAGATCTGTTTGTGGATGGGAAGTTCGCGAGTCTGGGAGCGCTGACCGAGAAATATGGGTTGCCCCAAGGGAATGCATTCAGGTATATGCAACTGAGGGCTTTTGCGAGGCAACAGGTGAGGGAATTCCCGCAGCTCCCGACACAAGAGGTGCAGGACAGAGTGATCTCAAAGACATGGGTGGGGGATGGTAAGGTGTCAGATATATATAGGGAAATGAGGGACGAAGGGGAGACTATGGTAGATGAACTAAAAGGGAAATGGGAAGAAGAGCTGGGGGAGAAGATCGAGGAGGGGCTGTGGGCAGATGCCCTAAGCAGGGTAAACCCGTCGTCCTCGTGTGCCAGGCTAAGCCTGATTCAGTTTAAGGTATTACACAGGGCGCATATGACTGGAGCACGGCTCAGTAAATTTTTTGGGGTGGAGGATAGGTGTGCGAGGTGCTCGAGAAGCCCAGCGAATCATACCCATATGTTTTGGTCATGCCCGGTACAGGGGTTTTGGATGGGGGTGACAAAGGTGCTTTCAAAAGTAGTAGGAGTCCGGGTCGAACCAAGCTGGGGGTTGGCTATATTTGGGGTTGCACAAGAGCCGGGAGTGCAGGAGGCGAGAGAGGCCGATGTTTTGGCCTTTGCGTCCCTAGTAGCCCGGCGTAGGATATTGCTAATGTGGAAAGAAGCCAAGCCCCCGGGGGTGGAGACCTGGATAAATGACATGGCAGGGTTTATAAAGCTAGAGCGGATTAAGTTCGTCCTCAGGGGGTCGGCTCAAGGGTTCACCAGGCGGTGGCAACCGTTCGTCGAATACCTCGCAGAAAGATAGACGGAATGGGAAAAAGAAGGCAGCAGCAGCAGCCCAGGATTGGGGGGGGGGGGGGGGGGGGTGGTGGGGGGGGGGGGGGGGGGGGAGGAACCAGAAGGACTCTCAGGGTTGTTAATATATACTGTATAATATGTATAGGTCGTTGCTACAGATAATTATATATTGGTCTGTTAAATTATATTTTTGGAGAGTGTTACTTGTGATAAGGCAGTTGCCAATTAGGGTTAGTTTTCATTTTTGTTAATTATTATTTATTCATTTTCTGTTTATAAAATAGGTCATTGTTATTTGTGTTGTTATAATATTGTGTAAAGGATGCACAATGTACTGTGTTGGTTGACCAAAAATTTTCAATAAAATATTTATTAAAAAAAAAAATCTTCCTCTGTGAAGACAGATACACATTGTTTAGTTTCTCTGACATTTCCTTATTCCCCGTTATAAACTCTCCTCTCAGCCTGGAACGGACTCACATTGGTCTTTACTAATCTATTTCTTTTCACATTCTTATAGGAGCTTTTCCAGTCGGTTTTTATGTTTCTCGTCAGTTTGATCCCATATTCTATTTTCTCTTTCACAATTTATTAGTCCTCCTTTGCTGAATTCTAAATCAATCACCAATCGACAGGCGTACGGTTATTTTGGCCTCTTTATGAGCCTCTTCCTTTGATCTAATGGAATCCTTAAATTTTCTCGTTAGCCACAGTTGCATCACTTTTCCTGTGGCTGTTTGTTCCTTAAAGGAGTCTACATTTGATGTCAACATGTAATAATACCTTAAAAATTAGTGATTGCCTGTCTATTGTCATATCTATTGTTGTAATGTCCCAATCTACCACAGACAACTTGCCTTTCAAATCTCGACAGTTTTCTTTGTGAAAAACACATGGATAAATTAAACAAAGGAACCATGTAACCACCATAGCCCATCTTCATGGCAACGTGGCATGCTTTCAGAGGTTCCAAACAGAAATGGGAACTAAATATCTTCCAACCACTGTTGTTATATTTACTTGCTATAAATATGGCAGCTAATAAGGTTGCCCTTCTTAATCTAGATATGAATAGGATATGCTTTCAGAGTCGCCAGGTATCAAATGATACCGCCACAAGGTTCAATCGGATATCGATCAAAGACCAAACAACCACAGTTAGTTAGTTCAAGATCAATAATACTTTATTTACACACAAGATTAACTTACACATGCAACATAAACACTACGAGCTAAATTACACCTATCACTATGACAACCTGTACTTAACTTCAGGCACCCGGCTTAGGTCAGAGGAACAGTGGCCTTTGCTCGAATCTGGATCTGCTGGGTCTGGAGAAGTAACTGTGGGGTTCAGCTAGGCTCATCCGCCTGGTAGCGAGCGTTGAACTTGACCGTGCTTCTGGTCGAGGTGCTGCAGATGGAGTCAGACGTTGCCGGAGCGCCAGGTCCAAAAGAGACCGAACACATGGCAGTGTCTCTCGTTATCCTTGGGGGGTTTCGCACTCTATTGGGCGGTCCTCAGATTTGGACCCAATAATTCGTCAGTCCTCGATCACTGCCTTCGAGCCGAGCCAATAAAGGGGAGGGTGCCTTGATGGCTGGGCGGGTCCTGAGCGGTCATTGACCTTGGCTGTTTATGCTTCCTGAGTAAAGGGAGTGGCGCCGATGTGTCTGGAATTGTATCGGATACCTGAGTACCAGTTCCTTTGTCTTAAGGAAATGGGTCATTAGCCTTCAAATCGGCTGGGGGTTTCGATCCTGTCTGGTTCTGCTTACAAATATACATTTAGGCCTGCCTGAATCTTACATTGGCTATATTCCCCTTGAGGCTTTGCAAATGTCCATGTGTCTTTGTAAGTGGCCATCCCAGATGGCTACACCACCAAACACCCTTTCGCTCTGTGATCCTCGTGAAAGTTGAAGCCAGGAATTCACAACATGGCTCAATGATCATCAGCCCACTGGAGGCAAATTTGTGAGACCAACCAGTCCAGCAGGAAGAAACCCTCTGCCCATCCCTATTGATCAACTGACAGAATTAACAAAATGCAGTCCTGGATGCAATTGAGAGCAGAACAGCGGAATCCAACCCCTGTAATCAATTGTGAACTTGGGGTGTGAGCATGTGCAATGAAACACAAAATCCTCCCAAGCTGAGAGCAGATGAACGCCTCTCCCCAGTGAGAACTCGGCAGTGTCTCCAAAGTTGGGATGGATCACTGAATATCTCACCTACTCAGAGCAGGTGAACGGCCTCTCTGCAGTGTGAACTCGCTGGTGTGTCCGCAGGCTGGATAACTGAGCAAATCCCTTCCCACACTGAGAGCAGGTGAACGGCCTCTCCCCAGTGTGAATTCGCTGATGTCTCTGCAGGCTGGATAACTCAGTGAATCCCTTCCCACATTGAGAGCAGGTGAACGGCCTCTCCCCAGTGTGAACTTGCAGATGTTTCTGCAGGGCAGATGAACGTTTGAATCTCTTCCCACACTGAGGGCAAGTGAACGGTCTCTCCCCAGTATGAACTCTCTGGTGTGTCCGCAGTTGGGACAACTGAGTGAATCCCTTCCCACACTCAGAGCAGGTGAATGGCTTCTCCCCAGTGTGAACTCTCTGGTGTGCCTGCAGGGTAGATGAATGACTGAATCCCTTCCCACACTGAGAGCAGTATAATGGCCACTCCCCAGTATGAACTCTCTGGTGTGACTGCAGGATGGATAACCGAGTGAATCTCTTCCCACACTGAGAGCAGGTGAACGGCCTCTCCCCAGTGTGAACTCGCCGATGTCTCTGCAGGTCAGAGAATTGAGTGAATCCTTTTCCACACTGAGAGCAGGTGAATGGCCTTTCCCCAGTGTGAATGCGCTGATGAATTTCCAGCACAGACGGTGCTGTGAATCCCTTTCCACAGTCCTCACATGTCCATGGTTTCTCCATGTTTTTGGTCTCCTCGTGTCTGTCCAGTTCGGACAATCAGTTGAGGCGTCGTCCACACACAGAACACGTGTAGGGTCTCTCCCCGCTGTGAATGGTGCGATGTTTTTTCAGGCTGTGTAACTGGTTAAAGCTCTTTCCACAGTCAGTGCTCTGGAACACTCTCACTCGGGTGTTTTTCCAGTCTCAATGATGTTTAAAATCTTTTGAAGTTGACAGATGAGGCAAACATTTCTCCTTTCGATTCGAAGGCCAATGATATTCAGGTCCCAAGGAATTGAGGGACTGTCAGATCCAGACGACATGTATTAGATTTCTGTCTGTAATTTGTCCTCTTTGAATCTCCTGTTAAAACAATTTACAAAAGACATCACTGTAAGTACAGGATAGAAATTCAGAACAAACAATTCTAGTTTCTCTGGAACTTTCTTTTCTCTTGCATTCTGCAACATCTGTAAATATCCATCCCACACACTCTCCCTCCATTCACTGTATCTAATATTCACCTTCCCAATTCTCCTGAAGGTGCTGATTCAGGCTGATTGACAGATCTATGCTCATTGTTTCCTGCCCTGGACACAGGGACCATAACACATCGGAGCTGCAGTCGGCCATTCGAACCTGCTCAACCATTCAATGAGAGCATTGGCCGATCTACCTCAGCACCATTTTCCCGCACTGTCCCCCATATCCCTCAATAACTTCACTCCCTTGAAACGTTAGCAACCTCTGTCTTGAAAATACTTGATGACTGAGGTTCCACAGTCCTCTGGGGTAGAAAATTCCAAATGCTGACAGAGAGGGTGAGGGGAAGATGTGTTTGGTGGTGGAATCATGCTGGAGTTGGCAGAACTGGCGGAGGATGATTTCTTCAATGCGGAGGCTGGTGGGGTGAAAAGTGAGGACAGTGGGGATTCAGTGGTTCTGGGAGGGAGGAGCGAGGGGGAGGGCAGAGGTGTGGGAGATGGTCGGACACGGGTGAGAGCCCCGTTGACCATAGTGGGTGGGAAGCCATGGTTAAGGAAGAATGAAGACACGTCAGCAGCACCATTTTGGAAAGTGGCATCATCGGAACAGATGTGACGGAGGTGAAGGAACTGAGGGAATGGGATGGAGTCCTTGCAGGATGTGGGACATGAAGTGCTGGAGTCGACGTAGCCGTGGCAGTCGGTAGGTTTGTGGTGGATATTAGTGGACTGTCTATCTCAGAAATTGAAATAGAAAGGTCAAGGAAGGAAAGGGAAGTGTTGGAGACAGACCATGTGGAGGTGATAGAGGGGTGCAAACCGAAGCAAAATGAATATATTTTTCCAGGCTTTGCAGAACACCTCCGGTCCATCCGCAAGCAGTTCCCAGACCTTCCTGTTGCTTGCCATTTCAACTCACCGCCCTGCTCTCAGTCCTGATTCACATAAAAGCCAGCGGGGAAATGAGGAAGATGAAACTTGATCCAGAATGCACTGCCTGACAGGCTGGTGGAAGCAGATTCAACACAGGGAGTTGGATAATTAGAAAGGGACTAGTTTTCAGGGTTCATGGGGAAAGGGCATGATAGTGGGACAAAATGAGTACTTCTTTCAAAGAGCCAGCACAGGCATGATGGGCCGAATGGCCTGTGTGGTGAGATTCTGTGATCAAAGATAAATAAATGTGTGTCTGCAATATGTACAGTGATGTCAATAATGTCTGGAATTCCCTTTTCCCCATTTCAGTTGTCTCCCTTTCCTTCCAATTTGATTTTAGACCAGGAGAACAGAAGCAAATGGCTTTCAGTACATTGAGCAGCCCCGATGTCTATTCTCAGCCAGCGTCACACAGAGGGGCAAGGTGTGGATTCTCAGCCCAGCGAGTCAAGACAGCCTCTTTAAATGGGCAGTTCCCACAATGTATTCAGTGACCACCCTGGGCGCTCCTGTCCTCCCCAGTCAGCTGGCTCGTGCCAGGGACCCGGGACCGATTCCCAGCTTGAGTCAGTGTCTGTGCAGAGTCTGCACATTCTCCCAGTGACTGCATGAGTTTCCTCCGGGTGCTCCAGTTTCCTCCCACAAGTCCCGAAAGACGTGCTTGTTATGTGAATTCGACATTCTGAATTCTCCCTCACTGTACCCGAACAGGTGCCGTAGTGTGGCGATTACGGTAATTTTATTGCAGTGATAATGGAAGCCTACTTGTGACACTAATAAAGATTTTTATTATTAGGTGGGATGAAGTATTGAATCTCTTCCCACAGTCAGAGCAGGCAAACGGCCTCTCGTCAGTATGAACTCGCTGGTGTGGCCACAGGCTGGATGGAACACTGAATCCTTTCCCACACAGAGCAGCAGAATGGTCACACCCTGGTGTGACTGTGTCAATGGGTTTCCACTGTAGATGGACAACGAAACCTCGCTGGTGTCTCCGCAGTGTGGATGACCTTCTAAACTTCTTTGTGCAGTGAGAGCAGCTAAACGGTCTCTCCCCAGTATGAATGCACTGGTGCATTTCCATCGTTTCTCCATGGTGCGGGTGTGTCCTGCTGTCTCTCAAGGTTAGACAATCAATTGAAGACTCACACAGAATACGTGTACGGTCTCTGCCCGCTGTGAATGGTGCAATGCTTTTTCAGGTTCTTTCCACAAGTCAGTGAACTGGAACACTCTCACTCGGGTGTGTGTCTCGGTCTCTTCCAGTCACACTGATGTTTTAAACCTTTTGAAGCAGACGGAACAATCAAACATTGGTCCTCCTGGATTTAAAAGCCGTTGATATTCAATGAATTGAGTAACGGTCAGATTATGATATGACATTTTAAAAAAAATTTAGAGTACCCACTTCAGGGGGCAGCATGGTAGCATTGTGGATAGCACAATTGCTTCACAGCTCCAGGGTCCCAGGTTCGATTCCGGCTTGGGTCACTGTCTGTGCGGAGTCTGCACATCCTCCCCGTGTGTGCGTGGGTTTCCTCCGGGTGCTCCGGTTTCCTCCCACAGTCCAAAGATGTGCAGGTTAGGTGGATTGGCCATGATAAATTGCCCCTAGTGTTGGGTGGGATTACTAGGTTATGGGGATAGGGTGGAGGTGTTGACCTTGGGTAGGGTGCTCTTTCCAAGAGCCGGTGCAGACTCGATGGGCCGAATGGCCTCCTTCTGAACTGTAAATTCTATGAATTCATTTTTTCCAATTAAGGGGCAATTTAGCATGGTCAATCCACCTACCCTGCACATATTACATAGTTTACATAGAATTTACAGTGCAGAAGGAGGCCATTTGGCCCATCGAGTCTGCACCGCCTCCCGGAAAGAGCACCCCACCCAAGGTCAACACCTCCACCCCACCCCCACAACCCAGCAACCCCACCCAACACTAAGGGCAATTTTGGACACTAAGGGCAATTTATCACGGCCAATCCACCTAACTTGCACATCTTTGGACTGTGGGAGGAAACCGGAGCACCCGGAGGAAACCCACGCACACACGGGGAGGATGTGCAGACTCCGCACAGACAGTGACCCAGCCAGGAATCGAACCTGGGACCCTGGAGCTGTGAAGCAATTGTGCTAATCACTATGCTACCGTGCTGCCCGAACATCTTTGGGTTGTGGGGGCGAAACCCACGCAAATACGGGGAGATTCTGCAAACTCCACACAGACAGTGACCCAGAGCTGGGATCGAACCTGGGACCTCGGCACTGTGAGGCAGCAATGCTAACCACTGTGCCACCGTGCTGCCCCCTGACGTTTATATTATTTTAAAATATTTTTATTCAGGTTTTCAAAATTTTATCATTTGTACAACAAAAAAACAGACCCAAACCCCAACGCCTTTCACCCAAACCTCCAAACTGCCCACCTGCTCTTTGATGGTCACCAGATCCCCAAAATATAACACAAACAAAACCCATCTCTGGTGAACCCCTCAACTGCCCCTCTCAGAGCAAATTTCACCTTCTCTGACTACAAGAACTCCATTAGATCCCCCAGCCATGCCGAGGCCCGGGGGGGTGAGGAAGCTGGTCTCCACCTCAACAGGTCCTGTCTGCAGGCAATCAACAAGGCGAAGGCTGAAACATCTGCCCACTCACCCATCTGCAGCTCCAGCAGGTCTGACACCCGAATATGGCCTCCAGGAGACCCGGCTCCAAATCCACGTGCAGAACCTGAGACATGGTGCTGAAAATTGACACCCAAAATTTGTCCAACTTTGGGCAGGACCAGAACATGTGGACTTGATTGGCTGAACCCCTCCCACACCGCTAACAGCTATCCCCCCACCCCCTTGTACAACCGGCCCATCCTCACCTTCATTACACCCTGTGCACAACTTTCAACTGAATCAACCCCAGCCTCACACACGACATGGAGGTGTTAACCCTCCGCAGCACCTCACACCATAGTCCTCCCTCCAACACCATCCCAAACTCTTCCTCCCACTTCGCCTTAATCCTTTCCATGGACTCCTTGTCCTCCTCCATAATCCTACCATAGATCGCCAAAACAACCCCACCCCCCACTGACAACAACGAGGGGTACGGTGCCAAATTCCGCACTTGCACGGGCCTGCCAGCGACAAGGGGTAAAAGAGATGGAAAGGGGGATAAAAGAAAGTGTTTTACTCAGAGATTGGACAGAGGAGGACGTTTCAGTCTGTGTGAACGTCAATCTTCATTCAGAGACAGAGGAAGCAGCCGCTTCCTGGGGAATCTCTCGGCAGCGATCACCACAAATTCCGCACTCTGATTGGCAGGAAGACCCATGCCCTTCCGATCTTCCTCGGATTCCCATTGGTCTCTGATGGCGCCAGATGGGGCGGGAACAAGCCCAAGTGGAGCAGGAGGGTCTCCTCCCTCCGGGTCGAGGAGCTGCTGTCCAATCCGCAGCATCGTGTTTCTGTGACCAGTGATATTGCCCCAATCGGAGGCTGAGCTGGGTACGTCCCTCTGAGTCATCCTGACGTCACAATAGAGCTGCCTGAATCAGCCAATAGAAATCATTCTGCTCCACAATGACGTTTCCGGATTCCAGTGCGCAGACCGGCGCGCGGGCGCGGCTGCTCTTGTTCCCCAACACCTCCTCAGGACAAGGTTTCCAGGCAACCGGCTGCGGCCACAGGGAGAAGCCGCTTGGTGATCTCCGCCACTGAGCATGTTCAAGGTAGAGGAGAAGCTGCGCATGTTCAAGGTGGAGGAAAAGCTGCGCATGTTCAAGGTGGAGGAAAAACTGCCCATGTTCAAGGTAGAGGAAAAGCTGCGCATATACGGAAGTGCCCATCCCTGACCTTTCTCCTCAGGTATTGACCAATGGGACCAGTGGGAGGACCGGAAGGACTCTGGTCCTCCAGTCAATCAGCGCGGGCTTTGTGTCAATAAAGATTGAGCTTCACACAGATTGAAACGTCCTCCTGAGTCCAACATCTGTCAGTAAAACACTTTTTTTTCTCCCCTTTCCATTTCTTTTCTCATTCTGACTTTCAGTTGGTCACTTCCAGCAACTGAAGGGAAAGGAAGTGAATCCAGGGAGGGTGCAGACTCTGGAAAGGTTGGCCCAAGTCTCTCTCTCTTAGAATCACAGACTACAGCACAGATAAGGCCCTTCGGCCAATCAAGTCATCACCGATGCATGAAAAACACCTGACTTGCCTACCAAATGCCATTTGTCAGAGCGTGGCCCAAAGCCTTGAATGTTATGACATGCCAGGTCATTCAGGTACTTTTTAGAAGGATGTGAGGCCTCTTACACCCTCCCAGGCAGTGCATTCGAGACCATGATGTGGAGATGCCAGCGTTGGACTGGGGTAAGCACAGTAAGAAGTCTTGCAACACCAGGTTAAAGTCCAACAGGTGTTTCGAATCACTAGCTTTTGGAGCACAGCTCCTTCATCAGCTGAGTGAAGAGGTGGGTTCCACAACCACATATATAGACAAAGTCAATGATCAAAGACAATACTTTGAACGTGAGTATTTGCAGGCAATTAAATCTTTACAGGTCCAGATGTAGCGACTGGAGAGAGGGATAATCGCAGGTTAAAGAGGTGTGAATTGTCTCAAGCCATGTCAGTTGCTAGGATTCCACAAGCTCAGGACAGATGGTGGGGGTGAATATAATTAGACATGAATCCAAGGTCCCGGTTGAGGCCGTACTCTTGCGTGTGGAACTTGGCTATCAGTTTCTGCTTGGCGATTCTGCGTTGGAGAAGGTTTACCGTAGATCAGAGGCTGAATGCTCTTGACTGCTGAAATGTTCCCCGACTGGAAGGGAACATTCCTGCCTGGCAGTTGTCGCACGATGTCGTTTCATCCGTTTTCGCAGTATCTACATGGTCTCGCCAATGTACCACGCCTCGGGACATCCTTTCCTGCAGCGTATGAGGTAGACCATGTTGGCCGAGTCGCATGAGTCTGTACCGCATGCCTGTTGGGTGGTGTTTCCACGTGTAATGATGGTACCCATGTTGATGATCTGGCACGTCTTGCACAGGTTGCCATAGCAGGGTTGTGTGGTGTCGTGGTCGCTGTTCTCCTGAAGTACCATGACCACCCTCTGGGTAAACAGGTTTTTTCTCAATTCTCCCCTAATAATAATAATCTTTTATTGTTAGAAGTATGAAGTTACTGTGAAAAGCCCTTAGTCACCACATCCCGGCGCCTGTCCGGGTAAGCTGGTATGGGAATTGAACCCGCGCTGCTGGCTTTGTTCTGCATTACAAACCAGCTGTCTAGCCCGCTGAGCTAAACCAGCCCAAAACCTCCTACTCGTAGAATCTCATAGAACTTACAGTGCAGAAGGAGGCCATTCGGCCCATCGAGTCTGTACCAGCCCTTGAAAAGAGCACCCTACCCAAGCCCACGCCTCCACCCTATGGCCATAACCCCACTTAACCTTTTTGGACACTAAGGGCAATTTATCACGACCAATCCACCTAACCTGCACATCTTTGGAAGGTGCGAGGAAACCTGAGCACCGGAGGAAACCCACGCACACACTGGGGGAACGTGCAGACTCCGCACAGACAGTGACCCAAGCCGGGAATCGAACCCGGGACCCCGGAGCTGTGAAGCAACTGTGCTACCCACTGTGCTACCGTGTTGCCTCATCTTGAGCTTGTGTCCACTCTTCAACTAAGGTGAACAGCTGCTCTCTATCCACCCTGTCCATGCCCCTCATAATCTTGTAAACCTCGATCAGGTTGTCCCTCAGTCTTCTCTGATTCACTGAAAACAACCCAAGCCTATCCAACCTCTCTTCATAACTTAACCGTTCCATCCCAGGCAACATCCTGGAGAATGGGCTCTGCACCTCCTCCAGGGCACTTCCATCCTTCCTATAATGTGGCAACCAGAATTGCACACAGTACTCCAGCTGTGGCCTCACCAAAGTTCTACACAATACCAACATGACCTCCCTGCTTTTGAAATCTATATCTCGGGTTGAATGGGCCGGTTAAACGATCTTGTGTTCTTGCGCATCTGATGAATTTGAATGCGGACATTGTGTTCTTGCAGAAGACGCACATAAAGGTGGAAAATCAGACGAGGCTAAGGAAGGGGTGGGTGGGGCAGGGATTCCCGTACCAGCTTAGACATGAAGACAAGGGTGATGGCGGTGTTGGTTAATAAGTGGGTGGCTTTTGAGGTGGGGAAACATTGTGGCCGATCCAGGGGGTGGGTATGTGATGGTTAGTGGGAAGTTGGAGGGGATGCCAATGGTCCTGGTGATCGTTTATGCCTGAATTGTGAATATGTGGACTTTGAGGTGGGTGTTTAGGAGCATCCAGGACCTGGACATCCATAGGCTGATTATGGTTTGTGTTGCCGAGGAGGGAGGCGGGGGGGGGGGGGGGGGGGGGCTGAATCAGCACCTTCAGGAAAATTGGAGGGGTGATTATTAGATACAGCAGAGTGAAAATGGAGGGAGAGTGTGTGGGATGGAGATTTACAGCTTTTGGGAATGAGAGAGGAAAGAATGTTCTCAAGGAACTAGAATTGTCTGTTCTGAATTTCTATCCTGTACTGACAGTGATGATTTTTGTAATTTGTTTTTACAGGATATTAGAAAAGGAGGAATTACAGACAGAAATCACAAAAGTCACATCTCGATCTGACTGAGTCCTTGGGACCTGAATATCATCGGCCTTTGAATCTAGAAGGAGAAATGTTTGACTAATCTGTCTGCTTGAAAAGACTTTAAACATCAATGTGACTGGAAAAGCACCGAGACACACACACCCGAGTGAGAGTGTTCCAGAGCACTGACTGTGGAAAGAACTTTAACCAGTTACACAGCCTGAAAAAACATCACACCATTCACAGCGGGGAGAGACCGTACACGTGTTCTGTGTGTGGATGAGGCTTCAACTGATTGTCCGACCTGGAGAGACACAAGGACACCCAATACATGGAGAAACCGTGGAAATGTGAAGCTTGTGGGAAGAGATTCCGAGTCCGATCGAAGCTGGAGATTCATCAACGCTGTCACACAGGGGAGAGGCCATTTACCTGCTCTGTGTGTGGGAAGGGATTCACTGAATTATCCAGCCTGAAGTCACATGAAAGAGTTCACACTGTGGAGAAGCCGTTTCCCTGCTCTCAGTGTGGGAAGGGATTCAGACATTCATCCACCCTGAAGTCACATCAGCGAATTCATACTGGGGAGAGACCGTTCACCTGCTCTCAATGTGAGAAGAGATTCACTGCGTTGTCTAGCTTGAAGTCACACCAACGGGTTCACACTGGGGAGAAGCCATTCACCTGCTATCAGTGTGGGAAGGGATTCAGTCAGGTATCCAACCTGAAGACACACCAGCGAGTTCACACTGGGGAGAAGCTATTCACCTGCTCTCAGTGTGGGAAGGAATTCACTGCGTTATTCAGCCTGAAGTCACATCAGCGAATTCACACTGGGGAGAAGCCATTCACCTGCTCTCAGTGTGGGAAAGGATTTACTCAGTCACCCCACCTGCAGGCACACCAGCGAGTTCACAGTGGGGAGAGACCGTTCCCCTGCTCTCAGTGTGGGAAGGAATTCAGAGATTTATCCACCCTGCGGACACACCAGCGAATTCACACAGGGGAGAGGCCGTTCACCTGCTCTCAGTGTGGGAAGAGATTCGCTCAGTTATCCAGCCTGACGATACACCAGCGGGTTCACACAGGGGAGAGGCCGTTCATCTGTTCTCAGTGTGGGAAGGGATTCAGACATTCATCCACCCTGTGGAGACATGAGCGATTTCACACTGGGGAGAAGCCGTTCACCTGCTCTCAGTGTGGTAATGGATTCACTCAGTTATCCCACTTGAAGAGTCACCAGCGAATTCACACTGGGCAGAAGCCATTCACCTGCTCTCATTGTGGGAAAGGATTCCGACATTCATCCAACCTGCAGAGACATCAGCGAGTTCACACGGGGAGAGGCCTTTCACCTGCTCTGATTAGGGGAGGCATTGAGTGATCTGTCTCACCTGCGGAGACACTGGCGAGTTCGCACAGTGGAGAGGCCGTTCATCTGCTCTCAATGTGGGAACACATTTTGTGTTTCATCACAACTACTGAGACACCAACAAGTTCACAATTGATTGCAGGGATTGAATTCTGCTGTTGTTGTTTCTGCTCTCAATTACATTCGGAACTGCAATTTATTCATCCTGGCAATTGGTCAATACGGATGGTCGGGGTTTCTTTCTACTGGAAAGACTGGTCTTGCAACGTTTCCTCCAGTGGGCTGATGCTCTTTGAGCTTTGATGCGAATACGTGGTTTCCAATTTCACAAGGGTCAAAAGTGGAAATGTGTTGGAAGTTAGAAGATATTTAGTTCCCATTTCTGTTTGGAACCCCCTAAAGCATGCCACGTTGCCATGAAGATGGGCGATGGTGGTTACATGGTTCTTTGTTTAATTTTTCTGTGTGTTTCTCAAAGAAGGAAACTGTTGAGGTATGAGGGACAGGTTGTCTGTGGCAGGTTGGGAAATTACAATAAAAGGTTAGACAATAAACAGACATTTGCTGGCATTTAAAGATTTATTACATATTTGCAACAAATACACATTCCTTTCAGGAACAAAAATCCACAGGAAAAGTGATGCAGTAATTCTTCCCACCTACTGAGACACCAAAAGGTTCACAATTGATTGCAGGAGTTGGCTTCTGTTATTGTTTCTACTCTCAATTATATCCAGCACTGCCGTTCATTCATTTTCACAGCTGCTCAGATATAGATTCCTTTGAGAAACAAAAATCCAACAGGAATGGTGATGCAACCGTAGCGAACAAGAAAAGTTACAGATTCTATTAGATCCAAGGAAGAGGCTCATAAAGTGGCAAAAATAGTAGTGAGCCTGAGGATTGGGAACTAGTTTTAGAATTTAGCAACGGAGGATCAAGAAACTGATAAAGAGAAAATAGAATATGGGAGCAAACTGGGGAGAACTGGAAAAGCTCCTATAGGAATGTGAAAAGGAAAAGATTAGCAAAGACCAATGTGGGTCCATTCCAGACAGAGACAGGAGAGTTTATAATGGGGAATAAGGAAATGGCAGAGAAACTAAACACTGTGTGTCTGGCTTCATGGAGGAAGATACAGAAATTATCCCCAAAACATGAGAACACCAAGGGGTTCTCACAATTGTGAGCATGAGTGAAAAAGTAGTACTGGAGAATTTAATTGGATTAAAAATTAATAAATCCCCAAAAGCTGATGCAGCATGGGTTCACAAAGGGTAGGTCGTGTCTGACCAATTTGGTAGAATTTTTTGAGGCCGTTACCAGTGCAGTAGATAACGGGGAGCCAATGGATGTGGTATATCTGGATTTCCAGAAAGCTTTTGACAAGGTGCCACACAAAAGGTTGCTGCATAAACTAAAGATGCATGGCATTAAGGTAAAGTGGTAGCATGGGTAGAGGATTGGTTAACTAACAGAAAGCAGAGAGTGGGGATAAATGGGTGTTTCTCTGGTTGGCAACCTGTAACTAGTGGGGTCCCTCAAGGATCAGTGTTGGGCCCGCAGTTGTTCACAATTTACATAGACGATTTGGAGTTGGGGACCAAGTACAATGTGTCAAAGTTTGCAGACGACACTAAGATGAGTGGTAAAGCAAAAGGTGCAGAGGATACCGGAAGTCTGCAGAAGGATTTGGGTAAGTTAGGTGAATGGGCTAGGGTCTGGCAGATGGAATTCAATGTTGCCAAGTGTGAGGCTATCCATTTTGGGAGGAATAACAGCAGAATGGATTATTATTTAAACGGTAAGATGTTAAAACATGCTGCTGTGCAGAGGGACCTGGGTGTGCTGGTGCACGAGTCGCAAAAAGTTGGTGTGCAGGTGCAACAGGTGATTAAGAAGGCTAATCGAGTTTTGTCTTTCATTGCTAGAGGGATGGAGTTCAAGACTAGTGAGGTTATGCTGCAATTGTACAGGGTGTTGGTGAGGCCGCATCTGGAGTATTGTGTTCAGTTTTGGTCTCCTTACCTGAGAAAGGACATATTGGCACTGTAGGGAGTGCAGAGGAGATTCACTAGGTTGATCCCAGAGTTGAGGGGATTAGATTATGACGAGAGGTTGAGTAGACTGGGACTGTACTCATTGGAGTTTAGAAGGATGCGGGGGGATCTTATTGAGACAGAGAAAATTATGAAGGGAATAGGTAGGATAGATGCGGGCAGGTTGTTTCCACTGGTCGGGGAAAGCAGAACTAGGGGGCATAGCCTCAAAATAAGGGGAAGTAGATTTAGGACGGAGTGTAGGAGGAACCTCTTCACCCAAAGGGTTGTGAATCTCTGGAATTCCTTGCCCAGTGAAGCAGTTGAGGCTCCTTCGTTAAACGTTTTTAAGAAAAAGGTGGATGCCTTTCTAAAGAATAAAGGGATTCGGGGATATGGTGTACGGGCCGGAGAGTGGAGCTGAGTCCACAAAGATCAGCCATGATCTCATTAAATGGCGGAGCAGGCTCGAGGGGCCAGATGGCCTACTCCTGTTCCTAATTCTTATGTTCTTATGAATCCGACCAAGGTTCCCATTTTACGGGACGTGTCATGCAGAACGTCCTCACGATATTTGGCATCACCCAAAAATTCCACATAGCATACCACCCACGTGGTATCGTGGAGGGCATTAATCGGACCCTAAAAACCACCCTCAGAAAAATGGTCCAGCAGAACAACACCACTTGGGACTCAGTCCTCCCTTTTGTGCTGATTCTTTGCGTAACACTATTTCTACCTCCAGAGGTTACACACCACACACCCTCATGACCGGACGCCCCATGCAAGGCACAGAATATTTGTTAGGTTTGGACCTGACCAGCCCCGAAGTGACGGCCCTCCATTAGTTGCAAATGTTAAAACGGCTCAGCTAGCAGCCGCAGTAAAATTGGGCACCAGAAAGAAACAAAGCAAGGCTTCTTTCAACAAGACAGTGCATGCGACTGAGTATAGTATCTGACAGCAAGTGATGCTTTCTGTATATAACCCCAGCACATTCCTGTCACCAAAATACTCGGGTCCGTATTACATTGCGGATAAAGTAAGCCCTTCCGTTTACAAAATAAAGTACCCCAATGGTAAGACTGCGTGGTTTCATATAAACCAGCTGAAGGCTTATGGAACACAGTCGAACCACGCACACCACGTCATGCTTGACGCAGCACACCACACCCCGCCCACAGCCAACATAACCCTACCAACCCCCACCACGACCAGCCCAGCCACTGACTCGACCTTAACGCCATCCCCGAAATATACACTCCGCCCCGGAATGCCCACAGACTGCAGCAGCAGAGACAGCGACTGTGACTTGGACGATAGCCGCAGCACGCCTCCCTACTATCCCCATGCACCAGGACCCACACCTAGCGACTCCGACTTCGATCCAAGTGATCCTTTCCTGATCACTTTCCTGAACAAGCCCCACCACCGAACCACACTGACGACCCCGATTTTGTCCCCACACAACTAGACACCAATTACTGGCACCGAGATAACTCATACCGACTCGTCCGCAACGACGAGAGCGACCCCAACTCACACTAGGCAGCCCTTTCAGCCCTAATCCACTCCAGAGTTTGGCACCCGGGAGAAGAGGACGACCTTGGGTCTGACTCCCAAACCGCCAACCCCTTTGCGACCCTGTTCGCAACCGAGAACTGAGGTGTCCAGATGATGTTTTAAAGGAACTGCTTGGGAGAAGTGTTGTCCTTTCTGATGGAACCTGCAGAATGTTTTATGTTATTTGTAAGTTTGTTCAATGTTGTATGTCCGACAGGAGAATTTTTCTCACTGCCACACGCCTATTTGGCCGAAACCTCTGAGAACTTGCCTTCGGAGACTAACCATTGCCAGACGCCAATTCACCTGAAACCTCTGAGCACTTGCCCACAGAGACCCACCGTTGCCAGACACTTGTTCAGAGGAACTAGCTTGGCTGCAGACACTTGTTGGGGTATCAGACGCCCGATCGTAACTGCCCTTCTGGTTCGAAGGATAGAACCACTACGGCAGCCCCACCACGATGACTACATTTTTGCCCGTTCTTGTCGGTTGCTCACTCAGTGGAGAAACGGCTTGAGACCCGCCCTGCCTGGAAACCCCCCGCTGGTCAACTATGCTCAGGTAGGAGAGATACGGCATTGGTAGCCATCCTACCCGGGGACTCCATCCAAATCGTACCCGTCGCGGCCCATACGCACCTCATTTTGGCATTTTTCAGTTCAAAAGGTTTTGTTTGTTTAGGTAACCTTTAGGTTGCCAGCCATCTGCTATTTACATCCTGGAACATTTGGATGCTAAATCAGCACTGGTTCATCATTGGGAAGTGTGTCTTCTCCTAAAATTTGTTTTTTTATAAAATGAGGGAGTCACACATAGTGACCAATTATAAAGGGAATAATTGGCACAAAAGGACAGACACACTAGCATACCAGATATTAAACAAAGATAGTTACAGACGCTATGCTTGTTTCTACAGAACTCCAGGACCGGAGAAAAGAAAGAAAAGGAAAGAGACCAGCCATGAGGACTTCCTTCATATGGATCAACATAATGTTATTGGACATTTGGTTGCGCGTGACCGCGAACACCATGACTTCAAACCCCCCAGCCGTTAATGTTTCATTGCCCCGCAGTACCCAGAGCCCAGTCACCAGTGACACTACATCTTCTTGGTGTGCCAGGTTCATAACCTGGTACTCCCTGTCCTATGTGATCGAAACACTATTAGCGTTGGTGATACTCTGCTGTGTAGTGCAGACTATGCGTCTACGTAAATGGAGAAGGAGAGCCTACCGCACTCGAACCCCGGTATATAGGATCAGATCCCTTATGTTCGGTTACGACCAGACCCCCGACCCCCACGATCTATTATAAAATAATAAAGTGCATTCACTTGCGTTTATTGTTGTTGTAAATAAAGAGATGTAAAAAACTTTTTCATGAGCAAAATTTGTATGATCCTGAGCTTGACTGCCAAGCCAGGAGAGACTGTATGAAATGCTATGATTTTGTTGTATGATTGAGGAAGGTAGGATAATGGAATGTTTAAGCGAGTGTAGTATATTAAGGATAAATTAGAGGTTCCCAGTTTATTGCTTTGTAATGCATGTCCCTGTCTGACATAACGCCCTTAGAATTGTTCGTTAAAATTTTTTGTGCATAGCTATGGTCAGTGCAGAGGCCATGAAGGAAGTGTCCCCCCCGGGTCTGGGAATGGAAAGTAACATAATGATGTGATCCTTCACGCTTCGCGTTAGGATCACAAGGAGGGCTTGTAGCCAGTGAAAATGGCTAACTCCCGATTAGAATGGCCAAACCCCGATTTAAAATGGCAAACGGAAGAGGCTGATGGGAAAATCAGCCAACAGGACTCAAACAGACAGCTGCAGGTAAAACTGTATTCACCTCTGGGGAGGCCGGACAGAATCGATACCTGCAGCCATCAGCAGAACAACACACCGGCCATCTGAATATTAATTAGCAATCCCCGGGAACAATGTGCAACAAATTAGACACAAAGCCAAGCCAGACTTTTCGGTGCCAGCAGGAGCCTACACAAAGAGAGGTGAACGACCACCCCAAAACCGCCCATTGATCAAGGAATCGCTCCAGCATTGGAGAATATCGAACCAAGTGATTGGGACAAAGTCCAATCACTTGGAACCAGGTACAGGGTCCGCCCCGGAAGGCGGGAAGCCTCTGGGGACTATAAGAATAGAGTCCAAGTTCAAATTGATCTCTCTGCACCCTTCTCCTCTCTCCATCCTTCGAGACCCTTCTGACCTTCTGCAACAGCTGCTAAAATGGTAAGTCTTACTTCAACACTCGCTACGAGATAGGCGCTCCTGGCTATCGACCTGTACCAGCTTTGAATCCCGCAGGCTCAGAACCCATACGAAAGGCCATTCGTTTCCCTGACCTGGTGGGCCATTCCCAAAGTTAAGTATTGGCCTGTTAGTTGTAGGAAGTAGCTTAGAAGTAGAATTAACGTATAAGTATTTACTGTATATAATAAATGTCCGTTGATTTAACTCTTACTAAGCGGTGTGTTGGATTATTGATCATTACTCGGACTTGAACCATGTGGCGGTATCAGAAAGATACCTGGTGACTCAAGAGCAAAGGTGATCGAACAAGAGCAATTAAACTAAGGCTAAAACGAGCAACATTTGTCCTCTGCTCGCTTTTAAAGGCTTCCCAATCCTCTGGCTTCCCACTAATCCTCGCCACTTCGTCAACTTTTTCTTTAGTTTTTATGCTGTCCTTGACATCCCTCATCAGCCATGGATGCCTTGTCCTCCACTTAGCATATATTCTGCTCCTTGGGATGAATTTCTGTTGTGCCGGCCTAATAACCCCCCAAAACTCCTGCCATTGCTGTTCCACTATCTTCCCTGCTAGGCTCCTTTTCCAATCAACTCCGGCTAGCTCCTCCCTCATGTCTTTGTAGTTACCTTTATTTCATTGTAATAAAATACGGTGAATAGCCTCCTGCACTGTAGGGATTTGAGAATCCCAAAATTATTGCACAGCACTTGGAAAACAGTGGCAGGATTGGGCAGAGTCAGCATGGATTTATGAAAGGGAAAATCATGCTTGACAAATCGACTGGAATTCAGCAAAATGAGGGAGATGTTGACGCGGAGCTGGGTTCGATTCCCGGGCAGGGCATGATGCTTTATTGTTGTCCAGCAAACCGTTCAACGAAGCTGAATCGCAGTTTCACAGAAAAGAGCTCTGCCAGAATCAGTTAAGTGAGATTTGTTGTTTCACATCAGAGCTTAAAAAGTCCAAGTGCAGCAGGTCGAGAACAAGTACAGATGCTGGAAGAGACGGAGAGATGTTGACGTCAGCCAAAATTTGGGTGGTAATGGGCCAGATGTTATTGCTCACCAGAGACAAGTATCTCCCAGATCTGGGTGCAAATCTCGGGCGTGGCATCAGGAAAATTTCTCACTCAAATTATTCAGTGCATTGAGGTCTCAGGAGCTGAATACAACGAAAGAAGCATAAGTCATTTATGGATTATGTAAATGCTGCGCGGAGGTTAAGTGAGCGGGGTATAATCTACCTGCATGTTTCTGAGCCTGTGCTCGGTGTATTGGGAGGTTTGCTCCTGGTTGGACTGTCCCCGGGATGGGCAGTAACCCGCTGATTGAAGCTGCAGTCCACGCGTTCTGCTGGCAGCGAGTGAATGGAGAGTTTGGGTAAAATCATAGATTATCATAGATTATCACAGAATTTACAGTGCAGAAGGAGGCCATTCGGCCCTTCGAGTCTGCACCGGCTCTTGGAAAGAGCACCCCACCCAAGGCCAACACCTCCACCCCATTCCCATAACCCAGTAACCCCACCCAACACTAAGGGCAATTTTGGACACTAAGGGCAATTTATCATGGCCAATCCACCTAACCTGCACATCTTTGGACTGTGGGAGGAAACCGGGGCACCCGGAGGAAACCCACGCACACACAGGGAGGATGTGCAGACTCCGCACAGACAGTGACCCAAGCCAGAATCGAACCTGGGACCCTGGAGCTGTGAAGCAATTGTGCTATCCACAATGCTACCGTGCTGCCCTAATCCTGCTGCTTGTCCCTCTCTCACCCACTGTGGAGCCGGGGAAGAAAGAATCTCATTCAAAACTTGTGGAAGTGTAAATGTGTGATGACGAATTGTGTTAATGTTTAACAACAAATCGGAACGTGGAAGCTTTGCCTCATAGTTACAGATGAGTAAGTTTCTTGCTTATGCCCAGTCTGAAACAGGGGAGTAACCCGTGAAAGTGTACAAACTCAGCAATAGCATGATGAGAAAAATAGCCAACTTATGTAACCAAGTGTAAGACAGCTGTGTCAGCTAAGTGCCAAGTTCAGACCCTGACAAACTAGACAAAGCTAAGAATCCACAAAATCGTATCATACACGGCCAGAAGAGGGAAAATAGTGCCTGACCTTAGTAAAACCTGATAACAAAGCCACGATCCAGGAATGTCCCAATAACACAACCTCCTCATGACCTAGGTCCATCTGCGTCAAGGCATCATGAGGGCAGAGGTGAAAAACAAAATAGGACCACGTCTTAAATCCTCTAAAGACAAAATACTGAAAATAAGCCGAGTCAGGGTCTTTCCATGACAACATGTTTGATCAGAAGTTATGACTGTATTGACATTTTTGAACAAGGTCTGTTTTTGTAAAATGATACAGCTTTTGTATAAATAGTGAACGTTTTCTCCATGTCTTTGCGAGCTTGAGAAAGAATGAGCAGGTTTACCTTAACAGCTCTCTCTCTCTCTAACCTGTAGCCATCTGCATGCAGACTTTGGTCAATAAAGTTTAAGGTGAGAGGGGCAAAGTTTAGAGTAGATGTACGAGGCAAGTTTTTTACGCAGAGGGTAGTGGGTGCCTGGAACTCACTACCGGAGGAGGTAGTGGAGGCAGGGACGATAGGGACATTTAAGGGGCATCTTGACAAATATATGAATAGGATGGGAATAGAAGGATACGGACCCAGGAAGTGTAGAAGATTGTAGTTTAGTCGGGCAGTATGGTCGGCACGGGCTTGGAGGGCCGAAGGGCCTGTTCCTGTGCTGTACATTTCTTTGTTCTTTGTTCTTTTAATAAAGACGAAGTTAGTTTTATCGAAACCAAGGTGTAAAGTTGTTTTTTTCACAGTCTTGAAGTAGGAAACATTTTAAAAGACGACAGTGGCGCTGCGAGCCCTCACCAATACCCTGAGTGGCTTCCGTGGGGGACCGAACAAGTGATCGAGCACGAACCCGGAGAGCGGAGACGGATGGCGCAACAAGGTAAGCTTTAACCTTGGTCTCTCTCTCTCTCTCGGATCGGTGCTGTGACCCCTCGTCCCTGACGGATAACACTGACAGGTGACGGTGTTCGAATCTAAATTTGACTGAGAGTAATGTTCTTAGGGTCTGGGACCCGGTTGTCGTTCAAAGCCTAAGGTCAGGGACCACCTGCTCTTGTTTTTTTTTCCAGGACAGGGATACACAGGCTTGGCTAGGTCAGGGACCAGATTTGGATTTTTGATTTTTAAATTTACAAGGCAGTTTTTCCCCATTTTTTTTCTTCTCTCTCTCTTTTAATTTTTTTTCCACTCCTTAAAAGTCATGGGCCAGTGCCTGGACAAAACGGAGGACAATTCTCCCTTGCTTTTTATGTGCACCATGTTCCCTGATAAGGAACGCAATTAACGCCTCTTGTCTTCAGCTTTAAATAAGAAATTCGGATCTGAAATTTGGCCACTAGGTGGTACCTGGAATTTAGAAAACTGCACCGCGGCAGAGACAGCCATTTGGTCTCGGAATGCCGGAGCCAAATGGAAGAAATTAATTACCAAATGGCAAAAAGAATCAGACAGACGACACAAACTGTCCTTGTTAATGACTTGGAGGGACAATGCCCGTAGGAGAGGGATTGCTGATTATAAAGACGGAGAAACCAAAGACTGGGAAATGTTGAAATTCGAATGTGAACTATGGGACAGGAAAGATCCTAAGAATCAAGGGGGGGATAATACTGCATCGGGTGGTAAGCATGTCGGAATAGCCCATCAGATTAAAAATCAGGAGGATCCTCCCACTACCTCTGGCATGCCGTTGTTTCCCTATTTGATTGATACAGAGGAGGAGGAGGAGGAATTAAATCCCACGATGCCCCCATGGCCACCTCTTCCCAGCTCCACGGTGCGGCAGCCCCGTTCTCACACTCCCCCTTGTAACAATCTTGCTGCCGATAATCTCCCTGCTCCTATTACTCCCATTGCAACACGCACTCGCTCAAAAGCACCAACCACCTTCCTCGATCAGCCCGTTACCTCTGTTAATCAGGCTTTCCAAGAATTAACTATCAGTACAGGACCGGTAGAGGAGCCTTTTCCACCACCGCCTCCCCCTGCAAATTTTCCAATCCGACGTCTCGTTAACCCTCGAGCGACTGATGACGACGACCAATTTATTGAGACATGGCAGGCTTTTAAACCTCAGGAGCTCTGTTTGATCATGGCTCACTGTCCGTCACATAAAACGGACCCAGAGGGCTTTACTGAATATCTGAGGAGAACTGCGACTGTGTATGGTGCTACCCCTAGGGATCAGTATTCCCTTATTTTTTCATCCCTTCCCCCAGATTTAGGTGAGAAATGGAAACGAGAATTAGGGGATCATGGAACCACATGGGATGCGTTTAAAACCAACAATCCATCAGATGAGGCTCAACTCGCTTTAATGTTTCCAGCACTTAAGCGTGCTCTCCGTAAACCTGTAGATATCTCCAAAATTCTTGATTGTACACCCACTCCTAAGGAGGAGGGTCCTGAATTTTTTGACCGCTTTTGTGGAATTTACACTCTTTATTCCGGTGATGAGACTTTTAATGCGGGGTTGAAATCTCCCCAGTTCAATGCGCTGCTTATGCAGGTCGTGCCTGACCGCATAGCAACCAGTATTAAAACTAATAATATGGATTGGTCTGATAGCTCCAAATCCCACATGCGACGTGCTATCTCTTATTACTGGAGCAATGGCCGTGACCGCGAAGCTTTCAGAAGGGACCCTCCTACACCCAGAATAAAGTCGGAGTTTTTCCAGCGACCCCCTCGCAGGAACGCCCCACCATATGAACGTCACCAAGGCCCTCCCCGGCCTTGTCCTCCAACCCGAGACAGTGTCACTTGCTTTAATTGCAGACGGACGGGTCACTACGCTAGGGATTGCCCTGCTCCACGCAGAGACAGGGCACCCCCTCCACGGCGGTATGCTCCCTTCACTGACTCCCACCCCTATTGACTGGCCCGCTCCAATTTCCCGGTTCTCTCTGGCGACCACTCTGAGGAACCCACAGCTACAATTCACATTGAGGGTATTCCCGTCCCCTTCCTCATTGATACAGGGGCAACTGCTTCTACGTTGAATTTGACGTTAGTTAAACAGTATTGTTTTCCTCTCTCAGACGAATATGTGGAACTTTCTGGTTTTATGGGTGAGGGGTCTACATACCAACTCACGAAACCCCTTCTGGTTCAATTTAATGACCGTCAATGTTGTATTCCCTTCACTGTCACGCGTACCCTCGGTGTTAATCTTGCTGGCCGTGATCTGTTATGTCCCTTACAAGTTGAGATTGTTTGCGTTGACGACGGCGTCACGATCTCCATGGCTCCACAAGTCCAGGCTCGAAATTTACCCCTTTTCTTCACTCCCCAATGGTGGTCCGTTGATTTTGATCACTCCAATTTTTCACCTCCCTTGCATGTTCTTCATCCACACGTGACCCTTTGCTATGACCACACGGGGTGCTCGCCCGATTTGGAGACCATCTACCGGGACTCCCTCGGGTCCACGGTGGCGGTTACTTTCATCGCTCATGCTGAGGGAAAAGAGGGCTCTGCATTTCTTGTTGAAGTGCCCCTCGTATTCTGGAAACAGTCTGGACTAGTGGCACCTCACGTTACCCTCACTGTCAATGCAGGCTACAGTGCCAGGTCACTGGGCTTTCTGGTTGCTACCCTCCAAGGAAAATGTGATCCTTTTTATACTGGACGACAGACCTTCCCTGAAGGCACGTTACAGTATTTTTCACAGCCCTTTTGTGTTGATGGTACATTGAACCACCATCGGACCAACCGTTCCTCATCCCCAGAGATTCCTGCAGACTTATGGGCTGCGTCCAATCACGAAGTGGGTCTTACTAATGTGCCTCCAGTTCTCATTAAGGTTAAGTCCGGTGTGCCCCTGCCCTCCATTTCTCAGTACCCTATTCGCCCTGACGCTCAGGAAGGAATCTCCAGCATGATACAATCCTTCCTTCAACAGGGAATTTTGGTTCCGTGCCAATCGCCCTGTAACACTCCTATTCTTCCAGTTCCTAAGGTTGGGCGGCCGTCTCAATGGCGTTTGGTCCAGGAACTCCGCTGTATCAATCAAATTGTTGAACCCTTGCATCCCCTGGTCACTAACCCAGCTACAATCCTCAGTAATATCCCGCCTGAGGCAGCTGTCTTTACCCTTGTGGACTTACAACATGCCTTTTTTGCAATACCCCTTGCCGCTGAATCCCAGTATTTGTTTGCCTTCACATTCAAAGGGCACCAGTACACTTGGACTAGGCTACCGCAAGGTTTCATTCATTCACCGACACTCTTCTCACAGGCACTGCACTCCCAATTAGCTACTTTGACACCCCCGGAGGGATCTACTATTATACAGTATGTCGATGACTTACTCCTTGCTAGCCCTGACTTTGCTTCTAACGAACGCGACTCCATTTATCTGCTCACCCGTCTCCATTCCTGGGGATATGTAATACCACCTAATAAAGTACACAAAGGACAGAGGCAGGTTAAATTTCTGGGCGCTCTGATAAGCGCTACTGAACGTTCCCTTACGCAGGATCGTATTACTCCCATTTTGCAAACCACACTTCCTACCTCGCCAAAGCAGATGAGAGCCTTTTTAGGTTTAGTGAACTTTTGCAGACAATGGATTCCGAATGTTACTGCTCATACTAAGGAGCTTACTCCTTATTCCTCCCAGAATTCACCCCTTAAGTTTGAACTACCCGATTTAGCACAGCAATCTTTTGTTACTCTCAAGAACGCGCTGGCTTCCGCCCCGGCTCTAGGACGACCTCTTTATGACAGGCCCTTCCAGTTGTATGTTAATATTCTTGACCTATGTGCCACGGGTGTCTTGACACAGGAACATGGTGACCAACACCGTCCGGTTGCCTATTATTCTACTAAATTGGATCCAGTAGCTTGTGGTTTGCCCCCCTGCACTCAAATTCTCACTGCTGTACATGTGTTAGCTCAGGCAGCCTCTAATTTAACCCTTCATCAGCCCGTGTATGTGTATACCTCACACTCTGTTGTGGCTCTCCTTACATCTCAGCAGACCCAACATCTGACACAGGCCCGCTTGAGCCGATATGAGGTCTCACTATTACAGAACCCATATCTGTCTTTCCATTACTGTTCCACTTTAAATCCCGCAGCATTCCTCGACCATCCCCCTGATGTACTTGTTGATCCACCACATGATTGTTTGCTTCGGAATCACTTCCATACCGCACCTCGTCCCGATTTAACTGACCACCCTCTTGATAATCCTGATCTCACTTTTTATGTTGATGGCAGTTCTTCTATTTCCCAAATGGGTGTCCCGCAATCGGGGTATGCCATTGTTACAGACACTGACATTCTGGAAGCAGCTGCTTTCCAGATTCCAGTCTCGGCACAGAAAGCCGAGCTATTCTCCCTTACTAGAGCTTGTGTTCTGGCCAAAGACTAAAGTGCGAATGTGTACACAGACTCTAGGTACGCTTTTGGTGTCACCCACGATTTTGGCCGCCTCTGGCAGCAACGTGGATTCCTTACCTCTGCAGGCTCTCCCATTCTAAATGCTCTTTGGGTTAAAAATCTCCTCGTTGCAATTCAACTTCCTCGTCAACTGGCTATCATTAAATGTGCTGCGCACACTTCCGGGGACACTCCTGTGCAATTAGGAAACGCCCGTGCTGATTCAGCCGCTAAGGCAGCGTCTGCATCAGCCCCTATAATTGTTCCCGCAGGGGGTACACAGGCTTTAAATCAGCTACCTATTCTAGCAAAAAAGGGCATGCCAGAGTTAGCTGAAATTCAAAGGTTACAGAGGGACGCCTCTGATTCTGAGCGCACACTATGGAAATGGGGTGTTCGCACTCGTTGACACAAAACCTCTGGCTTACCCCAGTAGGTCAAGTTTGTGTTCCAGATTCGTTATTGCCGATACTTATTGATTATTTGCATTCTTGTACCCATCTTGGCAAGGAGGGAATGGTACAGCTACTTTTGAAAACTTGGTGGCACCCAGATCTGAATACAGCAGCACAAATGCGGCTGGATCGATGTCTTATTTGCATGAAAAATAATAAGGGTAAAGGCATTAAATGCCCTCCCGGAACAACCCCCTTGCCAGATGGTCCTTTTGCCTGCATACAGCTTGATTTTATTGAATTACCTAAAGTACAATGCTATAAATATTGTTTAGTGATCATTGATGTATTTAGTAAATGGATTGAAGCCTTCCCCACCACCAACTGTACTGCACATACGGTGGTAAAATTACTATTGACAGAAATTATTCCCCGATTTGGGATTCCCAGAATGATGAGCTCAGATAATGGATACATTTTGTGGCTCGAATCAATTCTGAATTATGCGAAGCACTCAAAATTAAACAACAACTGCACTGCGCGTATCATCCACAGGCAGCAGCAATTGTAGAGAGAGCAAATGGGACCTTAAAAGAAAAATTATCTAAATTGACCGAAGAAACTGGATTAAATTGGCTAAAGATATTGCCTTTGGCACTGTTTCACATGAGGGTTACTCCACATTCGCGGTCCGGACTGTCAGCTGCAGAGATAGTCTACGGTCGGCCAATGAGGACTCCCTGGGATGCCCATGAAGAACCCCTAGAGGGAGTAGACCTCCACGTTATGGGAGATAAAATGCTGAGTTATTTGAAGCAATTAACATTTTCTTTAAAGTTTCTCCACTCGCAGGTAAAAGAGGCCCATCTCCCAGCAGCAGCCGGAACAAAGATCCCTCGATATCCAGTAGTCAAACCAGGAGACTACGTGCTGATAAAGAATTGGGACAGAGAGAAGTTAGGGCAACGCTGGAGCGGCCCTTTTCAAGTATTGCTGACTACACCGACTGCCGTTAAACTCGAAGGACGTTCGAGTTGGGTACACCTATCGGATTGTAAGAAGATTGGTTTCAGCCCCAACGAGGACGCAGAATGAGGATCTTCATTATCACATTTGGACTATTTGGACTAATTGGTCTGAATGGCCATTCGACAGTAGGCGAACAAACTGACCAAGAGCTGCGTGCTAATAGCTTTCTATGTATGTCATATATTTATGCTGACAGATTGAATGTAAGTAACTGTTGGGTTTGTACCCGTATCCCCATCCATTCCAAGGAGGGGCTACCTCTCCAATCACTCCCATTCCACTTAGCAGAAACAGTTGAGTGGATACTGCGTCAAAACCGAACACAGGGGTTCGGTGGAGATATGAAAATTTGGAGATCGGCTGGCTATGGGATGACTAGATTTTTAGCCTGGTATCAACCTGGATATCCCCATGTTTCGAATCCCCCTGCCCTTACCATCCCATCGAGCACTGCGCAAGGATCCCTATGTTTTAGTAAATCAGGAGAAGGACCATCAATGGGGCAGAGTAGGTGTAACCTTACAACCGAATGGCAGGGACCGATACCAAACCCTCCAACAAGGGTATGTTTGTTCTTGATTGGTCCAGGGTGTGGAATAAAACATCAAATAGCTCATGGACGCATAATTCCCAGGTACCCTGGATGACAATGGCTGAGAATTTTACGGCCTATAACGAAGTGTAAGACAGCTGTGTCAGCTAAGTGCCAAGTTCAGACCCTGACAAACTAGACAAAGCTAAGAATCCACATAATCGTATCATACAAGGCCAGAAGGGGGAAAATAGTGCCTGACCTTAGTAAAACCTGATAACAAAGCCATGATCCAGGAATGTCCCAATAACACAACCTCCTCATGACCTAGGTCCATCTGCGTCAAGGCATCATGAGGGCAGAGGTGAAAAACAAAGTAGGACCACGTCTTAAATCCTCTAAAGACAAAATACTGAAAATAAGCCGAGTCAGGGTCTTTCCATGACAACATGTTTGATCAGAAGTTATGACTGTATTGACATTTTTGAACAAGGTCTGTTTTTGTAAAATGATACAGCTTTTGTATAAATATTGAACGTTTTCTCCATGTCTTTGCGAGCTTGAGAAAGAATGAGCAGGTTTACCTTAACAGCTCTCTCTCTCTCTAACCTGTAGCCATCTGCATGCAGACTTTGGTCAATAAAGATGAAGTTAGTTTTATCGAAACCAAGGTGTAAAGTTGTTTTTTTCACAGTCTTGAAGTAGGAAAAATTATAAAAGACGACAGTCAGCATGGATTTATGAAAGGGAAAATCATGCTTGACAAATCGACTGGAATTCAGCAAAATGAGGGAGATGTTGACGCGGAGCTGGGTTCGATTCCCGGGCAGGGCATGATGCTTTATTGTTGTCCAGCAAACCGTTCAACGAAGCTGAATCGCAGTTTCACAGAAAAGAGCTCTACCAGAATCAGTTAAGTGAGATTTGTTGTTTCACATCAGAGCTGAAAAAGTCCAAGTGCAGCAGGTCGAGAACAACTACAGATGCTGGAAGAGACGGAGAGATGTTGACGTCAGCCGAAATTTGGGTGGTAATGGGCCAGATGTTATTGCTCACCAGACACAAGTATCTCCCAGGTTTGGGTGCAAATCTCGGGCGTGGCATCAGGAAAATTTCTCACTCAAATTATTCAGTGCATTGAGGTCTCAGGGGCTGAATACAACGAAAGAAGCATAAGTCATTTAGGGATTATGTAAATGCTGCGCGGAGGTGAAGTGAGCGGGGTATAATCTACCTGCATGTTTCTGAGCCTGTGCTCGGTGTATTGGGAGGTTTGCTCCTGGTTGGAGTGTCCCCGGGATGGGCAGTAACCCGCTAATTGAAGCTGCAGTCCCCGCGTTCTGCTGGCAGCAGGTGAATGGAGAGTTTGGGTAAAATCCTGCTGCTTGTCCCTCTCTCACCCACTGTGGAGCCGGGGAAGAAAGAATCTCATTCAAAACTTGTGGAAGTATAAATGTCACAAGGCTGTGAGATGACGTGTGTTAATGTTTAACAACAAATCGGAACGTGGAAGCTTTGCCTCATAGTTACAGATGAGTAAGTTTCTTGCTTATGCCCAGTATGAAACAGGGGAGTTTGTGTATGTTAAGCAAACGTGATAGTTTCACGTCAGAAAAAGATCAACAAAAATTCTAATATTGATCAAAACTTAATTGCGGAAAGGATTAACTGTCAATGTTTTGAAAAATTGAAATGAGTTATTTGGAATTACTAACGAATGTCCGCCGGATAAGTTTCACAGCAGCCACAGTGATAAGGTTGGTGGGTTTAGGAAATTGGAAGTTACACATGAGCAGCTTTTGGGACTATTTCACCTCACTGTCGATTTCATGTTACAGCGAACAGCAATCGGTGTTGTGATTGGCTGAAGATGTCACTTGTGTTCATTTTAAACATGTAAAACTCGGAAAATCAAAACAAATCAAATCAAATCAAAACAAAAGGTGAATGATATACTGTAAACCCGGGTTAAAATTTTCCGTGTCAGTTTCCCTGGTGGTCTAGTGGTTAGGATTCGGCGCTTTTACCGCCGCGGGTTCGATTCCCGGTCAGGGAATGATGAATTATTGTTGTCCAGCAAAATGTTCAATGAAGCTGAATCGCAGTTTCACAGAAAGGAGCTCTGCCAGAATCAGTTCAGTGACATTTATTGTTTCACATCAGAGCTGAAAAAGTCACGAGTGCAGCAGGTGGAAAACAAATACAGAGGCAGGAAGAAACGGTCAGTGATTGGCTGCAATGCAAGTGAGAGAGCTGTTGACGCAAGCGCAAATCTGCGTGGTATTGGGCCAGATGTTATTGCTCTCACAGACAGAAATATCTCCCCGATCTCGGTGCAAATCTCCAACGTGATGACAAGAAAACTTCGAACTGAAATTATTCAGTCCATTGAGGTCACAGGATCTGAATACACCTAAAGAAGCTCAAAGGATATTCCACTGACTGAGGAATTGTGTAAATGCTGCTCGGAGGTTAAGTGAGCGGGGTATATTCTACCTGCATGTTTCTGAGCCTGTGCTCGGTGTATTGGGAGCTTTGCTCCTGGTTGGAGTGTCCCCGGGATGGGCAGTAACCCGCTGATTGAAGCTGCAGTCCCCGCGTTCGGGTAAAACCCTGCTGCTTGTCCCTCTCTCACCCACTGTAGAGCCAGGCAAGAAATAATCTCATTCAAAACTTGTGGAAGTGTAAATGTCACAGGGCTGTGAGATGACGTGTTGTGTTAATGTTTAACAACAAATCGGTACGAGGAAGCTTTGCCTCATAATTACAGATGAGTAAGTTTTAATGTTCCTGCCCAGTGTGAAACAGGAGAGTTTGTGTTTGTTCCGCAAATGTGTGATAGTTTCAGTTCAGAAAAAGATCAACAAAAATTGGAAACTATTTTAATTTTGATCAAAACTTAATTGCGACAAAAAATGTTTTTAACAATTGAAATGAGTTATTTCTATTTACTGATGAATGTCTGCCGGATGTTGCGTTGTAAGTTTCACAGGAGCCACAATGATCAAGTTGGTGGGTTTTGGAAGTTGGAAGTTACACATGAGCAGCTTGTTGGGCTATTTCACCTCACTGTCGATTTCATGTTCCAGCGAACAACAATTGCTGTTGTGATTAGCTAAAGATGTCACTTCTGTTCATTCTAAATATGTAATTTCTAATTAAAACTGGGAAATAAGAATGAAAGGCGAATGATATACTGTCAGACGGGTTAAAACCCTATTTGTCAGTTTCCCTGGTAGTCTAGTGGTTAGGATTCGGCGCTCTCACCGCCGTAGCCCGGGTTCAATTCCCGGTCAGGGAATGATGCTTTATTGTTGTCCACCAAACCGTTCAATGAAGCTGAATCGCAGTTTCACAGAAAAGAGCTGTGCCAGAATCAGTTAAGTGATATTTGTCGTTTCACATCAGAGCTGAAAAAGTCAGGTCGAGAACAAATACAGAGGCAGGAAGAAACGGACAGTGATTGGCTGCAAGTGAGAGAAATGTTGACGCAAGCGCAAATCTGCGTGTTATTGGGCCAGATTCTGTTGCTCACACAGACACAATTATCCCCCAGATCAGGGTCCGAATCTCGGGCGTGATGACAAGAAAACTTCGAACTGAAATTATTCAGTCCATTGAGGTCACAGGAGCTGAATACAACAGAAGAAGCTCAAAGGAAGGGCCACTCACTGAGGGATTGTGTAAATGCTGCTCGGAGGTTAAGTGAGCGGGGTATAATCTACCTGCATGTTTCTGAGCCTGTGCTCGGTGTATTGGGAGCTTTGCTCCTGGTTACAGTGTCCCCGGGATTGACAGTTAGCCGCTGATTGAAGCTGGCAGCGGGTGAATGGAGAATTAGGGTAAAATCCTGCTGCTTGTCCCTCTCTCACCCACTGTGAAGCCGGGGAAGACAGAAACACATTCCAAACTTGTAAAAGTGTAAATGTCACAAGGCTGTGAGATGACATGTTGTGTTAATGTTTAACAACAAATCGGAACGAGGAAGCTTTGCCTCATAATTACAGATGAGTAAGTTTTAATGTTCCTGCCCTGTCTGAAACAGGGGAGTTTGTTTATGTTCAGCAAACGTGACAGTTTCACTTCAGAAAAAGATCAACATAAACTGGAAACTTCAAATTTTGATCAAAACTTAATTGCGACAAAAAATGTTTTTAACAATTGAAATGAGTTATTTCTATTTACTGATGAATGTCTGCCGGATGTTGCGTTGTAAGTTTCACAGGAGCCACAGTGATCAAGTTGGTGGGTTTTGGAAACTGGAAGTTACACATGAGCAGCTTGTTGGGCTATTTCACCTCACTGTCGATTTCATGTTCCAGCGAACAACAATTGCTGTTGTGATTAGCTAAAGATGTCACTTCTGTTCATTCTAAATATGTAATTTTGTATATTTCTAGTTAAAACTGGGAAATAAGAATGAAAGACGAATGATATACTGTCAGACGGGTTAAAACCTTGTTTGTCAGTTTCCCTGGTGGTCTAGTGGTTAGGATTCGGCGCTTTCACCGCCGCGGCCCGGGTTCGATTCCCGGTCAGTGAATGATGAATTATTGTTGTCCAGCTGAATGTTCAATGAAGCTGAATCGCAGTTTCACAGAAAAGAGCTGTGCCAGAATCAGTTCAGTGACATTTGTTGTTTCACATCAGAGCTGAAAAAGTCACAAGTGCAGCAGGTGGAGAACAAAGACAGAGGCAGGAAGAAACGGACAGTGATTGGCTGCAAGTGAGAGAGATGATGAAGCAAGCGAAAATTTGAGTGGTATTGGGCCAGATTTTGATGCTCACACAGACACAATAATCCCCCCCCCCCCCCCCGCCCCCCCCCCCCCCCGCCCCGATCAGGGTCCGAATCTCGTGATGACAAGAAAACTTCGAACTCAAATTATTCAGTCCATTGAGGTCACAGGAGCTGAATACAACAGAAGAAGCTCAAAGGATGTTCCACTGACTGAGGGATTGTGTAAATGCTGCTCGGAGGTTAGGTAGGCGGGGTATATTCTACCTGCATGTTTCTGAGCCTGTGCTCGGTGTATTGGGAGCTTTGCTCCTGGTTGGAGTGTCCCCGGGATGGGCAGTAACCCGCTGATTGAAGCTGCAGTCCCCGCGTTCGGGTAAAACCCTGCTGCTTGTCCCTCTCTCACCCACTGTAGAGCCAGGCAAGAAATAATCTCATTCAAAACTTGTGGAAGTGTAAATGTCACAGGGCTGTGAGATGACGTGTTGTGTTAATGTTTAACAACAAATCGGTACGAGGAAGCTTTGCCTCATAATTACAGATGAGTAAGTTTTAATGTTCCTGCCCAGTGTGAAACAGGAGAGTTTGTGTTTGTTCCGCAAATGTGTGATAGTTTCAGTTCAGAAAAAGATCAACAAAAATTGGAAACTATTTTAATTTTGATCAAAACTTAATTGCGACAAAAAATGTTTTTAACAATTGAAATGAGTTATTTCTATTTACTGATGAATGTCTGCCGGATGTTGCGTTGTAAGTTTCACAGGAGCCACAATGATCAAGTTGGTGGGTTTTGGAAGTTGGAAGTTACACATGAGCAGCTTGTTGGGCTATTTCACCTCACTGTCGATTTCATGTTCCAGCGAACAACAATTGCTGTTGTGATTAGCTAAAGATGTCACTTCTGTTCATTCTAAATATGTAATTTCTAATTAAAACTGGGAAATAAGAATAAAAGGCGAATGATATACTGTCAGACGGGTTAAAACCCTATTTGTCAGTTTCCCTGGTAGTCTAGTGGTTAGGATTCGGCGCTCTCACCGCCGCAGCCCGGGTTCAATTCCCGGTCAGGGAATGATGCTTTATTGTTGTCCACCAAACCGTTCAATGAAGCTGAATCGCAGTTTCACAGAAAGGAGCTCTGCCAGAATCAGTTCAGTGACATTTATTGTTTCACATCAGGGTGATCAAGTTGGTGGGTTTTGGAAACTGGAAGTTACACATGAGCAGCTTGTTGGGCTATTTCACCTCACTGTCGATTTCATGTTCCAGCGAACAACAATTGCTGTTGTGATTAGCTAAAGATGTCACTTCTGTTCATTCTAAATATGTAATTTTGTATATTTCTAGTTAAAACTGGGAAATAAGAATGAAAGACGAATGATATACTGCTTTTACCGCCGCGGGTTCGATTCCCGGTCAGGGAATGATGAATTATTGTTGTCCAGCAAAATGTTCAATGAAGCTGAATCGCAGTTTCACAGAAAGGAGCTCTGCCAGAATCAGTTCAGTGACATTTATTGTTTCACATCAGAGCTGAAAAAGTCACGAGTGCAGCAGGTGGAAAACAAATACAGAGGCAGGAAGAAACGGACAGTGATTGGCTGCAATGCAAGTGAGAGAGCTGTTGACGCAAGCGCAAATCTGCGTGGTATTGGGTCAGATGTTATTGCTCTCACAGACAGAAATATCTCCCCGATCTCGGTGCAAATCTCCAACGTGATGACAAGAAAACTTCTCACTGAAATTATTCAGTCCATTGAGGTCACAGGATCTGAATACACCTAAAGAAGCTCAAAGGATGTTCCACTGACTGAGGGATTGTGTAAATGCTGTTCGGAGGTTAAGTGAGCGGGGTATAATCTACCTGCATGTTTCTGAGCCTGTGCTCGGTGTATTGGGAGCTTTGCTCCTGGTTACAGTGTCCCCGGGATGGGCAGTTAGCCGCTGATTGAAGCTGCAGTCCCCGCGTTCTGCTGGCAGCGGGTGAATGGAGAATTAGGGTAAAATCCTGCTGCTTGTCCCTCTCTCACCCACTGTGGAGCCGGGGAAGAGAGAAATACATTCCAAACTTGTAAAAGTGTAAATGTCACAAGGCTGTGAGGTGACGTGTTGTGTTAATGTTTAACAACAAATCGGAACGAGGAAGCTTTGCCTCATAATTACAGATCAGTAAGTTTTTATGTTCCTGCCCTGTCTGAAACAGGGGAGTTTGTGTATGTTCAGCAAACGTGATAGTTTCACTTCAGAAAAAGATCAACATAAACTGGAAACTTCAAATTTTGATCAAAACTTAATTGCGACAAAAAATGTTTTTAACAATTGAGATGAGTTATTTCTATTTACTGATGAATGTCTGCTGTTTGTTGCGTTGTAAGTTTCACAGGAGCCACAGTGATCAAGTTGGTGGGTTTTGGAAATTGGAAGTTACACATGAGCAGCTTGTTGGGCTATTTCACCTCACTGTCGATTTCGTGTTCCAGCGAACAACAATTGGTGTTGTGATTGGCTGAAGATGCCACTTCTGTTCATTATAAACATGTAATTTTGTATATTTCTAATTAAAACTGGGAAATAAGAATGAAAGGCGAATGCTGTCAGACGGGTTAAAACCCTTTGTCAGTTTCCCTGGTAGTCTAGTGGTTAGGATTCGGCGCTCTCACCGCCGCGACCCGGGTTCAATTCCCGGTCAGGGAATGATGCTTTATTGTTCTCCACCAAACCTTTCAACGAAGCTGAATCGCAGTTTCGCAGGAAAGGGCTCTGCCAGAATCAGTTCAGTGACATTTGTTGCTTCACATCAGAGCTGAAAAAGTCAGGTCGAGAACAAATACAGAGGCAGGAAGAAACGGACAGTGATTGGCTGCAAGTGAGAGAAATGTTGACGCAAGCGCAAATCTGCGTGTTATTGGGCCAGATTTTGTTGCTCACACCGACACAATTATCCTCCAGATCAGGGTCCGAATCTCGGGCGTGATGACAAGAAAACTTCGAACTGAAATAATCCAGTCCATTGAGGCCACAGGAGCTGAATACAACAGAAGAAGCTCAAAGGAAGGGCCACTCACTGAGGGATTGTGTAAATGCTGCTCGGAGGTTAAGTGAGCGGGGTATAATGTACCTGCATGTTTCTGAGCCTGTGCTCCTGGTTGGAGTGTCCCCGGGATGGGCAGTAACCCGCTGATTGAAGCTGCAGTCCCCGCGTTCTGCTGGCAGCAAGTGAATGGAGAGTTCGGGTAAAATCCTGCTGCTTGTCCCTCTCTCACCCACCGTGGAGCCAGGTGGAGAACAAATACAGAGGCAGGAAGAAACGGACAGTGGTTGGCTGCAAGGTGAGAGAGATGCTGACGCAAGCGAAAATCTGGCTGGTATTCGGCCAGATTTTGTTTGAATTTGGTAAATGCCATTGTTTGGTGGAAGTTGGTTCCTGGGTCACACCAGAGGTTGAACTGTGTAAATTCAGGATCACTTCAATACAGAGCATCCCACACACACAGTGAGTCTCCGGGGACGCTGCCTCAGCCCAGAGTTTTCCACACACACAGTGACTGTCCCGGGACGCTGCCTCAGCCCAGAGTGTCCCACACATACAGTGAGTGTCCCGTGACATCCCAGCGCGTCCCACACACACAGTGAGTGTTCCGGTACGCTGCCAAAGACATGACGGCGATCCGGCAGCGGGAGCTTCGAGAAGCTACAAAGAGCCAATTGACAAATGTGGCCCCGCACAATCAAGCTCCCTCCAGTTCCCCACCATCATCAGTGCGGACTGGCTGTCTGGGATTGCCTGTCTGGGTCTGCCTGTCTGGGTCTGCCTGTGTGGGACTGCCTGTCTGGTTCTGCCTGCCTGGGTCTGACTGTCTGTGCCTGCCTGTCTGGGTCTGCCTGTCTGGGACTGCCTGTCTGGGACTGCCTGTCTGGGTCTGCCTGTCTGGTTCTGCCTGTCTGGGACTGCCTGTCTGGGTGTGCCTCTCTGGGTGTGCGTGTGTGGGAGTGCCTGTCTGGGTCTACCTGTCTGGTTCTGCCTGCCTGGCTCTGCCTGTCTGGGTCTGCCTGTCTGGGACTGCCTGTCTGGGTGTGCCTCGAATACTAGCAGAGTGTGCAATGGATTGGACGTGAATTCATCTTTTTCTTCGCTAAATTGCTCTGCTCTTCTGAATATGGACACAGCTTGGCTACACAAGGTTACAAGTGTGCCTGGGCGTTTTTTGAGGAAAGAGCAATGCACTGGGCAGTCCACATTCTCGTTATAATAATAATCTTTCCTACTGTCACAAGTCGGCTTACATTAACACTACAGTGAAGTTACTGTGAGAATACATTGAGGGCTCAACGTTAGCATTCAATCCACACCCAGAGAGATATCGAGGCCCCCACATTACACAGAATTGTTTCCTGTTCAATGGCAGCTGAGTGGTCAGAATTTCTCTCCTGCATTTTGCACGGACACCGCAGAATGTCAAAATATTTATTCGATGGGGAAGAGAATTGGCAACTAACTGAAAAGAGGTTAAAATCTGATTTGTGCGGTGATCAGGCTTGTATATTTCTAAAATCGTTCAGAGGATAAACGACACAAAATATGACAATGTAACTGGGATTGGATAATATTTATACGTGGACGATAACGGTGAATTATTACAGCATTGGACTGTTGGCATTATTTAAATATTTTCCGGATCAGAATGAATGGATATTTCACCCCATTCCTTAACTCGTCTCGGAATTTACTCTGTGTCCCAGCATAAATAAACGGGTTGCTGCAGTAACTGAGCACCTGCAAGATAATTCCGCTTTCCTCCAGAATATAATTTGATTCCTCGAAGTTGGAGCCAGAGAAATAAGTAGTTCCCGCAATCCTAACGTAGAGGAAGGCAATCACAGTTAACACATAGGACAGGATGAAGCTGCCTGAGATGGCGACCAGTAAAACAATGGACTTTCTCCGCTTCTCCATCTCCGGGTCACTCTCATTCTCTCCATTGTTCTGGCTCCTGAGTCTCCTGCGGGCTCTGTTGGCCACTCGGATGTGTCTGATGGTCAGAGCATTGAGCAATATAATCAGAATGAATGAGAGCCAAGTGGAAATGCGGATTATCCAGTCATATGCGATCCATACTGATGATGTATAAAACATGACCTTTACATTGCAGAACCAGGGCACGTCATTAATTATGTACAACGGTTTATAAATCAAATACAGGAAAGAAGATGCAAAAAAGCAACATATACAAATTGCCACGATGGCAACTGCCGCTGTCTTCGCTCTGCAATATTTTGTTTTCAGATTTTGGCAACAAATTGCCACGTATCTGTCAAAGGTGAAAGCGACTGTTAGCCATATAGAAACTCCAAACACTGTGCAGTTTAGGACAGCCCGGCAACGACATACGTGTGTGATGGACAGGAAAGTGAATGGGAAATAAATGCCAGCAATCCGGTTTAGTATTACAGAGCTAACAATGACTGTGAAGTCTGACACTGCCATAGACACCAAGTAGCAGGTGATACATCGGGAGAAGCCACATCTTCCTCGGGACAGGATCACGATCGCTGCCAAGTTTGCTGCAACAATTAGGAAATAAAGAGAGACAGATGGAGACGTAGAATGTGTGCCGGTGAGATTACGACAGCAGCTAAATTACACTTACATCCAAAGAAAAATCATAATTCTAGTTATGGGGTCCATGGTGCTGTGAGGCAGCAATGATAACCACCGTGCCGCCCTAATAATATATGCAATAACAGAGCCCAAAAATAAATTAATAACAACACTTGTTTTTAAAATGTGTTATATCCGGCTCGGACTTGAAGCGATCTCTTCATGTGAATGAATTGAAAACTATTGGTAAACTCGTCAATCACATTGTTTGACAAAATTCTCAAGCTGAGAGCAGCGAAGGGGCAATTATTGATTTAGGATTTTGAGTGCTGATGTTGTCTAAACCCACTGTTAACTCAGAGATCTTCTCCTCGTAGCTTTTTGGTGTCAACATGAGCAAGAAGAAGTGACAGATGATAAAGGGTCATTCGGAACAAGATGCCCACAATGACCATAAGACCATAAGACATAGAAGCAGAATTAGGTCATTCGGCCCATCGAGTCTGCTCCGCCGTTCAAGCATGGCTGATATTTTTCTCATCCCCATTCTCCTATCTTCTACCCATAACCCCTGAACCCCTTATTAATCAAGAACCTATCTATCTCTGTCTTAAAGACACTCAGTGATTTGGCCTCCACAGCCTTCTGCGGCAAAGAGTTCCACAGATTCACCACCCTATGGCTGACGAAATTCCTCCTCATCTCTGTTTTAAAGGATTGTCCCTTTAGTCTGAGATTGTGTCCTCTGCTTCTAGTTTTTCCTACAAGTGGAAACACCATCTCCACGTCCACTCTATCCAGGCCTCGTAGTATCTGTACGTTTCAATAAGATGCACCCTCATCCTTCTAAACTCCAACGAGTACAGACCCAGGCTCCTCGATCATTCCTCATACGAGCAGCTCTTCATGCCAGGGATCATTCTTGTGATCCCCCTCTGGACCCTTTCCAAGGACAGCATATCCTTCCTTAAATATGGGGCCCAAAACTGCTCACAATACTCCAAATAGGGTCTGACCAGAGCCTTATATAGCCTCAGAAGAACATCCCTGGGCTTGTATTATAGCTGTCTCAACATGAATGCTAACATTGCATTTGCCTTCCTAACTTCCGACTGAACCTGCATGTTAACCTTAAGAGAATCGTGAACAAGGACTCCCAAGTCCCCTTGTGCTTCTGATTTCCTAAGCATCTCCCCATTCGGAAAATAGCTTATGCCTCCATTTCTCCTTCCAAAGTGCATAACCTCACACTTTTCCACATTGTATTCCATCTGCCACTTCTTTGCCCACTTTCCTAACCTGTCCAAGTCCTTCTGCAGCCCGCCTGCTTCCTCAATACTACCTATCCCTCTACAGATCTTTGTATCGTCTGAAAAATTAGCAACAGTGCTTTCAGTTCCTTCTTCCAGATCATTTATGTATATTGTGGAAAGTTGTGGTCCCAGCACCGACCCCTGAAGCACACCACTAGTCACTGGCTGCCATCCTTAAAAAGACCCCTTTTTCCACACTCTCTGCCTTCTGCCAGTCACCCAATGATGGAAAGGGTCCAGAGGTGGTTCACAAGAAGGATCCTTGGAATGAAGAGCTTGTTGCATGAGGAACGGTTGAGGACTATGGGTCTGTATTCGTTGGAGTTTAGAAGGATGAGTGGGGACCTTATTGAAACTTACAGGATACTGTAAGGCCTGGATAGAGTGGGCATGGAGAAGATGTTTCCACTTGGAGGAAAAACTAGAACCAGAGGACACAATCTCAGACTAAAGGGACGATTCTTAAAAACAGAGGTGAGGTTGAATTTCTTCAGCCAGTGGGTGGTGAATCTGTGAAACTCTTTGCCACAGAAGGTTGTGGAGGTCAAATCACTGAGTGTCTTTAAGACATAGATTGATAGGTTGTTGATTAATTAAAAAAAAATTTTTTTTTTAAGTGTACTCAATTCATTGTTTCCAATTAAGCGGCAACTTAATGTGTCCAATCCATCTACTCTGCACATCTTTGGGTTGTGGGGGCGAAACCCACACAAACACAGGGAGAATGTGCAAACTCCACATGGACAGTGACCCAGAGCTGGGATCAAACTTGGGACATCGGCGCCATGAGGCAGCAATGTTAACCACTGCGCCACGGTGCTGCCCAGGTTCTTAATAAGGGTATCAAGGGTTATGGGGAGAAGGCAGGAGAATGGGGATGAGAAAAATATTAGCCATGATTGAATGGCGGAGTAGACTCGATGGGCCGAGTGGCCTAATTCTGCTCCTATGTCTTATGGTCTTATGCCTTATTAGTGCAGCTGCTGCCAGACTTTACAGATGTTCGCACACGGCTGCAATGTAAAATAGACAGAGTGACAGACTGCTCCAATTACATCCCTTCATTAACTATAACAGAATAATAAACGTTGGGTTGGAATAAAGAAAACAGGACGTGTGCGCGGCTTCAAGCCTATAATGCCGAGTTAGTGGTTTAATGGATGATTGACCAGAGCCCTAATGGGAAACACGGTCAGGTTCTCCCCCGTGATTATTTACTCAGTGCCAGTGATGAGATGGCAGCACAGCCCCTTTTACAAATAACTCTGAAACTGTGCACCCAGCTTCATTCAAACATCTGTATATTAATTCGGAGCATTTCCAGTTATGTCCAGCTGGTTTCAATGTGAGAAGTTCGAGTTCTGCGCCGTTACATTCATAGAAACAAAGAAAAAATAGGAGCAGGAGGAGGAGGCCATTCGTCCCTTCAAGCCCACTCCACCATTCAGTATGATCATGGTTCATCATCCAACTCAGGAGCCTAATCCCTCCTTCCCCCAAATCTCCTTTGGTCCCTTCGCCCAAAGTGTTATATATAACTGCTCCTCGAAGCCACACAATGTTTTGGACTCAATTGCGGTAACAAATTCCACAGGCTTGCCACTCTTTCTGTGGAGAAATTTCTCCTCATCTCTGTCCTAAATGGTCAGCCCGGTATCCTCAGATCCCTGGTTCTGGACAACCACCATTAGGAACATCTTCCCTGCATCTACCCTGTCCAGTCCTGTTAGAATTTTACAGGTTTTTATGTGATCCCCCCTTATTCTTCTGTACTCCAGCGAATACAATCCTAACCGATTCAATCTCTCCTCGTACGTCAGTCCTGTCATCCCAGGAATCAGTCTGGTAAACCTTCGCTGCACTCCCTCTATAGCAAGAAGATCCTACCTCAGATAAGGAGACCAAAACTGCAAACAATATTCTAGATGTTGCCTACCAAGGTATAATTGCAGCAACACATCCCTGCTCCAGTACTCGAATTCTCTCGCTCTGAAGGCCAGCATACCATTTGGCTTCTTTAATGCCTGCTGTACCTGCATGCTTACCTTCAGTGACTGGTGTATGAGGACACCCAGGTCTCATTGCACATTCCCCTCTTCTAATTTATGGCCATTCAAATAATAATCTGCCTTCTTGTTTTACAACCAAAGTGGATAATCTCGCAGATATCCCAATTATACTGCATCTGCCATTCATTTACCCACTCACTCAACTTGTACAATTCACACTAAAGGATCTCTGCATTCTCCTCACAGCTCACCCTCCCACTCAACTTGGTGTCATCTGTAAATTTAGAAATATGACATTTTTTTTCCTTCATCTAAATCATCAATATATATTGTGAATAATCGCCCAGATCAGAAAGGTTACACTGAGCCCAGTTCTACACGACAGTGTGCATTATAGAGAGTCCCAAGTCATTGCCATTACATTCAGTGTTGAGAGGTCCAGTTACAGACGGACACATTGAGGAAGATCACGTTTAAATAACCGACATAGGCGGTCCAGTTCACCATGGTTACTTTCACTTAACTGCCCAGTACAGAATCAATGAAGTGTTACTGCACAGAAGGAGGCCATTTGATCCATGGTGTCTGAACCGGCTCTCCAAATGAGAATCATGATTTAGGGCAATTCCCCTGCCTTTTAACCGCCCCCTACACATTGTTGTACATTCCCGCAGAAACGTGGCAGCCTCCACTGTGTCTGAGCTAATTCCACATCAGAAAGAAAGTCCTGAACATGTCCAGTTAATTGTGGTTAACTTGAGCTTGGGAGGAAAGTTCAGCAAAGATCCATGTTCAGAAATCAGGTTAGTCCAGAGCCCCAGGGGGTGGACATCAGTGTGAGCGGATCCAATTCAGTGATAAGAAATCAGTGTGTCGATATCTATTTTAGTTTTATTAACGCGCACCACGCCCATCATAATAACAGGTAACGGAGAAGAGGAAGCTTTTTTTCTCTATAATTTACACAGTTTGCCAATCTGCGGAGTGGGGGAGATTACATCCCCAAATATTAAATTGCTGTTTGGAATAACCTCTGGTTGCCTTCCTTATGGCCTGAGCACATAGATATTCATAATTTCCCTGAAGAAAAACTGCTCTTTATGGGTTTTACTAGTCGTTGCCGTCGGCCAGGTTAAATTACTTTGCTGAAGCCGGGTAGAGGCACAGAAATTAAACCGGGGCTTCTCCGCTTTATCTTTTCATTCTGAACTCCTTCATTGGTGCATATTTATTAATAATCTGGCTAAAAGGGACTTGAAAAAGGTACATTCATCTGGTGCAGAAGGAATTACATTAATTCTCTACCAATTTAACTGAGCTAAATCGTGGAAACAACCCCTGTTCATTAAAATGTCTAAAACTGCGTTTGGTTAAACTCAATGGCGACACTTTACTGAACTTATACCTCAACACAGAGGATAAAGCAGTTGGCGTTCATCCTTCCTGGACACTATACCCGTGTTTCAATGGAGCATCAGTGAGAATCATCCAGAAGTGCTGAATTGATAAGTATGTACCTGTCAGGCAGGGAGGAAGTGGTCGAGTGAGGGAACCGTGATTTACTAAAGCAGTCGAAACACTTGCCAAGAGGAAGGTGACTTATGTAAAGATGAGACATGAAGGTTCAGTTAGGGCGCTCGAGAGTTACAAGTTAGCTAGGAAGGACCTAAAGAGAGAGCTAAGAAGAGCCAGGAGGGGACATGAGAAGTCTTTGGCAGGTAGGATCAAGGATAACCCTAAAGCTTTCTATAAATATGTCAGGAATAAACGAATGACTAGGGTAAGAGTAGGGCCAGTCAAGGACAGTAGTGGGAAGTTGTGCTTGGAGTCCGAGGAGATAGGAGAGGTGCCAAATGAATATTTTTCGTCAATATTCACACAGGAAAAAGACAATGTTGTCGAGCAGAATACTGAGATTCAGGCTACTAGACTAGAAGGGCTTGAGGTTCATAAGGAGGAGGTGTTAGCAATTCTGGAAAGTGTGAAAATAGATAAGTCCCCTGGGCCGGATGGGATTTATCCTAGGATTCTCTGGGAAGCGAGGGAGGAGATTGCTGGGCCTTTGGCTTTCATCTTTAAGTCATCTTTGTCTACAGGAATAGTGCCAGAAGACTGGAGGATAGCAAATGTTGTCCCCCTTGTTCAAGAAGGGGAGTAGAGATAACCCCAGTAACTGTAGACCAGTGAGCCTTACTTCTGTTGTGGGAAAAATCTTGGAAAGGTTTAGAAGAGATAGGATGTATAATCATCTGGAAAGGAATAATTTGATTAGAGATAGTCAACGCGGTTTTTTGAAGGGTAGGCCGTGCCTCACAAACCTTATAGAGTTCTTTGAGAAGGTGGCCAAACAGGTGGATGAGGGTAAAGCAGTTGATGTGGTGTATATGGATTTCAGTAAAGCGTTTGATAAGGTTCCTCATGGTAGGCTACTGCAGAAAATATGGAGGCATGGGATTCAGGGTGATTTAGCAGTTTGGATCAGAAATTGGCTAGCTGGAAGAAGACAAAGGGGTGGTGGTTGATGGGAAATGTTCAGACTGGAGTCCAGTTACTAGTGGTGTACCACAAGAATCTGTTTTGGGGCCACTGCTGTTTGTCATTTTTATAAATGACCTGGAGGATTGTAGAAGGGTGGGTGAGTAAATTTGCAGATGACACTAAAGTTGGTGGAGTTGTGGACAGTGCGGAAGGATGTTACAAGTTACAGAGGGGCATAGATAAGCTGCAGCGCTGGGCTGAGAGGTGGCAAATGGAGTTTAATGCAGAAAAGTGTGAGGTGATTCATTTTGGAAGGAATAACAGGAAGACTGAGTACTGGGCTAATGGTAAGATTCTTGGCAGTGTGGATGAGCAGAGAGATCTCGGTGTCCATGTACATAGATCCCTGAAAGTTGCCACCCAGGTTGAGAAGGTTGTTAAGAAGGTGTACGGTGTGTTAGCTTTGATTGGTAGAGGGATTGCGTTTAGGAGCCATGAGGTCATGTTGCAGCTATACAACACTCTGGTGTGGCCGCATTTGGAGTATTGCGTGCAATTCTGGTCGCCGCATTATAGGAAGGATGTGGAAGCATTGGAAAGGGTGCAGAGGAGATTTACCAGAATGTTGCCTGGTATGGAGGGAAGATCTTCTGAGGAAAGGCTGAGGGACTTGAGGCTGTTTTCGTTAGAGAGAAGAAGGTTAAGAGGTGACTTAATTGAGGCATACAAGATGATCAGAGGATTGGATAGGGTGGACAGTGAGAGCCTTTTTCCTTGGATGGTGATGTCTAGAACGAGGGGACATACCTTTAAATTGAGGGGAGATAGATATAAGACAGATGTCAGAGGTAGGTTCTTTACTCAGAGAGTAGTAAGGGCGTGGAATGCCCTGCCTGCAACAGCAGTGGACTCGCCAACACTAAGGACATTCAAATGGTCATTGGATAGACATATGGACGATAAGGGAATAGTGTAGATGGGCTTTAGAGTGGTTTCACAGGTCGGCGCAACATCGAGGGCCGAAGGGCCTGTACTGCGCTGTAATGTTCTATGTTCTATTAACGCCATGTCTGCGATATATTCTGGGATATGTTTTAATTTGACAAAAACGATGCAAAGATTCCAACTGGCCCATGACATTGGGTCAGTATCTTTACCACTGTCCCAGTTTCAATCTTCTCCGAATACAGTAACCCTGAAGCGGAAGGAGGGGACGGAACAATGGCAATGTGTTTAGGAAGCTGCAGATAACATGAATAAATCGGGATTGTCCGGCCCCGCCCGCCCGCCCGCCCGGCCACCGGGAACTCCCACCCAAGGTCAATGGACCTTAACGTGGTCCCCGTCCCGCCCAGGGCGATCTTGCAGCCGCCGGGCGGGGGAGGCAGAAGAATCCAAATAGATAAGATGTAATGGGAAATCAGAACTCTTCACATGAAAATCACTGATAGCATCGATATTATTTCATTGATCCGTGATCCTGTCACCTTTGCAGAAAGACGCCCTGCCGGAATGTGCCCTGTTATTATTGATGCACTGCACTCTGAGCAGGAACTCTGTTGTGTAGTTGCTGTTTGAAATGAAGACATTTTCCACTGGCTGAGAGAAATAACACCAGGCATGGGGGCTTCACGCAATGTAGACAAAGTTATAAAGATGAAAACAGTCCGAGAGATTTTGTAGCAACAGAAAATAAAATCACTTTTTATCAATCACCAATTTAGAAATCCAATAACAGCGAAATGCGGGCGATTATAAACTGATGTAGAGACTGTTAGAGACGGATGACATGAGCTCTGAGCTCGGGGAGTTCCAGCAAAGAATAACATCACCCATTCAAGGACATCGATAAAACTGCCAACATGTCTCAACATTAGAGGGTAATAGGATTGCTTTAATGAATCAATTCATTCAATTCAGCCGTGTTTATTCAGCAGTTAAATCCTCTCACACAATGCCTTATCTGTGGGAATCACACCGTCACTGACAAAGTCACTAACAGAAAATCTCCATCTGTCCCCTGACAACAGTTTGGTATTTCACTCCAAGAGCATCAATCAGACAATACACCTTCATGCACATTGTCATAACAGTGTGAGAATCCAGCACCAGCTACTACCTCAATGCCGCACCACAACCTCACTCAGACCAATATAACTTATTGTTCATTCAGCCACACATATTAATGGTACAGATTTGCATTTACGCCGTGATAACGGTGAATATCTACCCACAATAACAGCGTCAGTAACACAATTGGAAATAAGTTACAGGGTTAAATGTGAGCACCAAGTGAGGACGAATTAAAATACACAATGAAAGCGATGTGAGGTAACCGTCAAAGCAAGATGGTATAAAGGCGGCAAATAATGCATTATCAATAATATAAATAAACTTTGATGGTAAATTGGAGAAATCACAACATTGAAGGGGATACATTGCAACATTGTTATTGTGAAATTACATCACATCATATTAAATTATAATTAAACACTGTTAGAGTGGAACCATTATAATGTAATAGAAGTGAACCTAAACTCTGTAAAATAAACACTTCATGGCGTTGGAAATGAAATGATATATCATTAAACTGGAGAAAACAGAACTGTAAATTGGAGAAGCGCTCCTGATAGAATAGGGAATTCACACAGCGAAACAACAATTCTCGCCGCTACTAACTAACCAGAGCGCTCTACCTGGAATTCCGATTGCTGCAATCACCGGATAGTAGATAGCAAACACCAGACCTTTGGGGACCCCGTGCATTTCTATCAGAAGCTGTGAGCGGTCTGAAACTCACTAAAAATGGTCACTATTATACCTCATGTCAGCCTCCAGGGGGCCAATTAGCGGGCTGCAAATTCAGCCTTAATTAAATTAAACTTTAATGAAAGTTACTGTAAAACACAGATTAGTGCAACAGCTGTTTTTGTTCTGATGAAATCGAATGTTTTTTTTCATGTGATCTGACACAGCTCTAAGGTGAAATACCCAGAGAATATGAAGGAAAACACATTCTGTTTCTGTAATAGAAACGGTGACTGCCTGAATATCGTGTTTAGGCTAAAGAAGGGTTTTCACCATTAACAATCCTGAGAAATGCAAATCGCCCGAGAAAAAAACACGTCCACGTCCTCGCCACTGATGATTATTCTCCCCCTGCGGTCAGGAATTGGCTGCACTTTGGTTATAAATCGCTTTCAAACTTTCCACCCACTTTAACACACAGCTACATATGCCCCATGGATATCACTCCAAGAGCGCCAATGACACAGGACACCTCCATGTACATTGTTATAACAGTGGGAGGATTCAGCATCACCAACTGCTCAATGTGTTCACTGTGACAGAAACAGTTCAATCATCTCACATTGGCAGTGTGTCCACCCACTTCAGATATGTTACGCTGTGCCGACTTGCCCAGTTTACGGCTGTTATATTGAATGTGATGATGTGGAGATGCCGGACTTGGACTGGGGTGAGCACAGTAAGAAGTCTTACAACAGCAACTTAAAGTCCAACTGGTTTGTTCGATTCGAAACAAACCTGTTGGACTTTAAGCTGGTGTTGGAAGACTTCTTACTCTATTGAATGTGGACCGGTTCAGTTCACCCTGAGCAGCTCCAATCCAACAGTTACCTTCGGTATTAGCATGTCCAGTTTAGCAATGATGCATTCGATTTCTCAAATCGCTGTTAGTATGTTAAAACATCGGGCAAAATGGTCTATTTCAGCACAGTTACATTCCAGAGAACCATAGAATTGGACAGTTCAGAAGGAGGCCATTTGGCCCATCAGCTCTGCGCCGACCGCCTGAAAGAGCTCCCACCAAGACCCACTTATCTGCCGTTTTGCCGTAACCCCATAACCCCACCTAATCCGCACATCGATGGACTCTAAGGGGAATTTAGCTTGTCCAATCCACCTAACCTGCACATATTTGGACAGTGGGAGCAATCCGGAGAATCCGGAGGAAACCCACGCAGACAAGGGGAGAAAGTGAGCCTAGGTTGGGTGCTCTTTCAGAGGGTCGGTACAGACTCAATGGGCCGAATGGCCTCTTCTGCCTTTGCTCCCCTCGTCTAATTCATTCATATTTATTTTAAAGTTCCGGCTGCAGAGCCGACCCCGGTGGGCACTACCCTCCACACCCTGCCGATCAGAGAGAAATGTCCACACTCTGTTACCTGTCAGCCAGCCAATCTTTGATCTAGGCTGATATGTTACCCACTATAACATGAATTTTAATTTTCGTATAAAACATCTTGACAAATGCCTTCTGGAAGCCCACATTCCACCTTCTCCACCGAGCATCTCATTCCGTCAGAGAACTTAATCAAATCCGTAAAACGTGATCGCACTACCGCATAAACCATGCTGACTCTTCCCGATTGGAGACTTTAGTCACAGAAATGGCAGATGGAATTTAATCCGGATAAATGTAAGGTGATGCATTTTGGATCGTCAAATCTTGGTCTGAATTATACTGTAAATGGCAGAACCCTTAAGAACATTAACATCTAGAGGGATCTGGGCGTGCAGGTCCACAGTTCCCTAAAAATGGCAACACAGGTGGCCAAGGTTATTGAGAAGGCATATAGCAAGCTTGCCTTCATCAGCCGGGGCATTGAGTACAGGAGTGGGAAATCATGTTGCAGCTATGTAAAGCCTTGGTTAGACCGCATTTGGAGTATTGTGTGTAGTTCTGGTCACCACATTATCAGAAGGACGTGGAAATTTTGGAGAGAGTGCAACGAAAATTCACGGGGATGTTGCCTGGTCTCGAGGGTGTTGGCTGTGTAGAGAGGTTGAATAAACCAGGATTGCTTTCACTGGAAAGATGGAGGCTGAGGGGAGACATGATAGAGGTCTACAGAATACTGAGAGACATAGACAGATGTCAATTACAAGGGGGCACAGGTTCAAAGTGAGGGGGAAAGTTAAAGGGAGCTATGCAGGGTAAGTCTTTCACACAGAGAGTGGTGGGTGCGTGGAATGCACTGCCAGAGGTTGTGGTAGAAGCAGGCACATTCGCAACATTTAAGAGGCATCTGGATGGGTACATGAGTAGGGAGGAAGTAGAACGATATGGACCGAGTAAGGGCAGAAGGTTTTGTTTTTAGTCAGGGCATCATGACCGGCATAGCCTTGGAGGGCTGAAGGACCTGTTCCTTGTTCCTGTGCTGTATTCTTCTGTGTTCTTTATTACAAAGAACAAAGAACAATACAGCACAGGAACAGGCTCTTCATCAATCCAAGCCTGTGCCGGTCATGTTACCACCCTTGGCCAAAACCCTCAGCACTTCCCAGTGCCGTATCCCTCTATACCCATCCTATCCATGTATTTGTCGAGATGCCTTTTGAACGCCGTTAATGTATCTGCAACCTCCCCTGGCAGCGAGTTACAGGCACTCACCACCTTCTGTGTAAAAAACCTGCCTCGCACATCTCCTTTAAGTTTTGCCCCATGGACCTTAAACTGATGCCCCCTGGTGACTGATCCCCCACCCTGGGAAAGAGTGCCTGCCCATCCACTCTATCCATACCCCTCATAATCTTGTAGACCTCTAACAGGTCACCCCTTAACCTCTGTCATTCTAATGAAAACAGTCCGAGTCTATTCAGCCTCTCCTCATATTAACACATTCCAGACCTGGCAACATCCTGTTAAACCTCCTCTGCACCCTCTCCAAAGCCTCCTTCTGGTAGTGTGGCGACCTAAATTGTGCGTAATATTCCAAGTGCAGCCTTACCAAGGTTTTATGCAACTGTAGCATGACTTGCCAGTTTTTATACTCTATGCCCCTTCCAATGAAGGCAAGCATTCCATATGCTTTCTTGACTACCTTGTCTACTTGTGTTGCCACCTTCAAAGATCTGTGGACCTGCACGCCCAGATCTCTATGACTTTCTATATTCCTAAGAGTTTTGCCATTTACAGTATATTTCCCCTCTATGTTAGACCTACCAAAATGCATTACCTCACTCACATTTGTCCGTATTAAACTACATTTGCCATTTATCTGCCCAGGTCTCAACCTATTCGATGTACCTATACTATGGGCATAGAATATACCTATTCTATGGGCAGCATGGTAGCATTGTGGATAGCACAATTGCTTCACAGCTCCAGGGCCCAGGTTCGATTCCAGCTTGGGTCACTGACTGCGCGGAGTCTGCACATTCTCCCCGTGTGTGCGAGGGTTTCCTCCGGGTGCTCCGGTTTCCTCCCACAGTCCAAAGATGTGCAGGTTAGGTGGATCGGCCACGATAAATTGCCCTTAGTGTCCAAAATTGCCCTCAGTTTTGGGTGGGGTTATGGGGATAGGGTGGAGGTGTTGACCTTGGGTAGGGTGCTCTTTCCAAGAGCCGGTGCAGACTCGATGGGCCGAATGGCCTCCTTCTGCACTGTAAATTCTATGATAATCTATGGAAAAAATCCACCAACCTTGGTGTCATCCACGAATTTACTAATCTCACTAGCTCCATTTTCCTCCAAATCATTTATGTCTACTACAAACAACAGAGGCCCCAGCACAGATCCCTGTGGAAGATCACTAGTTACAGTCTTCTACTGTTACCCTTTGCCTTCCATCACCAAGCCAATTCTGTATCTATCTTGCCACCTCACCTCTGATCCCGTGTGAGTTCACCTTTTGAACCAGTCTGCCATGAGGCACCTTGTCAAAGGCTTTACTGAAGTCCATATAATCAATATCCACCACCCTCCCTCATCAGTCATCTTTGTCACCTCCTCAAAAAACTCGTTCAAGTTAGTGAGGCACGACCACCCCTTCACAAAACCATGCTATCCATCGCTAATGAGTCCATTTTTTCCAAATGGGTATAAATCCTGTCTCTGAGAATTCTCTCCAATAATTTACCTACTACTGACGTGAGGCTCACTGGCCTATAGTTTCCTGGATTATTCCTGCTACCTTTCTTAAACAGCGGTACCACATTAGCCATTCTCCAGTCCTCTGGGATCTCACCTGTAGCCAATGAGGATACAAAGATGTCAGTCAAAGCCCCAGCAATTTCCGACCTTGCTTCCCCCAGTATTCTGGGGTAAATGCCATCTGGCACAGGAGACTTAACTACCTTAATGTCTTTTAAAACACTCACTATCTCCTCCTCTTTGATGTCAACATGGCCGAGACTGTCCACACACCCTACCCAAGAATCTACTTCTACAAAGTCCTTTTCTTTGGTGAACACTGATGCAAAGTACTCATTTAGTACCTCGCCCATTTCTTCCGGCTCAACACATAGACCTCCCCCCCCCCCCCCCCCCCCCACCCACCACACACACACACACACACACACTGTCCTTAAGTGGCCCAATCCTTTCCCTGGCCACCCTATTGCTTTTTTACATATGAATAAAAAGCTTTGGAATTTGCCTTCATCCTACTTGCCAGGGGCTTTTCATGGCCCCTCCGAGCCGCCCTAAATCCCCGCTTAAGTACCTTCCGACTTTCTTTCCACTCCTCATTGGGTTTCGACTGTCCCCACCCTTCTACCTTCTGTTGTTCTCCGTGTTCAGCTGTAACCTCTCTGCTGACTGATTCTATCCCCCACCCTGATAGACGTCCTGGAATTTGGTTTCCTGTTTTTTGCCTCCTTCCTTCTTGGATATTGGGTGAAATGTGCTCCTTTGATGTCTGATGCAGTCCTTCCAGAATCCACTCCATGTTGGGAAATTGACACCAACACGAAGCTGGCCGAGCTCTTGGCCCAGCAGAACATTCAAGGCCATCGGCCAACTGCTGGCAAATGGGATGAGGTAAGTAGGTCAGGTGTTTTTCACATGTCGCCGCAGACTCGTTGGGCTGAATGGCCTCTCACGCACTGCATTTTCTGTGATTCTGTGAACACATCTGCTGCCTCAGTAGCCACAGCTTTTCAGACCCGAGAATGACCTTCACTAGTGTCCATGGAATTGGCAGCCGCAGCTCCATCAGATTGTTCCATCACTCCCCTGGTGAGAATTCACAAGCAGTACTCCCCCCCCCCCCCCTCTCTCTCTCTCTCTGTCATCTAATCCCTCACTTCAATCTTTAGCAGGGGTGTTTTTTGCACCTTCGACAGTAAATAGAAAGTGTTTTTTTTCATCCGCGGTTTGCCGGTGACCTGCTATAATCTTCACACCGTCACTGTGCAGAGGATTAACACTCACTTCACTTTCTCTGTCTTCAAACACTGTCCAAACTCTTGCTACATTTCCAGCTACCGCCATCTCACAAACTATTTCATTTATTCTCGTTCGCCTTTTAGTTATTCTCTGTTGTTATTTATATTCCGACCAATCGCCAGGCCTGTCATTCACCATTGCACAGTTAGATAATTGTTCTTTCCCTGATGATTTATTAAACCGCGGAATGCGGGTCCTGTGCTTGGAATTGTTCTTTCTAATGGGAATCTACTTCTCCTGGATATTCTGAAATATCCCCTTTAATGTCTGCCACTCTGTCTCAATTGATCTATTCTCCGGCCTATTCTCAGCTTCACTCCAGCTCGCTCAGCTTTCACACCCACATTGCTGCTCTTATTTCAGTTTCAGACACGAGTCTTGGACTCACTCATCCTCCTTACATTACACGGTGCCAACTCTAATATAATATAGTGAAAAGTCTGACAACACCAGGTTAAAGCCCAACAGGGTTGTTTCAAACACTAGCTTTCGGAGCGCTGCTCCTTCCTCAGGTGAATGAAGAGGTAGGTTCCAGAAACATAAATAGAAACAAATTCAAAGATGCCAGACAATGCTCAGAATGCGAGCATTTGCAGATAATCAACTCTTTACAGATCTAGAGATAGGGGTAACCCCAGGTTAAAGAGGGATCAGCCCTCTCTCTGGATCTGTAAAGACATAATTACCTGCAAATGCTCGTATTCAAAGCATTGTCTTGCATCGTTGACTTTGTCTATACATATGTTTCTGGAACCTACCTCTTCATTCACCTGAGGAAGGAGCAGTGCTCCGAAAGCTAGTGATTTGAAAGAAACCTGTTGGACTTTAACCTGGTGTTGGAAGACTTTTTCCTGTGCTCACAACAGTCCAACGCCGGAATCGCCACATCATGGCTAATATATGTTCGCTGGTTTGTTCAATAACTTGCTCTGAGGAACGATCTCAAAATCTTTCCACGAACTCATCCTACAGATTTCTACAGCCAATCTGATTTGTCCAGTTTAAATGTCTATTAAAGTTATCCATGATTATTGTCATCCCTTCACACGTGCATCTACTGTTTATTTTGTGTGCTTTGTCCCGCATGTTTATTACTATCTGGGGCCTTTACGCCCCTCCCACTAGTGACTTCTTTCGCCAAATATTCCTCATCTCCACCCAACCGAATTCATCGTCCAATCTCCTGAACCAAGGTCATGGATAACTGTGACACCGATTCCATCCTTGATATTCAATAGGACCCGCTCCAAATATGTTTCTCTTCCTAATCTGCTCGAATCCCATAATCCCCTCAAACGTCAGCATCCAATCCGTGTTATTCTGCAACTGTGTCCCCGTAGGTGTGGCTAACCCGCGAGTTCTTGTTTCCTCTGCACCCCGCACTCACTCGCCGGATTTGATGGTCAATGGAACTGCATTCATAATGCAAACAATTCGATTGTGCAGCAACATGGGGACTTCCTGAACCACAGTTCCAGACTGGAACACGCATGTGCAAGTGTAACGTTCTCCGGTTTCCGAGCCGCCTGTTTCTCTGCATCGCGCCGTTCGCTGAGGCGGGATTTTATCCTCCCGCCGCTTGTCGATGGGATTTCCCATTGAAGCCTCCGGGAAAGCCGCGGGCCGGGGTGCGCTGCCGGCGCGAAAGGGGAATCCCGACCACAGGAGGATTCCAGCTCCAGGCGTTACAACCGTAATCAGGATTGTGATCTGGAATAATTAAATCAATCTGAGCCTATATTGGAGGCAGCAATTTCCTTAAGATGTGGCTCGAAATTGTTGTACAATTGTTCCTTTCAGTAATTGCAACTCCCTATCCATGTCTCACACTCGCTTTGTCATTGCATCACAGAGTGTGTGTGTGTCTGGCAATTCCAGCATTCACGGTGCATCCCGCATTGCCTTGAGAGCCGAGTGCGATAGTTCAGGAATAGTTCATCTTCACGTTGGACATTTCCATCTGCAATACTGGTGGGAAGGAGCCTGACAGCAATTGTCTTCTTTATCTTCATGTTAAACCATTACTTACCTTGAAGGAGTTTGTTCGGTAAGATTTGCCATTCCACAAGCTAAATTCAGAAGAGTTTTAATGTTGTTCTTTTTGCTTTCTGCTGGCCATTAAGGACATTCAAATTATCTCAATCCCTTCAAGTTACTAATCATTTAGATCAGTGCTTCCAGATGGTGATCCAACCCTGTTCTATCAAACATGGGTCAAATTAGTTCATGCCCATAACCTTCGTAGACGCTCTCGACATACACATTGGTAATACAATATATCTTGATATTTAAGCCAATTCGAAAAGTTCCCTACACAATATCCAAATTAACAGAGACATTGCTATCCTTACACATGTGTCCTTGGCTAAGCTGTAATTAAAAGCACACCATTGCCATGTTATGTCCTTCGTTTTGAAAATGCAGCTGTTTCACATTTGTTGTTGGTGAAAATACTGTAGTCTAAGAGCGATAATGATAGATTGCACTAAGGCAGCATGGGTACCCTGCGGCCAGCATTGTTTCCTGAACAGAAACAATAGAATAGATAACATTGCTTTTCCGGGGCGCCGGGAGGAAATATATTGAAGGAGGTGACACTTTTCCTATGGATCAATAAAATAGGATATTTGTCGTGGTTTTGCTAAACATGAAAGATCTCTCCAATGAGGTCACACCCTATGGTGTAGGCCTGAGGTCTAACTAGTGTCTTGTATCAGTTCAGCATAAACTCGTTGCTGTTTAACACGATGCTCCTTTTAATAAAGCCCAGGACGCCTTTTAATAAAGCCCAGGACGATATCTGCTTTCTGAACTGCTCTCACCACCTTCCTGCCACCTTCAATGATCTATACACATAGACACCTTTTACCCTCTGCTCCTGCAACCCTCCCCTTTACAGTTGCACTCATTATTTTATATTTTCACTCCATTTTCTTCCTAATATAAAACATCACCATACACTTCTCCACATTCTACTCCAGCTGACACCTTTCTGCCCACTCCAACAACTTGTCTGTGCCTTTTTGCCCCCTAAAGGTTTACAATGCTCCAAATTCCGAATGCTCTGTAACTATGACATTTTCCCTGCACACCAAGATCGAGAACAATAATATACATCAGGAACAGCAAGAGTCGCGATATGTACCTCTGGGGAACTCCGCTGTAAACCTTCCTCAAGCCCAAAACACACCCAGTGGCCATTATTCTGATTCCTGTTACAAGTATTGTGTCCGGCGCTGTATCGAATGCCTTTTTACAGTCCATGTACAACACCTCAATATCGATACCCTCACCAGAACTCGCCGTTACCCCTTCAAAAAACTCAATCAATTAATTAAAACACAATTATCCCTTTAGAAATCCATGCTGCCTCTTTCTAATCAATCGACATTTTTCCACGTGACTACTAATTCTATCCCGAATAATTGTTTCCAGGAATTTCGCACCACCGAAGTTAAACTGAGTGGTCTGTATTGCTGAGCTCATTCGTAAAGTCTTTTGTATTTGAACAAAGGCCTGACATTTGCAATTCTCTAGCTGTGTTGCACCTTCTCTAAGTCGGGATAAAACAGAAAGAATACCTCCAGCGCCACTGAATTTCACCTCTTACTGCCACCAATATCACTGGATTCATCTCATCCAGCAAGTAGCAGCTGGGGTGGGCATTTGGTTTATTATTCGATGGCCGAACACAGAAATAAACACATGAATGTCGAGTATAGGAGACAGAAATAAATATAACGGCGATGAAAAGCTGCAGATCTCAGACAATATTGATGAAAGGTTCCATTTCATGGCGAGAAGAGGAAACGGCGCTGAACGATTCACCAGCTTGTGGGGAACGAGATGCGGTCGGTGACCTGGGAAAACTAGGAACAAAAATAATATTTCAAAAACCCTAGGGGAACGCATGCGTTAGAACCCAGATGTATCCATTATTTTGCTGGCAGACACTGGGGAGGCAATGACGCGGTGGTGTTGTCACTGGCCCAGTGACCCAGAGCGAATCCAGGGTTCAAATCCAGCCAAGGTAGGTGGTGAAATTAGAAATCAATAAATATCTGGAATTCAAAGCCAAACAATGGCCAAGCAACGATTCTGGTAAAAGCCATCTGATTCACTAATGCCCACCCTTGCCTGCCGCCTGCAATGGAGGGCAGGACGGATGTGCAATAAATACTGACCCAGTCAGCATTCATGTGAAAGGAATTTTAAAAATCTTTGACTGAAGCTAAACGATGTTTTCCTCAGTGTGAAAAGAGCAAGGTGGCGGTGTGAGGATTGTCACGGATGCAGTTGGGCAGAATCTACATGTAATGTTTAGACACTCTATGTAAATATTCTGACAGAGCCAGTTGGTGTGGTGTACCAGAGCACAGCTAGTCCTGTCCAGACTGAATGTGCTGATCTAACCATGTTCACTGTGAAGAGAACCCTGCTGAACTGTTCTTGTGGTAACCCAGTGCAAACTGGCTGAAGTTAACTGGTGCAGGGTCTTCGCTACGAGAAAATACAATCCATTCCTCTCCAAAGGTACTTTCTGGCCTGCTCAGAATTTCAACACTTTTGCCTATTGTTTGCGTGTTGAAGTGGACCCGTCCACACTGAATCCACGTGCAGTCCAGTGGGACAATATCCACTGAAAGCAGCGTGACTGGGCTTGGACCATGTCAGCTGAGCAGATAACTGTGAGAGCGGCTTTCAGTCCCGCTCGAGCGACTCTTCTCTTGACCTGTCCACACTGAATGCTGCAGAGCACAAGTGGGTAGATCCACATCGAATTGAACTGTGTTGTACTGGAGCTATCCACGCTGAAACTGGCTGCGCTCAGCTCAGATGTTAGTAATTGTGTGGCGAGAAACTTGCCACCTGAATCCGTAAAGCCTGGCAACAGTCTACAAGGCCCCAGTCAAGGTGTTGATGGGATGCTCGCCAATTGATTGATTCGTACAACTCCAGCAGCAGCCAAGAAGCTGAAGACCATCGAGAACAAAGCAGCCGCTCGACAGGAAGACCCTCCACCCCCTCAAACATTCACTCCCTCCAGCAGTGACAGTCCCTCCACCCCCTCAAACATTCACTTCCTCCAGCAATGACAGTCCATCCACCCGCTCAAACATTCACTTCCTCCAGCAATGACAGTCCCTCCACCCCCTCAAACACTCACTTCCTCCAGCAGTGACAGTCCATCCACCCGCTCAAACACTCACTCCCTCCAGCAGTGACAGTCCCTCCACCCGCTCAAACATTCACTTCCTCCAGCAGTGACAGCCCCTCCAACCTTTTCAAACACTCACTTCCTCCAGCAGTGACACAATGGCAGCAGTGCGAGGTGGGCGTGCGGGGATGGTGAGGTGGTGCTGTACAGTGGGGTCAGTGCCCGTGCTCAGCGAGCCCCTACCACCTAGTTGGTGAAACGTGCAGCAATCAACACCTCCCGTGCTCGCTGGCCAAGCCGGTGGCGTAGTGCAGCCTCCCGTCCATCTCCAGCCCCCATGTCCCGTCGATTGCCCACCCCCTCCCCTCCCCATCCTCCTCATCTGGAGAGCCGTGCCCTTCCCCGGCTTCCCCTCGTCCTCCTGCTCCAGCACATCGCCTCTCTGCTGGGCTATATTGTGCAGGACGCAGCAGACCACAACGATGCTGCCGACCCTCTCCGACAGGTATTGGAGGGCCCCTCCAGAGCGGTCCAGGCACCTGAAGAGCATTTCCGGAATCCCAAAGCACTTCTCGACCATGGGCCTCATTGTAGCAGGTCTCCACGTTGGTCCGTGGCCTCCGTATAGGTGTCATCAGCCATGGCCGCAATGGGTAACCACTGTCGCCCAGCAACCAGCCCCTCAGCCGGGGGTAGCGGGGGGCCGGGGGGGGGGGGGGGTTCCTCAAACATGGCGGGGATGAACGATTGGGCCAGGATACTGGGCGCAGATGTGCAGGATCTTTATCTGGTGGTCACAGACCACCTGAATGTTCATGGAGTAGGACCCTTTCCTGTTCATGAAGACGTCCCTGTTATCCGCTGGTGGTCGCATGGCAACGTGAACCCCATCGATCGCCCCCTGGACCATGGGTACTCTGGCCCCAGCTGCGAAGCCCGCTGCCTGGGCATTCTGGTGGGGCTGGTCCACAGGGAACTGGAAGTAGCGGTACGCGATGAGGTACAGGGCGTCCGTCACTGCTCGAATGCAGCGGTGTACCAATGCCTAGGAGATGCCGGACAGGTCCCCACTCGGGGCTGGAACGACCCTGTGGCATAAAGGTTCAGGGCCCCATAACCTTGACGGCCACTGGGATAGCATGCCCTCCCCCGGTTCCACGCGTTGCCAGGTGTGCCATCAGGTGGCAGATATGGGCTACAGTTTCCCGGCTCATCCAGAGTCTCCTCCTGCATGCCCTGTCTGGCAGGTCCTCGAAGGACATGCGGCGCCGGTAGACACGAGGCCTCATCGGGTGCCTCCGGCGCCATGGCACCACCTCCTCCTCCTTTTCCTCCTCCTCCTTCTCCTCCTCCTCCTCCCCCCCCCCCCCCCATCAACATCGATATCGCCATCCTGTGCACCGCCCCCATCGTTGTTCTCCTCCTTCTGCCCCTATCAGGCGGGCGGCCCTCCAGCCTGAGTGGGTGCCACCTAGCCTTCTGCAGCCCGTCCCTCTGCAGCAGCCGCCTCTCTGAGCCGCCTGAGCCGACGCTGCCACAGGGCTGCAGGCAGGACAGCGGCCCCCACCACGGCGGCCAACATCGCTGGCTGGTGCCCAAACATTAAGATCTGTAGGGGGTGGGGGGTAGACAACAGGTTTAACCATTGCGCATGGCCCCTTCCACAACCACATGTCTTGGGCTACATGGCCGGTCTGGTTGGCCGGTTGCGCCACACTTGCGCCACACACATGCATGAGCACCCACACCTGCCACATTACCACAGGAAGTAGTTGATGCTAAAAGAATGAACATATTAAAGAGGTGGCTAGATAGAGCACTTGGGGAGAATGGGATCAAAGGCTATGGGGAGAAAGCAGGATTAGGCTATTGAGTTAGATGGTCAGCCATGATCGTGATGAATGGTGGAGCAGGCTCGACGGGCCAAAAGGCCTCCTCTTGCTCCTTTCTTCTATGTATTTATGTATCTATTATCTGACACAACAATCGCTAAATACTCCACATTGACCACGCCCACCAGCAGCATCTTATCAAGTACAAAACGTCAATTCGGGAGTACACCTTGTGCACATGCGAAAAGAACAAAAATTCCTCCACCCTCGGTCTCCCATGGATCTACCCGTCCTTGCACTCCATAAACCCCCTTAGCTCCTTTGCTGCCGCCAACACCCTCCCTGACCTCAAACTCGATCAATCCATGGATCCAGAACTGTATTAAAATCCAACCCCCCCCCCCACCCCCACGAATATCAACCGATGCGAGTCCTCATCAGGGATCTTCCCCAAGACCCGCCGCATGAACCGCACATCATCCCAATTCATTATATTCCCCACTTCAAATGCCACTCGATTATTCATCAAAATTGCCACCCTCTGCGCTTCCATGAACTAGTCTGCCCAGCTAGCCTGGTAGGCCCTGCCCATGGCACCAAGCATCCTACCCCACACTGATTCCCCTCCCCCGCTCAAACATTATCGCAGTGCAAACAAAACAACATCAACCCAACATAAAGAAAAGAGCAACTCACCATTCCCCATAAAGAAAAAACTCAGAGCAATGGTCCCAAAAGAATACAAAACAAACCCAAAGGAACAGAAAGCGAGCATCTCCTCAAATGTTCAATGTCCTCCTTCTCCTGCCAGTTCATTGTCACTGACAAATTCCATCACCTCCTCTGGCATCCCAAAGTACAGCTCCCGACCCTTATCGGTCACCCACAGGCGCGCTAGGTACAACATGCCAAATTTCACTCCCTTCTTAAAGAGGGCCGCCTTCACTTTGTTGAAGCCCGCTCTCCTCTTGGCCAGCTCTGCACCCAGGTCCTGATACACGCAAAGCTCACTGCCCTCCCAGGTACAGCGCCTCGCCTGCCTGGCCCATCTCAGGATCCGCTTCTTGTCCAGGAACTGGTGCAGCCGCACCACTATTGCCCTCGGCATCTCGTTCCCCTGCAGCTTCCTCATCATTGCCCTGTGCGCCTGGCCCAGTTCCAAGGGTCGGTCAAATGTCCCCTTACCCAGCAACTTCTCGAACAAACGAGCCCCACGCATGCCGGCGTCTGCTCCCTCGCTGCCCTCCAACAGTCCCACGATCCTCAAATTCTGCCTGCGGGACCTGTTCTCCAGAGGCAGCCGCCTCTGATAATCCTGCAGCACCCAAAACACGGCCACCATCGAGGTGAGCTGCTCCTCGTGCTCCCCCACAGTCGCCTCCACCTTCTAGATCACCTGGCTCTGGGCCTCCAGCCTCGTTTCCAAGCGGTCGATCGCCACCTTTATCGGATCCA